>NC_091174.1:17857056-17947056 GCF_040958095.1 Procambarus clarkii
CCTGGCTGGCTCTGGGACCCCCCCCTGCCCCCTCTACCCTGGCTGGCTCTGGGACCCCCCCCTGCCCCCTCTACCCTGGCTGGCTCTGGGACCCCCCCTGCCCCCTCTACCCTGGCTGGCTCTGGGACCCCCCCTGCCCCCTCTACCCTGGCTGGCTCTGGGACCCCCTTGGCCCCTCTACCCTGACTGGCTCTGGGATCCCCCCCCTGCCCCCTCTACCCTGGCTGGATCTGGGATCTCCCCCCCTGCCCCCTCTACCCTGGCTGGCTCTGGGACCCTCCTCTGCCCCCTCTACCCTGGCTGGCTCTGGGACCCCCCTGCCCCCTCTATCCTGGCTGGCTCTGGGACCCCCCCTGCCCCCTCTACCCTGGCTGGCTCTGGGACCCCCCCTGCCCCCACTACCCTGGCTGGCTCTTGGACCCACCTGCCCCCTCTACCCTGGCTGGCTCTGGGACCCCCCTGCCCCCCCTCTTCCCTGACTGGCTCTGGTACCCCCCCTGCCCCCTCTACCTTGGCTGGCTCTGGGACCCCCCCCTGCCCCCCTCTACCCTGACTGGGTCTGGGACCCCCTGCCCCCTCTACCCTGGCTGGCTCTGGGACCCCCCTGCCCCCCTCTACCCTGACTGGCTCTGGGACCCCCCCCTGCCCCCCTCTACCCTGACTGGCTCTGGGACCCCCCTGCCCCCCTCTACCCTGACTGGCTCTGGGACCCCCCTGCCCCCCTCTACCCTGACTGGCTCTGGGACCCCCCTGCCCTCCCCCCTCTACCCTGACTGGCTCTGGGACCCCCCTGCCCCCCTCTACCCTGACTGGCTCTGGGACCCCCCCCCCCCCCTGCCCCCCTCTACCCTGACGGCTCTGGGACCCCTTACCCCCTCTACCCTGGCTGGCTCTAGTGTAACACCCATGATCCCCCATCCGCCTAGAGTTCTCACCCAGGGAAGCCTTCTCCAAGAGGTCAGCCCAGATGACCTCCGGATTATCTTGTTTGTTGATTAAAAAATTCCTGGGTTAGTCTTAGTCAGCTAGTTTCAAGTATGTAATATTTCATGATACTCTTGTCAAACATTGCAATGGAATTAGACCCCAGATTCTTATGTGTAAACATCCATGGATCTCCCCCTTTTAGCCAGGTCAGAGGTCAGCCACACTCATAATTAATAATTCCTCTCTTGAACAGTGTATGGTGAATGTCAAACAAGTTTAATGGAAATTCTTGAGTGTTTGTGCACGTGTGGCCCGACCTCTTTTCGATCTAGGTAGCAACAGCAAATCTCCCCCTTCCCCCTTTTTTTTGGGGGTGTATATATATTGGTCCTGTAGAGACTTAGGGACAGAGTGCGGGACACCGGGGTCGAGAGCGGGTCTGTGAAGAACATCTCACAGCCAGGGAGAGACAGAGTAAATCCACCGGATGGAGAGACAGAGGTCTTAAGGTAATGAGTGTGATCTCTGAGGTTTTGTCCCATGTCTAAATTTCTTAACTCTTGGCCAGTGTTAGAGTAGGATTTATAATTGGTGATTAGCATAATTTTGTTCTCAATAAACTCGTGTTAAATTTCCCGTCTGTGTCAATTGTTGAATCCTCTTAGCCTTTTGGATATAGTGGGCTGACAACCATCCCATAATTAATGACAGTTATAGAAAGTACTCTCCAAGTCAAGCAATGTTTCTTGCCTCGTTGCTTGATATAGTCTCAATGGTCAAGGCAGATGGTGGCAGCGTTTTTTAATCCTGTGTAGCATTTCTTTGTTGGCAGTGTACCTTTTGGTTCCGGTGTAACCAACATATGTCAGCCCATATTACAGTGTTCAATAACAGTGTTACAAAGGGCAACTGATAGGAAGTGTTACTCAGGATAAGTAGTAGTGTTTACATTATTAGTTTAGTACATACATTATATTGGTGTTACACTGGGACCCCCCTGCCCCCTCAACCCTGGCTGGCTCTGGGACCCCCCCCCCCCGTGCCCCCTCTACCCTGGCTAGCTCTGGGACCCCCCTGCCCCCTCTACCCTGGCTGGCTCTGGGACCCCCCCTGCCCCCTCTACCTTGGCTGGCTCTGGGACCCCCCCAGCCCCCTCTACCCTGGCTGGCTCTGGGAGCAGCTATACACGCCACGATCATCATATTCACACCACCTGAGTGCTTCTTGGCGTAATGTTGTGCTGTGTGGAGTTTTACCTCGTGCCGAGACAACGGCTCCCAGGGTACAAGTGTGGGTTTGTTGTGGCGGAATGTTGCTGGGCTTGATGATGTCTTTGTCTCTTAATCACACACACACACACACACTCACACTCACACTCACACTCACACTCACACACACACTCACACACACACTCACACACACACACACTCACACACACACTCACACACACTCACACACACACACACACACACACACACACACACACACACACACACACACACACACACACACACACACTCACACTCACACTCACACTCACACTCACACACACACACTCACATGAGCGACCACAGTGTATTGGTGTTTGAGTACCTGATTGAAGAAGGGTTATTGAACTCGAGAAGGGATACCGAAACCAAAAGGTTAGCATACCGAAAGGGAAACTATGAGGAGATAAGAAAATGCCTAGCAGATATAGCATGGGAAACAGAGCTCAGGGAAAAGACGGCCCAAGATATGATGGAATACATCACGCAAAAATGCAAGGATGCAGCAAACAAGTTTGTCCCAGTCCAAAAGGAAAACAGTGAAATGAAGATGAGAAACCCATGGTTTAATCAGAGATGTAGGCTAGCTAAGCAGCAAAGTAAAAGGGCATGGAGAAACTATAGGAATAACAGGACACTGGAGAGCAGAGAAAGATACCAGAATGCCAGGAATGAATATGTTAGGATGAGAAGAGAGGCAGAAAGACAATACGAAAATGACATCGCAAGCAAGGCAAAGACTCAGCCTAAATTGCTGCATAGCCACATCAGGAGAAAAACAACAGTAAAGGAACAGGTTATGAAATTAAGGTTAGGGGCAGAAGGATTCACTACAAACGACAAGGAAGTGTGTGAGGAACTGAATAAGAAATTCCAGGAGGTCTTCACCTTGGAGCAAGGAGAAATCCCAGAGATAAGAGAGGGAATAGCTAACCAGGAACCATTGGAAGAGTTTGAGATTACCAGCGGGGAAGTAAGGAAGTGTTTACAAGAATTGGATGTGACAAAGGCTATAGGTCCAGATGGAATCTCCCCTTGGATACTAAAGGAAGGAGCAGAAGAACTGTGCCTCCCGCTCTCCATGGTGTATAACAAATCACTGGCAACAGGGGAACTGCCAGAAATTTGGAAAGCAGCTAACGTAGTCCCGATATACAAGAAAGGGGATAGACAGGAGGCACTGAATTACAGACCAGTGTCCCTAACCTGCATACCATGCAAGTTGATGGAGAAGATTGTGCGAAGAAAGCTAGTGGAACATCTGGAGCGAAAGAACTTTGTAACACAGCATCAACATGGATTCAGGGATGGCAGGTCCTGCCTCACAGGGTTACTTGAATTCTACGACCAGGCAACAAAAATAAGGCAAGAAAGAGAAGGGTGGGCAGACTGCATATTTTTGGATTGTCAGAAAGCCTTTGACACAGTGCCACACAAGAGGCTAGTGAAAAAACTGGAGATACAGGCTGGAGTGAAAGGGAAGGTACTCCGTTGGATACAGGAGTACCTAAGTAACAGGAGACAACGAGTCAGTGTGAGGGGTGAGGTCTCAGATTGGCGAGACGTTACGAATGGAGTACCGCAGGGGTCAGTCCTTGGACCTATACTGTTTCTGATATATGTAAATGATCTTCCAGAGGGTATAGAATCGTTTCTCTCAATGTTTGCCGATGATGCAAAAATTATGAGGAGGATTGAAACTGAGGACGATAGTAGGAGGCTACAAGATGACCTAGACAGACTGAGTGAATGGTCCAACAAATGGCTGTTGAAGTTCAACCCGAGTAAATGCAAAGTAATGAAACTAGGTGGTGGAAATAGGAGGCCAAACACAGGATACAGAATAGGAGATGAAGTACTTAATGAAACGAACAGAGAGAAAGATCTAGGAGTTGATATCACACCAAACCTGTCTCCTGAAGCCCACATAAAAAGAATAACGTCTGCGGCATATGCGAGGCTGGCTAACATCAGAACAGCGTTCAGGAACCTGTGTAAGGAATCATTCAGAATCTTGTACACCACATATGTAAGACCAATCCTGGAGTATGCGGCCCCAGCATGGAGCCCGTACCTTGTCAAGCACAAGACGAAGCTGGAAAAAGTCCAAAGGTATGCCACTAGACTAGTCCCAGAACTAAGAGGCATGAGTTACGAGGAAAGGCTGCGGGAAATGCACCTTACGACACTGGAAGACAGAAGAGTAAGGGGAGACATGATCACAACCTACAAAATCCTCAGAGGAATCGACCGGGTAAACAAGGATAAACTATTCAACACTGGTGGGACGCGAACAAGGGGACACAGGTGGAAACTGAGTACTCACATGAGCCACAGAGACGTTAGAAGGAACTTTTTTAGTGTCAGTAGTTAACGGATGGAATGCATTAGGCAGTGATGTGGTGGAGGCTGACTCCATACACAGTTTTAAATGTAGATATGATAGAGCCCAGTAGGCTCAGGAATCTGTACACCAGTTGATTGACAGTTGAGAGGCGGGACCAAAGAGCCAGAGCTCAACCCCCGCAAGCACAAATAGGTGAGTACACACACACACACACACACACTCACACTCACACTCTCTCACACACACACACACACACTCACACTCTCTCTCTCACACACACACTCACACTCTCTCTCTCACACACACACACACACACACACACACACACACACACACACACACACACACACACACACACACACACACACACACACACACACACACACACTCACACTCACACTCACACTCACACTCATACTCACACAACACGAACAAGGGGACACAGGTGAAAACTTAGTATCCAGATGAGCCACAGAGACATTAGAAAAACAAATTTCAGTGTCAGAGTAGTTAACGGTTGAAATGCATTAGGCAGTGATGTAGTGGCGGCTGACTCCATACACAGTTTCAAGTGTAGATATGATAGAGCCTAGTAGGCTCAGGAACCTGTACACCAGTTGATTGACAGTTGAGAGGCGGGACCAAAGAGCCAGAGCTCAACCCCCGCAAGCACAACTAGGTGACTACACACACACAAAATCACACACTTACTAGTTCAGTGCACCATATGAGGACAAAGTTATACGATAGAGAGACTTTCAATCATGAAAGAATCCACTGAGAATCAATGAATCCCGGGTAGGAAAGGACACGGAGATCGAAGCTAGTAGAGACAAAGGACAGGAACTTCCTGACTCAGCAAGTTAGGAATTATAAAAAAAATATAAAAAATTACCTACCGGCCTGGTTAGAACTAATTTTCAGGAAGAATGGAGTAGACATGGCTGACAAACTAAAAATGCCCTTAGGGGGGTGGGGGGGATTTTGAGGAGAAAGCACCAAGGCATTACGACTATATAGCACTGGGAAGGAGTCAGGATAAGGGGATTAGGAGTGAGTGACCACTAGCTGCAAACCTTACACCACGAGTGACCAATCATTGTAAGTGCTTAAGATTTGGCGAAATCGCCAAATCTTTGATGCAAACTGTTCTTGTGTGTCAGCCGAAATTTTTGGGAACATGTGTTTTCCTGCCATGTAAGTATTGGCAGCATCTTCCGAATAATGAAGTGTCACAGTAGAGCTGTAAAATCAAAGAATATTCATAGTGATTATTACAAGTCACCTAAGACTGAATGAATGTAAGATTCAGTGACGGAATGTTTACTTAAAGGTCGTCCTACCCCGCTGATAGCTCGAATATTTCTTATTAGCCTTCAAGTGTGATTCTCACTGCCATTTACACCCACACTTTTTAAAATAATTTTTTTTAAGATCTGGAGATACCTGGTGTATACCTGGAGAGGGTCTCGAGAGTTCTTCTACTTCCCGAGCCCAGCCTCGACCAGCCAAAGAGTAAACAATAATTCTAAGTTTGTTTTTTCTTAAATCAGATCAATCAGCCGTAAGTTTTCAAGTTTCTCAACACTTCACAATGCCCTGTCTTATAACTGTGTTACTCGGGCTAAAAGCACAATAATAGAAAAGAAAATTAAAAATATTCATGTATTAATCCCTTGTGAGTAATACATAAACATTACACAACTCGGAAAATCTCATCATAATCCCTCTCTGCACACACTTACAGTTCCAATTTAATGCACTGTTACTGAAGTTGAATTTTTCAGTATTCACCTCCTCGCTGATATGAGACGACCTGTATGAACGCTGCCTACACTTCAATTAGGTGTTGATCCGAGTAACGTGTATTTGTCATCTTATGTTTCTTATCAGTTCATATCTGATTTAGGGTGTTTTCTAATTGGTTGTACTATTTGCTGATTTAAGGCAAATTTGTCACGCAAGCCAAAGATCTCATTTGAATATGACTTAAATTTGACTGCATTCTGGGATTCTTTCCGATTTAACGGTATTTGGCACATTTCCGTATTTAAAGTGACACAGATTGAACTCAGTGAGCAAAATGGCGTTTAGAGTTAGGTTTATGAGGTCTTCTAAGCCGAATTCGATTATCATCATTGATCTTTAAGCCTCCTGGTGGAAGAGCTCGCTTAAACAGAATAATAACAATATTTGAATTCTGATTCTGAATATCACAATTTCCACCATATAACTTGTGCCATTAAGCTCCTCATTTCAATGAGTGTGGCTTTGATTTAGGGGCTGACGCCATCCTGGATATGAAAATGCCTTTACATCCAAGACATAGAACCATCCCAAACTTATACAAAGCCACTTCAACACAAAACTGATGAAGAATGAATAGGCAGACTAAAATAATAAAGGGCAGGAACACAGAAGACAGAAAGAAATTACATGAAGTACTAAACTAAACATTTCATGAAGTATTTGTAAAGAAAGCCAAATCTCACAGCAGTACTGATTGACTTAGAACTAATAAACCACGACCTCACAAATTAGCTGGCAAGACCAGCTAGATAATGCAAACTTAAATAAAAATAAAATAAAAAAATAAAAATAAAATGCTAAAAAAAATCTGCCTAAAAAACACACAGTAGCACTAGAAATATGCACTAAGAATAAATGAAAAAAAAAATATCAAATTGGAACGACAACGGCGTTCTCTCCGCCGAAAAGAAAACAAACCGCATTACTACTGGAACGACTCACTCTATCCGAAGAACGACAAGGAAGGCTATGTATAGAAATAGAGACGATCGAGCTAAAGCTGCAGGAATCATATGAAGTCCAGGAGAGGCAAAGAGTGCAAAAGCCCATCAGTGGAACTGAGAGGAACCCAATTGTTCTTTTCTGCAAAATCTAGAACAACAACTACATTCAACACTGGGTCCTTGCATGAAGGAAATGGAACTCTCAGAAATGACAGCAAGAAATTAGTGAAATACTGAAGACTAATAATCCAAAAGATTTGTTTAGGAATGTGATACAAACATCTAATCATACATTAAATGTCAAACTATCCCCAGTGGACATTCAAGTAGCCGTAGACAATATGCCAATACACTCTGCACCAGACTCGTGGAATTCTATATTCATCAAGAAGTGCCTACCACCACTATCACACCCTTTTAAAAGCACCGAATCACCTTCTGTGGTTGAGTGTTCAATAAACCCCTGAACTGTATGTTTAACATTTCTCTAACCCTGTCCATGGAGGACAGAAGAAAATGTATATATGCTGGTTAGCATTGTAAATGTGTGGCCACGTCTGTGGTAGAAAATAATAATAAAAAAAAAAAAAAAAAACCACTATCACAGTCCCTAACATAATTTGACGACGGAGTGTAGACACTGGTGTTATCCCGACACTATAAAAACAGTAGCTATTCCATCATTCCATAAAGGGGAGGAAATGAAGCAAAGGCAAATAATTATAGACCGATAGCACTTACGTCACACATCATAACAATCTTTGAACGTGTGTTACGAATTAAGATCGCAAAACACATGGAATCACATATGTCAAAATGAGTTCAGTCAACAAAACCCTAGCAAACATGGACTTAGAGCATGACACTCTTGCCTATCACAATTTCTAGACTATAATGAAATGTCCTTAGATGCCATGGAACACAAGCAAAACACTGATGTAATATACACAGATTTCGCAAAAGCCTTCGACAAATATAACCATGGTGTTATTACACTAACGTAATTTACAGGCAAAGTAGCAAGATGAATCTCTAGTTTCCTAACGAACAGAACCAAAAGAATATTACTCGACAAAGTCAAATCCGGATTATCCACTGTGAAACAGTTCAGTCCACCAGGTACTGTGCTGGCTCCGGTACTTCCCTCTTTTTTTTTTTCTTTTTTTTTTTTTGAGATATATACAAGAGTTGTTACATTCTTGTACAGCCACTAGTACGCGTAGCGTTTCGGGCAGGTCCCTGGAAGACGATCCCCGCCGCGAAGAATCGTTTTTTCATCCAAGTACACATTTTACTGTTGCTTTAAACAGAGGCTACAGTTAAGGAATTGCGCCCAGTAAATCCTGCCCGGCCAGGATACGAACCCATGACATAGCGCTCGCGGAACGCCAGGCGAGTGTCTTACCACTACACCACGGAGACTGTGACTTTCGGAGACGGAGACTTTCTCATATCATAGACAAGGGCACAAACCATAGTACTGTATCATCCTTTTGCAAATGGCATTACGATTTTTATGACAGTAGACGACATAGAGGACACAGCAAACCTCCAAACTGATGTAAATATGACCCTTCAATGGGCCACAGAAAATAATATAGTATTTAATCAAGATAAGTTCCAACTCTTGCGTTATGGAAAAAATATAAAAAATCGGCAACCAAGTACAAAACGCAGTCAAATCATACCATAGTCTCAAGGCTAGGAACACCAATGCTGATGGGGTAGCCAATAAAGCGCAAGAGATAAAAGAGAGTTAGTGAGGCAGATCCTGACATAATTGCAATAGTGGAAATAAAATAAATGACTTCTTCTCGGATGCAATCTTTCCCTGGGGGGATACCAAGTGATAAGAAAAGACACAGAGACACGGAGGGGGAAGTGGCACTTTTAATAAAGTGGAAATGGAAGGGGAAGGAAAGGAAACTATCAGGAGAAAGCACCAAGTCAATACGACTATATAGCGCTTGGAAGGGATCAGGATAAGGATTTGGGATGGGACGGGGGGGGGGGGGGAGGGAATGGTGTCCAACCACTTGGACGGTCGGGGATTGAACGCTGACCTGTATGAAGCCAGACCGTCGCTCTACCGCCCAGCCCAAGTGGTTGGGCAGTGGAAATGAAGTTTAAAGACCTGAAAAATCGGGGTACTAATGAAAGCACAAGCTCCATACACTGGACTCTGACACCACAAGCTCCATACACTGGACTCTGACAGCACAAGCTCCATACACTGGACTCTGACACCACAAGCTCCATACACTGGACTCTGACAGCACAAGCTCCATACACTGGACTCTGACAGCACAAGCTCCATACACTGGACTCTGACAGCACAAGCTCCATACACTGGACTCTGACAGCAGATGGGAAGAAAATTGTGATCTTGATAATCTACCTTCCCTCACCAAACAGTAGAAGGCCCAGGCAAGAGTATGATGACAACAAGGCGCATGGGAAATAGGCTTACAGGTTCCAAAAGACAAGAGGAAATGCCCGACAGACCACTGGAACATTATTTAACGCAGTGCACATAGCCCTAAGCCAGTCATAGGCTTAGGGCTCACGCAGCAATATACCTGTAAAAAACTAAAAAAAAGCATGTATAGATGAACTGCAGAGGGTTGCAACAATAGCTTACAGAATGAGAGCGAAACTGTTGGTCACGGAGGACCAAAATCATGGAGAGATCTACTGGGAATCACTATTGTGGGGAGGAAACGTGGTGAGCAAATTTAGTAGACTTTATAAAGAGGAATTTCCTAACACAACATGTGAAGAAAGGTACAAGGGAAAGACGAGGGGCTACAATGAGCCTATTAATCTTGATTTTCACCCAGAACGTCGAGAATTAGGAACATATAATTCCTCGGAACAACCGTGGAGATCTTTAAAAGAAAACTAGATAATTTTCTCCAAGGAGTGCCGGACCAACCGGCCTGTGGTGGATATGTGGGCCTGCGGGCCACTCCACGCAACAGTCTAGTGGATAGTGGACCAAGCTTGACAAGTCAAGCCTGGCCCGAGGCCGGGCTTGGGGAGTAGAAGAACTCCCAGAACCCCATCAAGCAGGTATCAACCAGGTATTTCTAGGAGCCAGTGACCATTGTGTCCTAGTCTTTGACTACATGATGAAACAAACTTGTGACCTAAGGACAAGAGGTCTGGGAAAGGAGAGTTGACTACAGGAAAGGGGACTACAGGAGGATAAGGGACTATCTAGGAGAAGTGCAGTGGTAGGAAAATATTGAGGAAAAACAGTGCCAGATATGATGAGCCTAGTCATATGGAAATGCAAGGAGTCCGAAGAGAGATTTATACCAACAGTAAAAGAAAAAAGTAGGGGGGGAATATAATAATCCATAGTTTAATAGACAGCGTCAGGACGCAAAAATTAGAAGCCGGAAGGAGCGGAGGAAGTACAGAAGACAAAGGACAGAGGACAACAGGAATAGATGCAACGGAGCTAGGAACGATTACATTAACATACGAAGAGTATCGGAAAGACATTATGAAAACGATATTGCGATTAAAGCAAAAAAAAACTACCTAAATTACTACATAGCCATATAAGAAGGAAAATGTCAGTAAACGACAAAGTGACAAGACTATGGAAACCAGAAGGGGCATATACTGAAAGTGACAAGGAAATCTGCGAGGCACTGTAAACCAGTTTCCACATAGTGTTCACAACCACGCCTGAGTGGCTCCCATTGTTAGAAGAGATTACCCTAGATGAAAGACTATCAGATAAAGAAGTGACAGAAGAGGTGCTCATGAAACAGTTGACAACACTGGATGCAACTAAAGCAGTTGGACTAGACAAAGTATCACCGTGGATACTAAAAGAGGCAGCACAGGCCCTCAGCGTGCCTCTGACAAGGATCTTTAATGAGTCACTTATGTCGGGAGAATTGCCCAGTTGCTGGAAGAAGGCAAATGTCATACCAATTTTCAACAAAGGGGAAAGGAAGGAGGCACTTAACTACAGACCCGTATCACTGACAAGCATCCGTTGCAAAACATTTTTAAGAATAATTAGACTAACACTTGTTGCACACCTAGAGAGCATTGGGTTTGTAAACAAACATCAACATGGGTTCTGAAAAGGAAAATCATGCCTAACAAACCTTTTGGAATTCCATGAGAAAATAACAGGGATAAGGCAGGACAGAGAAGATTGGGCAGACTGCATATTTCTGGACTGCAAAAAAAAGCCTTTGATACAATAACGCACATAAGACTGATGTTCAAACCTGAGAGGCAGGCGGGAGTAAGCGGAAAGGCCCAAGCATGGGTAAGGAAATACCTAACAGTAAGGAGCCAGAGAGTAACGATAAGGGGCGAGAAGTCTGACTGACGAACAGTAACGAGTGGAGTACCTCAAGGAACGGTGCTGGGACCAGTTCTGTTTCTAATATACATAAATGACATTTATATAGGAGTAGAGTCCTATATGTCGATGTTCGTGATTGACGCAACATTAATGAAAAGAGTTGTGACAGATGAGGTTTGTAGGATCCTCCAAGAGGACTTGAACAGGTTGCAGAGATGGTCAGAGAAATGGCTACTGGAGTTCAACACGAGCAAATGTAAAGTTATGGAAATGAAATTAAGTGACAGGAGACCAAAAGAACAGTACACAAGGAAGGGGGAAACTACCTACCCATGGCGATTCGAGAGTGAGACCTGGGAGTGGAGGTAACACCCAATCTAACTCCTGAAGCACATATAAATAGGATAACGACAGCAGCGTACTCTACACTGGTCAAAGTTAGAACATCATTCAGAAACTTGAGTAAGGAGGCTTTTAGGGCGCTTTACACTGCCTACGTGAGACCCGTCTTAGAGTATGCCGCGCCATCATGGAGCCCCCACCTGAAGAAACACATAAGAAAACTAGAAAAGGTTCAGATGTTTGCGACGAGGCTTGTCCCAGAGTTACGAGGGATGGGGTATGAAAAGCGCCTGAAGGAACTGAGCCTTATGACACTAGAAAAAAGAAGGGAGCTGGGGAATATGATAGGAACATATAAAATTCTCTGGGGGGTGTTGACAAAGTGGAAATAGACGAAATGTTCACACGGAATAGTAACAGAACGAGGGGCCATGAGTGGAAGCTGGAAACTCAGATGAGTCTCAGGAAGTTTTCGTTTAGCGTGAGAGCAGTGGAAAAATGGAATGCACTTAAGGATCAGGTTGTGGAAGACAAATTCAATACATAATTTTAAAACTAGACATGATAGGGAAATGGGACAGGAGTCTTTGCTGTATACAACCGCTGGGTAGAGGCGGGACCTAAGAGTCAATGCTCGATTCTGCAGACACAAATAGGTGAGTACACACACACACACACACACACACACACACACACACACACACACACACACACACACACACACACACACACACACACACACACGGAGGAAGTAGACGTCAAATCGAAAGAGAGAGACTTCAAGTAATATAATACAATTCATTAAGATTTAGACATTATGCAAGATAACCGAAAGACATGAAGGCGGAATCCAAGAGCTGAAGCTCCCTCCTGCAACAAAATATAAACAAGTACACATTTACCCACACATGCACATACTGACCCCTGAGATTATACGAAAAAAATTGAGAAACCGCAAAAGGAAGCAATGTCTCACTTTCTATTAATATAAAACATCGCTATAGAATATATTTTCTAACATGTTGCAGAAATGTATTCACGATTCATATACATGCTGGTGCATGCTGCAATACTTCCTTCATACAGAGGAAACACACAGAGGAAACATTCAGAGGAAACATTCAGAGGAAACACAGAGAAAACACAGAGGAAACACACAGAGGAAACACACAGAGGAAACACACAGAGGAAACACAGAGGAAACACACAGAGGAAACACACACAGGAAACACACACAGGAAACACACAGAGGAAACACACAGAGGAAACACACAGAGGAAACACACAGAGGAAACACAGAAGAAACACAGAGGAAACACACAGAGGAAACACACAGAGGAAACACACAGAAGAAACACACAGAGGAAACACACACAGGAAACACACAGAGGAAACACACAGAGGAAACACACAGAGGAAACATACAGAGGAAACACACACAGGAAACACACAGAGGAAACACACAGAGGAAACACACAGAAGAAACACACACAGGAAACACACAGAGGAAACACACAGAGGAAACACACACAGGAAACACACAGAGGAAACACACAGAGGAAACACACAGAAGAAACACACACAGGAAACACACAGAGGAAACATACAGAGGAAACACACAGAGGAAACACACAGAGGAAACACACAGAAGAAACACACACAGGAAACACACAGAGGAAACACACACAGGAAACACACAGAGGAAACACACAGAGGAAACACACAGAGGAAACATACAGAGGAAACACACACAGGAAACACAGAGGAAACACACAGAGGAAACACAGAGGAAACACACAGAGGAAACATACAGAGGAAACATACAGAGGAAACAGAGGAAACACACAGAGGAAACACAGAGGAAACACACAGAGGAAACACAGAGGAAACAGAGAGGAAACACACAGAGGAAACACACACAGGAAACATACAGAGGAAACACACAGAGGAAACATACAGAGGAAACACACAGAGGAAACATACAGAGGAAACACACAGAGGAAACATGCAGAGGAAACACAGAGGAAACACAGAGGAAACACACAGAGGAAACACACAGAGGAAACATACAGAGGAAACACACAGAGGAAACACAGAGGAAACACACACAGGAAACATACAGAGGAAACACACACAGGAAACACACAGGAAACATACAGAGGAAACACAGAGGAAACACACAGAGGAAACACACAGAGGAAACACAGAGGAAACACACAGAGGAAACACACAGAGGAAACACACAGAGGAAACACACAGAGGAAACACACAGAAGAAACATTCAGAGGAAACACACACAGAAAACACACAGAGGAAACACACAGGGGAAACACACAGAGGAAACACACAGACGAAACACACACAGGAAACACACAGAGGAAACACACACAGGAAACACACACAGGAAACACACACAGGATACACACACAGGAAACACACACAGGAAACACACACAGGAAACACACACAGGAAACACACACAGGAAACACACACAGGAAACACACACAGGAAACACACACAGGAAACACACACAGGAAACACACAGAGGAAACACACAGAAGAAACACACAGAGGAAACACACAGAGGAAACACACAGAGGAAACATACAGAGGAAACACAGAGGAAACATAGAGGAAACACACAGAGGAAACATACAGAGGAAACACAGAGGAAACACACAGAGGAAACACACAGAGGAAACACACAGAGGAAACACACAGAGGAAACACACAGAGGAAACACACACAGGAAACACACACAGGAAACACACACAGGAAACATACAGAGGAAACACACACAGGAAACACACACAGGAAACACACACAGGAAACAGAGGAAACACACAGAGGAAACACACAGAGGAAACACACAGAGGAAACACACAGAGGAAACACTGAGGAAACACACAGAGGAAACACACAGAGGAAACACAGAGGAAACATACAGAGGAAACACACACAGGAAACATACAGAGGAAACATACAGAGGAAACACACAGAGGAAACACACAGAGGAAACATACAGAGGAAACACACAGATGAAACAGAGGAAACACACAGAAGAAACACACAGAAGAAACACACACAGGAAACATACAGAGGAAACATACAGAGGAAACACACAGATGAAACATACAGAGGAAACACACAGATGAAACACACAGATGAAACATACAGAGGAAACACACAGAAGAAACACACAGAAGAAACACACACAGGAAACATACAGAGGAAACATACAGAGGAAACACACAGATGAAACATACAGAGGAAACACACACAGGAAACACACAGAAGAAACACACACAGGAAACATACAGAGGAAACATACAGAGGAAACACACAGATGAAACATACAGAGGAAACACACACAGGAAACACACAGAAGAAACACACACAGGAAACATACAGAGGAAACATACAGAGGAAACACACAGATGAAACATACAGAGGAAACACACAGATGAAACACACAGATGAAACATACAGAGGAAACACACAGAAGAAACACACAGGAAACATACAGAGGAAACACACAGAGGAAACACACACAGGAAACACACACAGGAAACATACAGAGGAAACACACAGAGGAAACACACACAGGAAACACACAGAAGAAACACAGAGGAAACATACAGAGGAAACACACAGAGGAAACACACAGAGGAAACACAGAGGAAACATACAGAGGAAACACACACAGGAAACACACACAGGAAACATACAGAAGAAACATACAGAGGAAACACACAGAGGAAACATACAGAGGAAACACACACAGGAAACATACAGAGGAAACATACAGAGGAAACACACAGAGGAAACACACAGAGGAAACACACAGAGGAAACACACAGAGGAAACATACAGAGGAAACACACACAGGAAACACACACAGGAAACACACACAGGAAACATACAGAGGAAACATACAGAGGAAACACACACAGGAAACATACAGAGGAAACATACAGAGGAAACACACAGGAAACACACACAGGAAACATACAGATGAAACACACACAGGAAACACACACAGGAAACATAGAGGAAACACACACAGGAAACATACAGAGGAAACACACAGAGGAAACATACACAGGAAACACACAGAGGAAACACAGAGGAAACATACACAGGAAACATACAGAGGAAACACACAGAAGAAACACACAGAAGAAACACACAGAAGAAACACACAGAAGAAACACACAGAAGAAACACACACAGGAAACATACAGAGGAAACACACAGAGGAAACATACAGAGGAAACACACAGAGGAAACACACAGAGGAAACACACAGAAGAAACACACAGAAGAAACACACACAGGAAACACACACAGGAAACATACAGAGGAAACATACAGAGGAAACATACATAAGAGCTTCGTTTAACATTGAGATGACCAGGCGAGTCTGGCCGCTCCCATTACTCTCCTCTCTAATAGAACGGATTAAAGTTAAAACTTGCTGCCACAATTTAACAGGAGATATGGAGTTCCTGTACCCGGGCTACAGTCAGTGGTTGGGGGTACAGTGCTCCTGCAACCGGACTACAGTCGGTGGTTGGGGGGTACAGTGCTCCTGTAACCGGACTACAGTCGGTGGTTGGGGGTACAGTGCTCCTGTAACCGGGCTACAGTCGGTGGTTGGGGGTACAGTGCTCCTGTAACCGGGCTACAGTCGGTAGTTGGGGGTACAGTGCCCCTGTAACCGGGCTACAGTCGGTGGTTGGGGGTACAGTGCCCCTGTAACCGGGCTACAGTCGGTGGTTGGGGGGGTACAGTGCTCCTGTAACCGGACTACAGTCGGTGGTTGGGGGGTACAGTGCTCCTGTAACCGGACTACAGTCGGTGGTTGGGGGGGTACAGTGCTCCTGTAACCGGACTACAGTCGGTGGTTGGGGGGGTACAGTGCTCCTGTAACCGGGCTACAGTCGGTGGTTGGGGGGGTACAGTGCTCCTGTAACCGGGCTACAGTCGGTGGTTGGGGGGGTACAGTGCTCCTGTAACCGGACTACAGTCGGTGGTTGGGGGTACAGTGCTCCTGTAACCGGGCTACAGTCGGTGGTTGGGGGTACAGTGCTCCTGTAACCGGGCTACAGTCGGTGGTTGGGGGTACAGTGCTCCTGTAACCGGGGTTACAGTCGGTGGTTGGGGGTACAGTGCTCCTGTAACCGGGCTACAGTCGGTGGTTGGGGGTACAGTGCTCCTGTAACCGGGGTTACAGTCAGTGGTTGGGGGTACAGTGCTCCTGTAACCGGGCTACAGTCGGTGGTTGGGGGTACAGTGCTCCTGTAACCGGGGTTACAGCCGGTGGTTGGGGGGTACAGTGCCCCTGTAACCGGGCTACAGTCGGTGGTTGGGGGTACAGTGCTCCTGTAACCGGGCTACAGCCGGTGGTTGGGGGTACAGTGCTCCTTCAGGCACTCGGGCAAAGTGGCCTTCACTATGGACAAAATATATGAACAGGAATCTGTACACTAGTAGATTGACGGTGGAGAGGCGGGACCAAAGAGCCAAAGCTCAACCCCAGCAAGCACAACTAGGTGTGTACACTACACGAGCCCAGGCATAATGCATCTAGTCTTATTATCGAACCATTAACATTTTAAAATGTTAAAAGCAAAAAGTTAGAAATTTCTAGCAAGGCTGGACCCAGAACTGTGTGTGCTGGGCAAATGACAAAATCCAGAGAGGATCTCAACCTCACAGCGCAAGAAAAGACAAATAAAAAATGGGTGACATGATCGAGACATACAAGATTCTTTGAGGTAGCAGAGTAACAGTAGAGCAAAATATATGAAGTACATGTGCACCAAGAGTGTGAAGAAGCACTTCTCGCACATGTGGGCTGGATTTCGTTATCATAAATTCTTAGTGGGCCAGCCAGAGGCTTAGGGCCCGCGTGGGAATATCCCTGAAAAAAAAATAATAATATTCCTTCAGCGCTCGGTACAACTAGTAGAAACCCTCCAAACATTCACCAAACATTCACCACACATGCACCCATTCAACCTCCAAACACGGTTTCTGTTTATGAAAATGACTGCGGTCGACACAATTGGTGAGTGACCGCTCCACAGATTCCTTGTACATATACTGTGTCGCAAAAACCGACAGACCAATATACATGCTAATTCCTGAAGCATCACCACGGCTGAGGCGTTATCCTGGTCGTCACCGCCACTACATCGCTGTAGTGGAACGTGGCGATGCAGTGGAACGCGGCGATGCCGTGGAACGTGGCGATGTAGGTGGAACGCGGCGATGCCGTGGAACGTGGCGATGCAGGTGGAACGTGGCGATGCAGGTGGAACGTGGCGATGCCGTGGAACGTGGCGAGCCAGGTGGAACGTGGCTATGTAGGTGGAACGTGGCGAGCCAGGTGGAACGTGGCGAGCCAGGTGGAACGTGGCAATGTAGTGGAACGCGACAATGCAGTGGAACGTGGCAATGCAGTGGAACGTGGCAATGCAGTGGAACGTGGCGATTCTGGGGATCGTTGGCAAGTCGGGTCGGGCGTACATATAATGAGTTGCACTTGCTGTGGGTGTACTGGACCACGGACACTTGCTGTGGGTGTACTGGACCACGGACACTTGCTGTGGGTGTACTGGACCACGGACACTTGCTGTGGGTGTACTGGTCCAAGGACACTTGCTGTGGGTGTACTGGACCACGGCCACTTGCTGTGGGTGTACTGGTCTACGGACACTTGCTGTGGGTGTACTGGACCACGGACACTTGCTGTGGGTGTACTGGTCCACGGACACTTGCTGTGGGTGTACTGGTCCAAGGACACTTGCTGTGGGTGTACTGGACCACGGACACTTGCTGTGGGTGTACTGGACCACGGACACTTGCTGTGGGTGTACTGGACCACGGACACTTGCTGTGGGTGTACTGGACCACGGACACTTGCTGTGGGTGTACTGGACCACGGACACGTGCTGTGGGTGTACTGGACCACGGACACTTGCTGTGGGTGTACTGGACCACGGACACTTGCTGTGGGTGTACTGGACCACGGACACATGCTGTGGGTGTACTGGACCACGGACACTTGCTGTGGGTGTACTGGTCCAAGGACACTTGCTGTGGGTGTACTGGACCACGGATACTTGCTGTGGGTGTACTGGTCTACGGACACTTGCTGTGGGTGTACTGGACCACGGACACTTGCTGTGGGTGTACTGGTCCACGGACACTTGCTGTGGGTGTACTGGTCCAAGGACACTTGCTGTGGGTGTACTGGACCACGGACACTTGCTGTGGGTGTACTGGACCACGGACACTTGCTGTGGGTGTACTGGACCACGGACACTTGCTGTGGGTGTACTGGACCACGGACACTTGCTGTGGGTGTACTGGACCACGGACACTTGCTGTGGGTGTACTGGACCACGGACACTTGCTGTGGGTGTACTGGACCACGGACACTTGCTGTGGGTGTACTGGACCACGGACACTTGCTGTGGGTGTACTGGACCACGGACACTTGCTGTGGGTGTACTGGTCCAAGGACACTTGCTGTGGGTGTACTGGACCACGGACACTTGCTGTGGGTGTACTGGTCTACGGACACTTGCTGTAGGTGTACTGGACCACGGACACTTGCTGTGGGTGTACTGGTCCACGGACACTTGCTGTGGGTGTACTGGTCCAAGGACACTTGCTGTGGGTGTACTGGACCACGGACACTTGCTGTGGGTGTACTGGACCACGGACACTTGCTGTGGGTGTACTGGACCACGGACACTTGCTGTGGGTGTACTGGACCACGGAAACTTGCTGTGGGTGTACTGGTCCAAGGACACTTGCTGTGGGTGTACTGGACCACGGACACTTGCTGTGGGTGTACTGGTCTACGGACACTTGCTGTGGGTGTACTGGACCACGGACACTTGCTGTGGGTGTACTGGTCCAAGGACACTTGCTGTGGGTGTACTGGACCAGGGACACTTGCTGTGGGTGTACTGGTCTACGGACACTTGCTGTAGGTGTACTGGACCACGGACACTTGCTGTGGGTGTACTGGTCCACGGACACTTGCTGTGGGTGTACTGGACCACGGACACTTGCTGTGGGTGTACTGGACCACGGACACTTGCTGTGGGTGTACTGGTCCACGGACACTTGCTGTGGGTGTACTGGTCCAAGGACACTTGCTGTGGGTGTACTGGACCACGGACACTTCCTGTGGGTGTACTGGACTACGGACACTTCCTGTGGGTGTACTGGACCACGGACACTTGCTGTGGGTGTACTGGACCACGGACACTTGCTGTGGGTGAACTGGTCCAAGGACACTTGCTGTGGGTGTACTGGACCACGGACACTTGCTGTGGGTGTACTGGTCCAAGGACACTTGCTGTGGGTGTACTGGACCACGGACACTTGCTGTGGGTGTACTGGACCACGGACACTTGCTGTAGGTGTACTGGACCACGGACACTTGCTGTGGGTGTACTGGTCTACGGACACTTGCTGTAGGTGTACTGGTCTACGGACACTTGCTGTGGGTGTACTGGACCACGGACACTTGCTGTAGTGTACTGGACCACGGACACTTGCTGTAGGTGTACTGGTCTACGGACACTTGCTGTAGGTTTACTGGACCACGGACACTTGCTGTAGGTGTACTGGACCACGGACACTTGCTGTGGGTGTACTGGTCCACGGACACTTGCTGTGGGTGTACTGGACCACGGACACTTGCTGTGGGTGTACTGGACCACGGACACTTGCTGTGGGTGTACTGGTCTACGGACACTTGCTACAGTGTCCCTTCCGTTCCCTTCCCACAGTTTCCCTCCCCCCCTGCCACAATGTCTGCCACAGTCCCCCCTGCCACAATGTCTGCCACAGTCCCCCCTGCCACAATGTCTGCCACAGCACCCCCCTGCCACAATGTCTGCCACAGTCCCCCTGCCACAATGACTGCCACAGTCCCCCCCCCTGCCACAATGACTGCCACAGTCCCCCCTGCCATATTGTCTGCCACAGTCCCCCCTGCCACAATGTCTGCCACAGTCCCCCCCTGCCACAATGTCCGCCACAGTCCCCCCTTCCACAATGTCTGCCACAGTCCCCCCTGCCACAATGTCTGCCACAGTCCCCCCTGCCATATTGTCTGCCACAGTCCCCCCTGCCACAATGTCTGCCACAGTCCCCCCCCTGCCACAATGTCTGCCACAGTCCCCCCTTCCACAATGTCTGCCACAGTCCCCCCCTGCCACAATGTCTGCCACAGTCCTCCCCTGCCACAATGACTGCAACAGTCCCCCCTGCCACAATGTCTGCCACAGCACCCCCCTGCCACAATGTCTGCCACAGCACCCCCCTGCCACAATGTCTGCCACAGCACCCCCCTGCCACAATGTCTGCCACAGTTCCCCCCCCCTGCCACAATGTCTGCCACAGTCCCCCCCTGCCACAATGACTGCCACAGTCCCCCCTGCCACAATGTCTGCCACAGTCCCCCCGCTGCCACAATGTCTGCCACAGTCTCCCCCTGCCACAATGTCTACCACAGTCCCCCCCTGCCACAATGTCTGCCACAGTCCCCCCCTGCCACAATGTCTGCCACAGTCCCCCCCTGCCACAATGTCTGCCACAGTCCCCCCCTGCCACAATGTCTGCCACAGTCCCCCCCTGCCACAATGTCTGCCACAGTCCCCCCTGCCACAATGTCTGCCACAGTCCCCCCTGCCACAATGTCTGCCACAGTCCCCTCTGCCACAATGTCTGTCACAGTCCCCCCCTGCCACAATGTCTGCCACAGTCCCCCCCTGCCACAATGTCTGCCACAGTCCCCCCCTGCCACAATGTCTGCCACAGTCCCCCCCCCCTGCCACAATGTCTGCCACAGTCCCCCCCCCCTGCCACAATGTCTGCCACAGTCCCCCCCTGCCACAGTCCCCCCCCTTGCCACAATGTCTGCCACAGTCCCCCCCCTGCCACAATGTCTGCCACAGTCCCCCCCTGCCACAATGTCTGCAGCAGTCCCCCCCCCCTGCCACAATGTCTGCCACAGTCCCCCCCTGCCACAATGTCTGCCACAGTCCCCCCTGCCACAATGTCTGCCACAGTCTCACCCCTGCCACAATGTCTGCCACAGTCTCACCCCTGCCACAATGTCTGCCACAGTCCCCCCCTGCCACAATGTCTGCCACAGTCCCCCCCCTGCCACAATGTCTGCCACAGTCCCCCCTGTCACAATGTCTGCCACAGTCTCACCCCTGCCACAATGTCTGCCACAGTCTCACCCCTGCCACAATGTCATCCACAGTCCCCCCCTGCCACAATGTCTGCCACAGTCCCCCCCTGCCACAATGTCTGCCACAGTCCCCCCCTGCCACAATGTCTGCCACAATGTCTGCCACAGTCCCCCCCCTGCCACAATGTCTGCCACAGTACCCCCTGCCACAATGTCATCCACAGTCCCCCCCCTGCCACAATGTCTGCCACAGTCCCCCCCCTGCCACAATGTCTGCCACAGTCCCCCCCTGCCACAATGTCTGCCGCAGTCCCCCCTGCCACAATGTCTGCCACAGTCCCCCCCCTGCCACAATGTCTGCCACAGTCCCCCCTGCCACAATGTCTGCCACAGTCCCCCCCTGCCACAATGTCTGCCACAGTCCCCCCCTGCCACAATGTCTGCCACAGTCCCCCCCTGCCACAATGTCTGCCACAGTCCCCCCTGCCACAATGTCTGCCACAGTCCCCCCCCCCTGCCACAATGTCTGCCACAGTCCCCCATGCCACAATGTCTGCCACAGTCCCCCCCCTGCCACAATGTCTGCCACCGTCCCCCCCATGCCACAATGTCTGCCACAGTCCCCCCCCTACCACAATGTCTGCCACAGTCCCCCCCTGCCACAATGTCTGCCACAGTCCCCCCCCCTGCCACAATGTCTGCCACAGTCCCCCCCCCCTGCCACAATGTATGCCACAGTCCCCCCCTGCCACAATGTCTGCCACAGTCCCCCCCTGCCACAATGTCTGCCACAGTCCCCCCCTGCCACAATGTCTGCCACAGACCCCCCTGCCACAATGTCTGCCACAGTCCCCCCCTGCCACAATGTCTGCCACAGTCCCCCCCCCCTGCCACAATGTCTGCCACAGTCCCCCCCTGCCACAATGTCTGCCACAGTCCCCCCCTGCCACAATGTCTGCCACAGTCCCCCCCTGCCACAATGTCTGCCACAGTCCCCCCTGCCACAATGTCTGCCACAGTCCCCCCCTGCCACAATGTCTGCCACAGTCCCCCCTGCCACAATGTCTGCCACAATGTCTGCCACAGTCCCCCATGCCACAATGTGTGCCACAGTCCCCCCCCCTCTGCCACAATGTCTGCCACCGTCCCCCCCCTGCCACAATGTCTGCCACAGTCCCCCCCTGCCACAATGTCTGCCACAGTCCCCCCCCTGCCACAATGTCTGCCACAGTCCCCCCCTGCCACAGTCCCCCCCTGCCACAATGTCTGCCACAGTCCCCCCCTGCCACAATGTCTGCCACAGTCCCCCCCTGCCACAATGTCTGCCACAGTCCCCCCTGCCACAATGTCTGCCACAGTCCCCCCCCCTGCCACAGTCCCCCCCCCATGCCACAATGTCTGCCACAGTCCCCCCCCTGCCACAGTCCCCCCCCCCTGCCACAATGTCTGCCACAGTCCCCCCCCCCCCCTGCGACATCTGCGGAAGTAGAAAAGAAATCCGGTTGTGTTGGGTGAGAGTGACCACCGCCTCTCAGGGAAGGTGGACGGACCTAGTAAACATGGACACAAACAAGTGAGGCGCTCTCCGCCCCAAACCAAAGTTGCCTTACCTGGAGAGTGTCTCGGGAGGTCTTCTACTCCCAGAGCCCGGCCCGAGGCCAGGCTCGACTTGTGATAACTTGGTCCAACAGGCTGTTGCTTGGAGCGGCCCGCTGGCCCACATACCCCACTACAGCCTGGTTGGTCCGACACTTCTTGCAAGAACTTGTCTAAGTGCCTCTTCCGAGACAGTGTTTTTATCTTCATAAACATGATATTAGTGTGGCTCTTTTCAGACACATTGTGGTGATGTACCTTGGAAAAATGTGTCTGTAAGACACATGGTGGTGATGTACCATGGGAGAGTGTGTCTGTAAGACACATGGTGGTGATGTACCATGGGAGAGTGTGTCTGTAAGACACATTGTGGTGATGTACCATGGGAGAGTGTGCCTGTAAGACACATGGTGGTGATGTACCATGGGAGTGTGTGTCTGTAAGACACATGGTGGTGATGTACCATGGGAGAGTGTGTCTGTAAGACACATGGTGGTGATGTACCATGGGAGAGTGTGTCTGTAAGACACATGGTGGTGATGTACCATGGGAGAGTGTGTCTGTAAGACACATGGTGGTGATGTACCATGGGAGAGTGTGTCTGTAAGACACATGGTGGTGATGTACCATGGGAGAGTGTGTCTGTAAGACACATGGTGGTGATGTACCATGGGAGAGTGTGTCTGTAAGACACATGGTGGTGATGTACCATGGGAGAGTGTGTCTGTAAGACACATGGTGGTGATGTACCATGGGAGAGTGTGTCTGTAAGACACATGGTGGTGATGTACCATGGGAGTGTGTGTCTGTAAGACACATGGTGGTGATGTACCTTGGAAGAGTGTGTCTGTAAGACACATGGTGGTGATGTACCATGGGAGAGTGTGTCTGTAAGACACATTGTGGTGATGTACCTTGGAAGAGTGTGTCTGTAAGACACATGGTGGTGATGTACCATGGGAGAGTGTGTCTGTAAGACACATGGTGGTGATGTACCATGGGAGTGTGTGTCTGTAAGACACATGGTGGTGATGTACCATGGGAGAGTGTGTCTGTAAGACACATGGTGGTGATGTACCATGGGAGAATGTGTCTGTAAGACACATGGTGGTGATGTACCATGGGAGTGTGTGTCTGTAAGACACATGGTGGTGATGTACCATGGGAGTGTGTGTCTGTAAGACACATGGTGGTGATGTACCATGGGAGAGTGTGTCTGTAAGACACATGGTGGTGATGTACCATGGGAGAATGTGTCTGTAAGACACATGGTGGTGATGTACCATGGGAGTGTGTGTCTGTAAGACACATGGTGGTGATGTACCATGGGAGTGTGTGTCTGTAAGACACATGGTGGTGATGTACCATGGGAGTGTGTGTCTGTAAGACACATGGTGGTGATGTACCATGGGAGTGTGTGTCTGTAAGACACATGGTGGTGATGTACCATGGGAGAGTGTGTCTGTAAGACACATGGTGGTGATGTACCATGGGAGAGTGTGTCTGTAAGACACATGGTGGTGATGTATCATGGGAGAGTGTGTCTGTAAGACACATGGTGGTGATGTATCATGGGAGAGTGTGTCTGTAAGACACATGGTGGTGATGTACCATGGGAGAGTGTGTCTGTAAGACACATGGTGGTGATGTACCATGGGAGAGTGTGTCTGTAAGACACATGGTGGTGATGTACCATGGGAGAGTGTGTCTGTAAGACACATGGTGGTGATGTACCATGGGAGAGTGTGTCTGTAAGACACATGGTGGTGATGTACCATGGGAGAGTGTTTCTGTAAGACACATGGTGGTGATGTACCATGGGAGAGTGTTTCTGTAAGACATCAGTGTTTGACATCAGTTTAATGGGTGTGCGGTACATGGTTTTAGATTACACTAATGAATGAAAATATTTGTATGGTAATATCAGTATAAAAAATCTTGAATACTTCCACCTTTGTTCCAGCAATATTTCTAATGCTTACTGGAAGGGTGTTGAATCAGCCGTGGAGCCCTGATGTTCAGTGTTCTCCGACTGTGCCTATGGCATCTCTATTCTTCACTGGTTCTATTTTGCATTTCTTTTCCATATTTTTCGTTCCAGTATGTTGTCATTCTACTGTGCAAATGTGGGACCTGGCCTTCAAGTATCTTCCATATACACATTATTTGATACCTTTCTCGTCTCCTTTCAAGAGAGTACATTTTGAGAGCTTTGAGACGATCCCAATAATTTAGATGTTTTATCGTGTCTATGCGTGCCGTATATGTTCTCTGTATTCCCTCTAATTCAGAGATCTCTCCCACTCTGAAAGGTGAGGCGAGTACTGAGCAATACTCAAGACGGGACAGCACCAGTGATTTAAACAGTATTAACATTGCTGTGGAGTCTCTGGATGTGAACGTTCTCATAATCCATCCTATCATTGTCCTGGCAGCCGCTATATTTGCTCGGTTATGTTCACTAAATGTCAGGTCGTCAGACATCTTAATTCCCACATCTTTTACATGTTGCTTTCCTTCCGCGATTGTGTCTGTCACTTTTTTTTATTTTTCATTTGTCATCATATTCATATTTTTATCTACTTTTATTGTGCTTGCAATCATTAGTCGATAATCAATAACTTCTGAACCACACCATTTGGACTCTAGATTATTTATCTAGGAACTAAAATAATTCCCGACACAAGTCATATTTACAAGTGAGGTTAGTACAGTGAACTTGTGTTGTTCCCTCTAGCAAAGTTGCCCCATCACAATGGTACAATGGTACAATGGTACAATGGTACTGTTGGTTATCTCCACCTGCTTTGAGAAGACCAGAATACTTAAAGCCCACAGAATGTTTCAAGCCCACAGAATGTTCAAAGCCCAAAGAATGTTCAAAGCCCACAGAATGTTCAAAGCCCACAGAATGTTCAAAGCCCACAGAATGTTCAAAGCCCACAGAATGTTTCAAGCCCACAGAATGTTTCAAGCCCACAGAATGTTTCAAGCCCACAGAATGTTCAAAGCCCACAGAATGTTCAAAACCCACAGAATGTTCAAAGCCCACAGAATGTTCAAAGCCCACAGAATGTTCAAAGCCCACAGAATGTTCAAAGCCCACAGAATGTTCAAAGCCCACAGAATGTTTCAAGCCCACAGAATGTTTCAAGCCCACAGAATGTTCAAAGCCCACCGAATGTTCATAGCCCACAGAATGTTCAAAGCCCACAGAATGTTCAAAGCCCATAGAATGTTCAAAGCCCACAGAATGTTCAAAGCCCACAGAATGTTTCAAGCCCACAGAATGTTTCAAGCCCACAGAATGTTTCAAAGCCCACAGAATGTTTCAAAGCCCACAGAATGTTCAAAGCCCACAGAATGTGTCAAGCCCACAGAATGTTCAAAGCCCACAGAATGTTCAAAGCCCACAGAATGTTCAAAGCCCACAGAATGTTCAAAGTCCACAGAATGTTCAAAGTCCACAGAATGTTCAAAGCCCACAGAATGTTCAAAGTCCACAGAATGTTCAAAGCCCACAGAATGTTCAAAGTCCACAGAATGTTCAAAGCCCACAGAATGTTCAAAGCCCACAGAATGTTCAAAGCCCACAGAATGTTCAAAGCCCACAGAATGTTCAAAGCCCACAGAATGTTCAAAGGGGGGACCAATGAGCTGTGTGTGAACAGAGGGCATCGCGGCCGAGTGGATAGCGCTCGGGCATCGTAGTCCTAAAGACCCAGGTTCGTTTCTCGGCCGGGGCGGAAATAAATGGTCACTTTCTTTCACTCTGGAGCACCTGTTCACCTAGCAGTAAATATGAGTTTACAGTTAGGAGTTAGGGAGTTAGCTGCTTCCTGGGGATGTGTGTGTACTCACCTAATTGTGCTTGCGGGGGTTGAGCTCTGGCTCTTTGGTCCCGCCTCTCAACTGTCCATCAACTAATGTGTGTGTTAGAGAGAAATATATTTAGTAGACATAAGAGGAAAAATAAATTGGTTAGAAAGGCGGGGTCCAAGAGCTAGTAGCTCGATTCTGCAGATACAAACATATAATAACTACACACACACACAAAACCATAGAGCCCAGTAGGCTCAGGAATCTGTACACCTGTTGACTGACAGTTGAGAGGCGGGACCAAAGAGCCAAAGCTCAACCCCCGCAAGCACAATTAGGTGAGTTAGGTGAGTACACACACACACACACACACACACACACACACACACACACACACACACACACACACACACACACACACACACACAAACACTCACACACCACAGCCTGGCTCACTCCAGGAATCGAGGGTCGGGATATTTCAGCATCATTAGATGAACAAATGTGGTGGGCGGGTGAGTGAGGCGGACCGACTGTGACTATTGAGCTGCTCGTAGCGGGTTATGGCCGCCCACCCACGACACTTTTGCCAGCCCTCGCCAGGGAAGCATAAACACAAGTCAGCGGCGGGGGCCAGTAAACGTGAGGTGTGAGGCCCTGCACCGCCCTCCACGACACACCACACACCTGCACCGCCCTCCACGACACACCACACACCTGCACTATGGATGACACCAGGGTGTTGGGGCAGCTGTTGGGAGGCGCTGGCTCTTCACACCTGACTGAGTGTCGCTGTGTGCAGATTCCAGATTGCAAGAGTGCACGAGTAAACTGAACCTAAAGTGATCAATTCCTGGATGTTCCACCTGTTGTGAGAGATACAAGGGGAGCTTTAGTTGCGTCGACACGAATTTATAGCAGAACGGCCGTTGTAGGATGATTGGCTGATTAATTAGGACGAAGAACTCACTCATGATTATATGATAGCATACATTAGGCCACCATCTTGTTTGATACTTGCTGTACCAATCTGACTTGAGACAGACGATGGGTCAAATCCACCAATTGTTGCGGTCATTAACTGTGACGTCAGGAAGGTTCAAGATGCTTCACTTGGATTGGCTAATTCGTAGACACTGTTGGCGATCGACCTGGAGATCTTGTACTATAAGAATTCCTCAATTCAGCATCCAGGAATTTATAAAAACATTTAAATTATTGGGACCGATTAAAATTTGTAAATCTGTATTCTCTTGAGCACAGGCGGGAGAGATACATAATAATTTACACGTGGAAAATAGTAGAGGGGCTGGTCCCAAACCTGCACACAGAAATAACATCACATGAAACCAGAAGGCATGGCAGGATGTGCAGAATACTCCCGTTGAAGAGCAGAGGTGCAACAGGTACTCTGAGAGAGAACTATCAACATCAGAGGCCCGAGACTGTTCAACACGCTTCCACTACACATAAGGGGCATAACTGGCCGACCCCTCACAGTGTTCAAGAGAGAATTTGATGAACACCTCCAAAGGATACCTGATCAACCAGGCTGTGACTCATACGTCAGGCTGCGAGCAGCCGCGTCCAACAGCCTGGTTGACCAGTCCAGCAGCCTGGTTGACTAGTCCAGCAGCCTGGTTGACCAGTCCAGCAGCCTGGTTGACCAGTCCAGCAGCCTAGTTGACCAGTCCAGCAGCCTGATTGACCAGTCCAGCAGCCTGATTGACCAGTCCAGCAGCCTGATTGACCAGTCCAGCAGCCTGATTGACCAGTCCAGCAGCCTGGTTGACCAGTCCAGCAGCCTGGTTGACCAGTCCAGCAGCCTGGTTGACCAGTCCAGCAGCCTGGTTGACTAGTCCAGCAGCCTGGTTGACCAGTCCAGCAGCCTGGTTGACCAGTCCAGCAGCCTGGTTGACCAGTCCAGCAGCCTGATTGACCAGTCCAGCAGCCTGATTGACCAGTCCAGCAGCCTGGTTGACCAGTCCAGCAGCCTGGTTGACTAGTCCAGCAGCCTGGTTGACTAGTCCAGCAGCCTGATTGACCAGTCCAGCAGCCTGATTGACCAGTCCAGCAGCCTGATTGACCAGTCCAGCAGCCTGATTGACCAGTCCAGCAGCCTGGTTGACCAGTCCAGCAGCCTGGTTGACCAGTCCAGCAGCCTGGTTGACTAGTCCAGCAGCCTGGTTGACTAGTCCAGCAGCCTGGTTGACCAGTCCAGCAGCCTGGTTGACCAGTCCAGCAGCCTGGTTGACCAGTCCAGCAGCCTGGTTGACCAGTCCAGCAGCCTGGTTGACCAGTCCAGCAGCCTGGTTGACCAGTCCAGCAGCCTGGTTGACCAGTCCAGCAGCCTGGTTGACCAGTCCAGCAGCCTGGTTGACCAGTCCAACAACCAGCAGGTCTGGTCGGAGACCGGGCCGGCGAGGATGATATTCCCCGGTACCATCAACAAAGTAACCACAAGGTATGAAACATTGTAACTGGTGAGCTCATATTGAGAAGATGAGTGTTGCAGGTCCCATATGGTCAGAGGAGCTGAATTACACACTGGTAAGTGGCGCAGTGGTAACACACCCGCCTAGCGCCTCGGGAGTGAGGTATATAGGTTCCAGTCTTGGCCGGGGATGATTGAATGGGCCAAAATCCTTAAGCTCTCCTTTGTAGAGCGACGGTCTTTCCTCCTGCAGGTCGGCGTTCAATCCCCGACCGTCCAAGTGGTTGGGCACCATTCCTTTCCCTCCGTCCCATCCCAAATCCTTATCCTGACCCCTTCCCAGTGCTATATAGTCGTAATGGCTTGGCGCTTTCCCCCTAATAGTTCCCTCCCTCCCCCCTGTTGATCCAGCAGTGAAATTGAAATGCTTCATAAATATTTGTACATTTATAATTGCGATAATTGACACAAATTTACAGTAAATTATTTGCCTAGAAGTAATAACAAGAACACATGATATATATCTGATCATATATGTGTACCTGGTTGGTAACCCGACTGGCGGTTTGTGTTCTAGGGTAAACTAGTGGGTGAGGCTTGCCATGAACTGCTGGCAGGAACAGCTCTCGACCTGTCAACAGGAGTCGCAGGTCGTCTCTTCCGGTACCCACCTGTGTGAAGAAAAAAAAAATAAAAGAAAAAAGGCACGTCCCCCCCTGGTCCACACCCACCGCCACCCCCATTACTGCAACCCGAATATGTGAACCATGCGAGTGTTTAATATTGCTGGAGCGAGGGTGCGTTACTGACTGGTCGTGTGAGGCAGGTGGTCGTGTGAGGCAGGTGGTCGTGTGAGGCAGGTGGTCGTGTGAGGCAGGTGGTCGCGTGAGGCAGGTGGTCGCGTGAGGCAGGTGGTCGTGTGAGGCAGGTGGTCGTGTGAGGCAGGTGGTCGTGTGAGGCAGGTGGTCGTGTGAGGCAGGTGGTCGTGTGAGGCAGGTGGTCGTGTGAGGCAGGTGGTCGTGTGAGGCAGGCGGTCGTGTGAGGCAGGTGGTCGTGTGAGGCAGGTGGTCGTGTGAGGCAGGTCAACATCGCGATCATGCGGATCAACATCGGGAAGACTTTGGAAATTGCTATTTATACATCGGTATAATACTGCAGACATGGCAGGAAATGCAGAGTAGAGCCAGTGAAGAGCAGGGCCATAGGCACAATCACAGAACACTGTATGAACAAATCCACAAGGGCCGTGACGAGGAATCGAACCTACGTCCGAGAGCATCCCAGTCGCTGCCTTAATCGGCCCTTGTGGATTTGTTCATTTGATACATCACGCTATTGTGATTTGTGTGTGTAACACTGTATGAACATCAGAGGTCTGCGGCTGTTTAATATCCTCTCAGCAGGTATAAGAAATATTGCTGGAACAAAAGTGGTGATCTTCAGGAAACAAGTGAGCAGTTTTCTTCAATAAGTGTCGTGGACCAACCGGGCTGTGGTGGCTATGTGCGCACAGAGACGAGCGGGAAGAATGAGAGTCAGCCACTACCCGAATATTGAGATTCTAAACTCTGTGACAAACCTTTAATGCATTCTCTAGAACACTGTATTGTTGAATGTGAAACAGAAGAAGATTTTAGCCCTCTTGGCCTCTTGTACCACCAACTGTTTAACAATTTCATTTAACCTGATGTACTGGACGACATTCTAACAATTTATCCAAAATTTGCTTGTCCATTTTATAGAATGAAGAACAATTTTATTTATATTATTTTTAAGCTGCATCTCTTACGAACCCATCGTAACTGACGAACCCTTCTGCTCTGACTAGAAGAGCAGTCACTGACACACAAAGGCCAGAAAGCACGAGTATAAAGAGCTATGACATGTTTAGAACCGAGACTTGTATGTCCGGGCAGCATAAAACATCCACTAGACAGTGTGACGTTGTAATTGCCAGAATTAGGCTGGGATAACGATATCTATGGCAGGTGACTGCAGGTAATGAATCCCCCAATGGTGAGCATTCCAATTGTAAACTATGCGAACAAGAGCTGGGACACAGTCTCCAACACCATATCTGTGATTGCCCTGTTATCAGTGACTTTAGACCAAATGGTATGAGGTACTTTAAGCTGTGTAATTACTTCATACACTCAGGAATATTGGAAGATATTCTTGTGCTGTCCCCAGATTTTTCTAGTGGAGGCTAATAGAGCAGTCTTACATTTCTTGTTCTCTCCTGATTTTTTTTTCTCAGTGTTGATTTGTTTTTGTACTGAGGCTGGTATTTTCTCCCCTGATTCCATGTATGACTAACCATCCTGTGAGATGGGAGTATTAGATGAACTTATAGCAAGTTGTTGATCTACACTGTGTAATCTTTCATATAGAATAGGGTAGTAGCACATTGTTGTGTATACCTAAGCTTCTTAATAATAATAAAAAAAGAGTCTTGCGAGGCTTAAGGCTGGCGTCACGGCGGCCAGCGACGGCCTGTGTACCCGCACACTCATGTTAGAAAGTTGATTCTTCTTTGCAGATGTCCGAGAGACATCGCTGTGTGTTGACTGACTGCACACGCCACATGTGCAACCCGAGCATCTCATTACAGCCCCCATGTGTCCCAAATAATTACTGCAGTAATTAGAAAGCAGTATTGATTCATTGGATCCGAAATTACAGTTAAAGTGAAGCTGTTGAAGCTGTTCCTTCAACAGAATAGTATCATTTAAGTGTAACTACCTTTAACGAGTACCTTCTTGAGGTTATCTTGAGATGATTTCTGTTTTTTTTTTTAGTGTCCCCGCGGCCCGGTCCTCGACCAGGCCTCCACCCCCAGGAAGCAGCCCGTGACAGCTGACTAACACCCAGGTACCTATTTTACTGCTAGGTAACAGGGGGCATAGGATGAAAGAAACTTTGCCCATTGTTTCTCGCCGGCGCCCGGGATCGACCCCGGGACCACAGGATCACAAGTCCAGCGTGCTGTCCACTCGGCCGACCGGCTCCCACCTTTGTTAACTATTCGACCCGTTTTAGAGGCCTTCTCTTACAAGACGTACAGAGACTCCTCATCATCATCTTGGGCTATCATATAACCATCATCATCATCTTGGGTTATCATATAACCATCATCATCATCTTGGGTTATCATATAACCATCATCATCATCTTGGGTTATCATATAACCATCATCATCATCTTGGGTTATCATATAACCATCATCATCATCTTGGGTTATCATATAACCATCATCATCATCTTGGGTTATCATATAGCCATCATCATCATCTTGGGTTATCATATAACCATCATCATCATCTTGGGTTATCATATAACCATCATCATCATCTTGGGTTATCATATAAACTATAAATTTCTTGATGTTGAGTTTAATGTTCTCCTTAAGGGAGAACCGGGCCGTGGGGACGCTAAGCCCCCGAAATGATATCAATCATCTCCCAAGATAACCTCCTTGTCCGTGAACTGTCCGGGAGACAAGAGCCGGTAAGATCACCCACTTCGGAAAACTTGTCTGAGGAGGGAGGGAGGTCGTCCTCACCCGAGGACCTTCCCTCGACGACCTCTCCTTAGAGAGTGTGTCGCTGCTCTGGCACATATTAAGACGACTCCTGGTGCTGGCCTACTCTAGGCGACTCTACACTCTTCTGTAATGTCTGTAATGTATGTAATGTCTGTAATGTTGAATAGTGCCATTCAACAGCTGGCAACCGGCCGGCAAGCTGTCGGGGTGACTGTCAAAATCCAGGTAGCGTGCTGACTGGGCTGTCAACAAGCCGGCAAGGTGCTGGCGGTGTCAACAATCAGGTAGACGGAATTTTTGGGCGGCTGTCAGCAGGTAGACAGAATTTGGGGGGGGGGGCCCCCTCAGGCGGGGTATGAAGGCTGAGTGGACAACGCACGATATTCGCAGTCCTAAGGTTCCGGGTTCGTTCCCCGGTGGAGGCGGAAACAAATAAGCTGAGTTTCTTTCACCCCTTATGCTTCTGTTCACCTAACAGTAAATAGGTACCTGGGAGTTAGACAGCTGCTACAGGCTACTTCCTGAGGGTGTGTAACAAAAAGAAGGCCTGGTCGAGGACGCTATGCCCCAAAATTATCGCAAGATAACCTCAAGATAACCTCAAGATAACCTCAAGATAACCTCCGCAGGTAGGCAGGGTGTTTGGACTGATGTCATCACTTTGGGGAACGCTTCCCTGAACCAAGAACGTGGGGAAATTACATATAAATTATAAATTATTAATTGTAATAATTATAAATTATTACATCGAGAAATATTTCAGAATTATATGTAGTTCAAGCGCATTAGTGCATTTGAAGACCTCAGCCGGTCTCCTGCCCAGCAATGATCGCAAGACAGAAAGTTAAAAATTTCATGAAATAAAACACACAAACCCTGGTTGAAAAATAGGAAGGAGTAACTGGGGGAGCAAAGAGTTGGGCTGGACGGTAGAGCGACGGTCTCCCTGCATGCAGGTCGCCGCTCAATCCCCGACCGTCCAAGTGGTTGGACACCATTCTCCCCCCCCCCTTCCATCCCAAATCCTTATCCAAGTGCTGTATAGTCGTAACTGCTTAGCGCTCTCCTCTGATAGTTCCCGCCCACCCTTACACATAAACACACACACACACTACACACACACACCACACTCACACACACACACTACTCGCACACACACGCACACACACACACACACACACACACACACACACACACACACACACACACACACGTAGCCTGGTATGGGGCCTCGTAGCCTGGTGGATAGCGCGCAGGATTCGTAATTCTGTTCGATTCCCGCACGAGGCAGAAACAAATGGGCAAAGTTTCTTTCACCCTAAGTGCCCCTGTTACCTAGCAGTAAATAGGTACCTGGGAGTTAGTCAGCTGTCACGGGCTGCTTCCTGGGGTGTGTGTGTGTGTGTGTGTGTGTGTGTGTGTGTGTGTGTGTGGTGTGGAAAAAAAAAAGTTAGTAAACAGTTGATTGACAGTTGAGAGGCGGGCCGAAAGAGCAGAGCTCAACCCCCGCAAAAACACAACTAGTAAACACACACGCACTCGTAAGGAAGCAATGCATGCACGTAAGGAAAGAATGTAAGGAAGCAAGACAGCTAAGCACAAGGGCATGGAGAAACTACAAAAATAACATGACACCATATAGCAGAGAGATATACCAGAGGGTCAGAAATGAATACATCAGAGTGAGAAGAGAGGCAGAGAGGCAGTATGAAAACGACATAGCAAATAAAGCTCAGACCTAACCAAAACTGCTATACAGCCACATCAGGAGGAAAACAACAATGAAAGAACAGGTGATGAAAGTAAGAAAGGGAGATGATGGGTACACAGAAAATGACAAAGAGGTGAGTGAAAAACTCAACAAGATATTCCAGGAGGTCTTCACATTAGAGCAAGGAGAAGTCCCTAAACTAAGAAGGATAGCATCCTTGAAAGATATTGAAATTACCAGCGATGGGGTTAGGAGGAATCTGCTAGATCTGGATGTGACTGAGGCTGTTGGACCTGATGGAATCTCACCATGGATACTAAAAGAGAGGGCAGAAGGACTTTGCCTGTCGTTCTCTATGGTGTATGTCAAGTCAATGGAAACTGGAGACATATCAGAATGTTGGCAGACAGCTAACGTAGTCCCAACATACAAAAAGGATGATAAACAGGAGGCCCCAAACTACAGGCCGGTGTCCTTAACTTTTATACCATTCAAGGTGATGGAGAAGATCACGTGTGTCACAAAGGTGTGCCTGACGTATGAGTCACAGCCTGGTTGATCAGGTATCCTTTGGAGGTGCTTATCCAGTTCTCTCTTGAACACTGTGAGGGTCGGCCAGTTATGCCCCTTATGTGTAGGGGAAGCGTGTTGAACAGTCTCGGGCCTCTGATGTTGATAGAGTTCTCTCTCAGAGTACCTGTTGCACCTCTGATTTTCAACGGGGGTATTCTGCACATCCTGCCATGCCTTCTGGTCTCATGTGATGTTATTTCTGTGTGCAGATTTGGGACCAGCCCCTCAGTTATTTTCCACGTATAGATTAAAATGTATCTCTCCCATCTGCGCTCAAGGGAATACAGATTTAGGCTCTTTAGTCGGTCCCAATAGTGGTATACAGAGAATGACAAAGAGGTGTGTGAAGAACTCAACAAGAGGTTCCAGGAGGTCTTCACAACAGAACAAGGTGAGGTCACTGTGCTAGGAGAAACGGAAGAAAACCAGGCGGCCATGGAAGAGTTCGAAATTACGAGAGAGGAGGTCAAGAGACACCTGCTGGATCTGGATGCTAGAAAGGCACTTTGCTTGCCACTCTCCATAGTAGGTCACTGGAGACGGGAGACCTACCAGAAATATGGAAGATGGCGAATGAGGTCCCAAAATACAAAAAGGGTGATAGGCAAGAGGCACTGAACTACAGGCCAGTGTCCTTGACTTGTATACCATGCAAGGTGATGGAGAAGATCGTGAGAAAAAACCTGGTATCACATCTGGAGAAAAGGGACTTTGTGACAAATCGCCAACATGGGTTCAGGGATGGAAAATCGTGCCTCACAGGTTTAACACAGGTTTCTATGACCACGCAACAAGCATTAAGCAAGAAAGAGAAGGGTGAGCAGACTGCATTTAATTTTTGAACAGTCAGAAAGCTTTTGATAAAGTCCCCCATAAGAGGCTGTTGCATAAGTTTGAGAAATAGGCAGGAGTAACTGGCAGGTTGCTCCAGTGGATAAGGAAGTGCTTCCTAAACAACAGGAAGCAGAGTTACTGTGAGGGGGTGATACCTCAGAATGGCAGATGTCACCAGCGGAGTCAGGCAGGGTTCTATACTCGGACCTATCCTGTTTCTGATATACGTAAATTACTTGAGCAAATGTAAAGTGATGAAAATTGATGTAGGGAGCAGGAGGCCAAACACAAGGTATCAGTTGGAAGATGAACTCTTTCAGTAATCAGGAAGTAAGATCAGGGGGTCCGCCGAAGCCCACATCTTACGCCGCTGATAACATCAGCGGCGTATGCAAGGCTTTCATACATAAGAACTGCCTTCAAATTTGTGTGAGGCATCATTCAGAACCTTGTATACCTCCTATGTCAGACCAATACTGGAGTATGTCACTGCAGCGTGGAATCCGTATCTCTTCAAGCACAAAACGAAGTTAGAAAAGGTTCAGAGGAATGCCACCAGGTTAGTCCCTGAGCTGAGGGGTATGAGCTACGAGGAAAGATTATTGGAACTAAACCTCGCGACACTGGAAGATAGAAGAGTTAGGGGAGACATGATCACCACCCATAAAAATCTCAAGAGGAACCCGCCAAACACACACCGAAACTACGACGTTGGTACAACGTTCGAACAAGTTTTAACACCTCCTAACCAGTTATAACAACCAATATAGCAAGTTGTAACAACGTTCTAATACGTCATAAACACGTTAAGCCAAGATGTAACAACTTTATTACAAGTTGTAACAAGAGGAAAATAGAGACAGTTTCGGTTTGTGTTTCCAGGGAATTGACTTGGTAGATAAATTGTTTAACACGGGTGGTACACGAAGAGAGGGACACAGGTGGAAACTTACTACCCAAATGAGCCAGAGACATTAGAAAGAACTTTTTCAGTGTCAGGGTAGTTAACAGATGGAATGCATTAATTAACAAACGGAATGCATGTGGTGGAGGCTGACTCCATACACAGTTTCAAATGTGGCTCTGAAAGAGCTCAGTAGGCTCAGGAACTTGTATACCAGTTGACTGAGAGTTAAGGGGCGGGACCATAGAGCGGAGCTCAACCCCCGCAATCACAACTAAGCGAGTTCACGCACACTTGGCACTTCTGGCCTCTCCCACCTGCACCAGGTAGATAATGTTTTACAAACTTTGTACAATGCAGAAAGTGTGTGTGCTGTTGAATCTTACCATTAAAGAGCACAATATAATACCTACCACAACTGTGAGGCAAGTTACATGCCAGATGACAAGAACCTGCCAACCACAAGACATGAAGCTTCTTAACCCTTTGGCTGCGCTTTGCACCCGTGAGCGTGTGCAGGAGATTAGGCTCAGTGAGGGGCATCAGCGAGCGTCCACCCTTCTGGGATGCTGGAGAGCAAGTCACCTGATGCATGGTTGGTGTCTCCGGCCACCAGAGGTCTCGCCTGGCTTGGTTGTGGCCATGTTGTGAAAAAGCAGCCAGTCTTTCCCCTGAGACTGAACCCCTGAGAGCAGAGCATGTCATGTGCTGTGCTTGCACTCCCAGCTCCGGCTCTTCGGCAAACTGAACATTCAGGGGTTATTGATATCAAGTTATAAGAGTTAGAAGTGTGAGTACTCACCTAGATGTGCTTGCAGGATCAAGCTAGGCTCTGCCCCTGCTAGGCTCTCTAGCTCCGCCTTCCGGACGTTCTTAGATTAATACAATGACTTATTTCTCACGCTTTTATCATATTTACATTTAAAATTTTGAATTGAATTAGCTTCAACGACTCCTGCATCTAACCAATTCCATTTACTGACAGCTCTAACAGTGAAAAAGTTCTTCCTGATGTCTCTGACTCATTTGCGTCTCCAGTTATCATCTATGACCCCTCGTTCTGCTGTTCCTAGCTTTGAACAACGCTGCTTTGTCTGCTTTGCCAAATTACTTCTATGTTATCATGTTCCCCTATCTCTTCTTTCCTCTACTGTAGTAAGGTCCAATTCTCTCAGTCTTTCCTCATAGTTCAATCCCCTCAGGTTCTGAACGAGTCTCGTTGCTTATCTTTGGACCTTTTCCAGTTTCTTCTTGTCTTTTTTCAGGTAAGGATTCTATGCTGGGGGATGCATATTCAAAAGTGGGTCTCACCTATGCTGTTTATAGGGTTGAGAAAGGTCCTCGTTTGTGTTTGTGCATGTACTCACCTAGTTGTGCTTGCGAGGGTTGAACTTTGGCTCTTTGGTCCCGAGTGTGTGAGTTTGTTCGTGGATGCATGCATATGTTTATTCACTTATTGCCGGAAATATTGAAATAGTACCGGAACAACCGTAGATATCTTCAAGAGAAAGAAAATTAAATAGTTTTGTTCAAAAAGTGCCAGACCAATCAGGCTGTGATGTATATGTGGGCCTGCGGGCCGCTTCAAGCAACAGCATGCTTTATACCTGATTGATGGGGTTCTGGGAGTTCTACTCCCCAAGCCCGGCCCGAGGCCAGGCTTGACTTGTGAGAGCTTGGTCCAACAGGCTGTTGCTTGGAGAGGCCTGCAGGCCCACATATCCACCACAGCCCGGTTGGTCCGGCACTTCTTGAAGAAAACTATCTAGTTTTCTCTATATTGAAGATGTCCACTGTTGTTCCGGAAATATTTCTTATACTCGCTGGGAGGATGCTGAACAACCGCGGACCTCTGATGTTAATAGTGTTCTCTAATTGTAATAAATTTGAATTAGATCTAGGTATTCCCATCTCTACTGTCAAAACTCTATTGGTCCAAACACTCAGGTCTTATAGGAAAGAAATTACTGACTCCCAACGACCTGAAAGCACCAGTATAAAAAGCTATGATTTATTCAGATCTGAAACCTATATCTATGGGCAGCACAAAACGTCCACTAGACTGTGCGACACAGTGGTTGCAAGGATCAGGTTGGGTTACCGTTACCTGTGGCAGGTGGCTGCAGGTGACGGGTCTCCCAATCCTGAGCACTCCAGGTGCAAACTCTGTGAGCAGGAACTGCGGCATGATCTCCCGCACTACATCACTGAATGCCAAGTTATTAGACCTTTCTGACCCGTTGGCATGAGGTACCTGGAGCTTTGTAAATATTTTATTCACTCTCGTGTTCTTGAAGATATCCTCATAATGCACCCAGAGTCTGCCAGTACAGACTACTTATCACATGCCTCTATATGACTAACCATCCTGCGTGATGGGGATTTTTAGCATCACGTAGCTAGCTTTTTGACACACACTGTACTCCCCTTCATATGGTCTAGGGCAGCTGCACAAATGTAGATGTACCTAAATGTGTTAAAAAAAAAATTGATTGTGCCTATGGCACCTCTGCTCTTCACTGGTTCTATTCTGCCTTTTCTTCCATATTGTCCACTTCAGTATGTTGTTATTTTACTGTGTAGATTTGGTACCTGGCCCTCCAGTATTTTCCATGTGTATATTATTTGGTATCTCGTCTTCTTTCTAGTAAGTACATTTGGAGAGCTTTGAGACGATCTCAATAATTTAGGTGCTTTATCACGTCTATGCGTACCGTATATGTTCTCTGTATTCCCTCTATTTCAGCAATCTCTCCTGCTCTGAAGGGGGGAAGTGAGTACTGAGCAGTACTCAAGACGGGACAACACAAGTGATTTGAAGAGTACAACCATTGTGATGGGATCCCTGGATTTGAGCGTTCTCATAATCCATCCTATCATTTTTCTGGCTGTCGCGTTACTTGCTAAGTTATGCTCCCTAAACGTTAGGTCGTCGTCCATCATTATTCCCAAATCCTTGACATGCTGTTTTCCTACTATGGGCACATTTGATTGTATTGTCAACCTCATTTTTACCGTAACTGAGTACCTGGAATTTATCGCTGTTAAACATCATGTTACTTTCTGTTGCCCAGTCGAAAACTTTATTAATATCTGCTTGAAGTTTTTCAATATCTTCAGCCGAGGCAATTTTCATGCTGATTTTTGCGTCATTTGCAAAGGATGATACAAAGGTGTGCCTTGTAATCGAGTCTATATCTGATATGAGAATAAGGAAAAGCATTGGTGCAAGGACTGTACTATGAGGTACAGAGCTTTTAACTGCGCTTGGATTTAATTTTATATGGTTGACTGTTACTCTTGTGTGTTCTGTTCGACAGAAAAGTGAGTAACCACCGTCCTACTTTACTAGCTATTCCCACTGACATTTTGTGTGCTATCACTCCATGGTCACATTTATTGAATGCCTTTGCAAAGTCCGTGTATACCACATCTGCATTCTGTTTTTCTTCTAATGCCTCAGTGACTTTGTCGTAGTGGTCAAGTAGCTGTGAGAGAGTGATCTTCCCGCTCTAAAACCATGTTGGCCTGGGTTGTGGAGGTCATTGGTCTCCATGAATCTGGTGACCTGATTCCTGATCACTCACTCAAATTCTTTTGAGAGCCTGTTGGACCAAGCTCTCACGCTTCAATCCTGGCCTCGGGCCGGGCTTGGGAGTAGAAGAGCTCCCAGAACCCCATCCAGGTATAATCCCTTTGTTTACACTGAAATAGGGTGTAGTGAAAACGTTCACAGAGATGGGAGAGAGAGAGTGAAGGTGTTTGATGGGCGAGGGAGTATGTGGGGGGGGGGGGGGGGAAGACAGGGATGGTGAATGGCTAAGGGAGATGTGGTGTGAAGATGTATACAGAGAGATGAAGGCAATGTGGTAGGGATACTGAGAGAGGATGTATGTGTGGGGGAGGGGGGGGGGGTAAGTAGCAAACATGTGTATGAGGGGGGGGGTCACTCCCCCCCCCTACACACCAGAGTGTGTAGGGGGGGGTGACGGGTTGGGCATATGTAGGTGGTGATACAAAGGGTGTGTATAGGGTGAAGACTGTATTATAGGAAGTTACAGTGATGTGAGGAGATGTGTGCACGTGGAGGACGCTGTGGAAGACCCTGAAGGAGACATTGATATCGGGTAAACCCAGGCACCGCCGGCCAACCCTTCTAGTCATTTATGTATTGGAAGAATATGACTATTTTCGCACTGAATTGTAGCTCCAACCGACCCTCCAGTATTTCCTGGGTCTGAAGCACACACCCACAAGCCAAACAGTCTCAGTCTCAACAAACAAACAGTTTACAGTCTCCGTGGTGTAGTGGTAAGACACTCGCCTGGCGTTCCGCGAGCGCTATGTCATGGGTTCGTATCCTGGCCGGGGAGGATTTACTGGGCGCAATTCCTTAACTGTAGCCTCTGTTTAACGCAACAGTAAAATGTGTACTTGGATGAAAAAAACGATTCTTCGCGGCGGGGATCGTATTCCAGGGACCTGCCCGAAACGCTACGCGTACTAGTGGCTGTACAAGAATGTAACAACTCTTGTATATATCTCAAAAAAAAAAAAAACATACTCCATGTGCGTGTCACAGGAAGGACATATAAACACACACCTTCCAAATGTTGAATACTTGTTTACTTGAAACCACACCGACACTATTCACTTCAATTAAATGCCTAAGCTGATTAGAGTCACACGCGCCTAAAGCAAACTATAATGAGGCTACAAACTGGCAGCTCCAGAGATGTAAGACCATTAATGAGATCACTCTTGAGTGGGATGCTGCAACTCCTCTCTCTCTCTCTCTCAGTTGCCTCCACTGACTGACAGAGGCGTCCCCCATGTAGTATATTGTTAATTCTACAACCACTGAACTGCTGACCTCTGGGTTTTAATTCCATTCTCTGCGATCCTCCACTTGTATACATTCTCTGCGATCCTCCACTTGTATACATTCTCTGCGATCCTCCACTTGTATACATTCTCTGCGATCCTCCACTTGTATACATTCTCTGCGATCCTCCACTTGTATACATTCTCTGCGATCCTCCACTTGTATACATTCTCTGCGATCCTCCACTTGTATACATTCTCTGCGATCCTCCACTTGTATACATTCTCTGCGATCCTCCACTTGTATACATTCTCTGCGATCCTCCACTTGTATACATTCTCTGCGATCCTCCACTTGTATACATTCTCTGCGATCCTCCACTTGTATACATTCTCTGCGATCCTCCACTTGTATACATTCTCTGCGATCCTCCACTTGTATACATTCTCTGCGATCCTCCACTTGTATACATTGATGCCGGGTGTCGAAGCCCGGTAACTGTTTATCAGGAACTGCTATCGATCTGAAGGTCCCTAGAACGTTGCCTCAACTGCCTTGCTGGTGCTCTTTCCCTTCTCTTCCCTCTCGCCGATAAGGACTCGGAGGAAAGGGCAGGGAGTAAGGGCAGGGAGTGAGGGCAGGGAGTGAGGGCAGGGAGTGAGGGCAGGGAGTGAGGGCAGGGAGTGAGGGCAGGGAGTCTCAGAGCAGGCAGCAGCTCCCCGCATCAGAGACCTGAGAGTTGGTAACTATAGTTCCTTCATACTTCATGCCAATAGTTCGGAGTTGGAACCAGTCCTCTAACATCTTCGAAGTATAAATTATTATGTATCTTTCTCGTCTGTGCTCAAGGGAATACAGATTAAGACATTTTCAACTTTCCCAATAATTAGGATGTTTTATCGAATGGATTTGGGCAGTAAAAAGATCTCTGTACGTTCTCCAGGTCAGCAATTTATCCATGTTTCAATGGGCCTGTTAGCGTGCGACAATACTCCACCCTAGAGAGCACTAGTGTCTTACAAAGTACAATCACTGGTATGGTATCAATTGGCAGAAATTTTGTTTAACTAACTTGTAACAAACATGTTTTCTGTGGCCCATTGGAAGATTTAAACCTCCAAACTTATTTACATCTGTTTGGAGGTTCATTGCGTCCTTTGAATTGTCAATTTTCAAAAATCCTTGTGTTGTTTGCAAAGGTATTACAGTGTTTGTCGTTGTCTGTATCCTAGATGATGATGATGATAATTATTGTAACAAGTACAGTACCCTGGAGGATTGAGCTTTACACAGTGGATGGTTCAGATTTTACTTTGTTAAGTATTGTTTTCTGGGTTCTGTTTGTTAGGAAATTTAAAATACATGTTCTTACTTTGCCACTGCTACTATTCCTGAGCAATAACATGATGACCACATTTGTCGAAAACTATCGCGAAATCCAAGTATATTACACCAGCGTTTTGTATGTCTTCCATGGCACTTACGGCTATGTCATAGTTGTCTCATAAGTGAGAGAGGCAGGACGCCCTGTTCTGAAACCCATGTTGCCCATTGTTATGTAGACGCTGTGACTCAGCGAGTTTTGTGATCGAGCTTCTTAGTACTCTTTAAAAGATGTGTGTGACGTTAGTGCATCTTCTTTACTGCCTCCTTTGTAGAGTAACACGATTTCCGTAGTTTTACGTGTGTTCTGGGATAACACCAGTATCTAGACTCCATTTTCTAATCAATGGAGATGCGGAATGCATGGGCATGATGTTTATGGCTAGTTCAAGGTCCCGTAGGGTTAAGGTGACATGAGTTGACGATAGTCACAATGACGTGGCTTGGTTTGTTGTGGTTTGAACAAACCACAATGAGTTGTGGTTTGAACAAACCACAATGAGTTGTGGTTTGGTCATCTTAAGGTGACACGGGTTGATGTTCCAGCTGCATTAAAAAATTCACTTGAATTATCGCCCTGCAGTGTGTTCAGGGGTTCACTGAAAACAGCCTCGTACTGTATCATTACTTCACTTATTTCCTTGCTGTCATCTCTAAAATCTAAAAGGTCCATCTACCATGGGCCAGATCTCATTGCTAGATGTAGTATTTGTTCAGTATTTTGCATGAGAGGAAAATTAATTTTGGGTTACTTTCCATTTCACTGATGATCTTTTTCCCATCTTTGCCCCTATTGGATTGTATATGGATTGATCTTAGATTGATTCTTGTAGCTTGAGCTCGATCATTTCTATTTCTCTACATAGCCTTGTCCTGGTCGTTCTTGGGAGAGAGTGGGCGTTTAAGTGGTTCTACAGTTGGTTTTCTTCGTCTATCCAGGCGCCTTGCTCATCCCAATTCGAATCTTTTTTTCTTTTGTTTTTCCTTAGCGGTGTGTGACTTGACGCTAGACTTAAGAGTCTAGTGTTGCTTTGCCTATGTTCTCGAGTCACTGAATTGGATTTGTAATCATCAAGCTGCGTGTCGAAGCTTAATTCTGTGAGGTCTTGGTTTACTAGTTCCAAGATAATCAGTTTATTATTGAAATTAAATGGCTGAATTCTTCTCGTAGATGTGAAACTGTCTGTGTATGTTGCCCCCTGCTTTGATTAGGCTGTGATCTGGGTAACGTGTGTTTGTGATTATTATATTCCTAACCAGTTCGTTTTTGTTTGTGAAGATAAGGTCTAGAGGGGGTTTCGTTTCTAAACCAACAACCACTATGTGTTGGTTTAAGGCAAATCTGTTACACATCCGTTTGAGTGTGACGCTACTTTTAACTCCTTCCTGGTGTTCGCTCCGATATAACGGTATTTGCTACATGTTCTCTTTTTAAATGCTGTAAATTGGTCACCAAGCAAGATGATGTTTGAGGCTGGTAGAAATCAGACGTCTAATCTATCGACGATGCATGAAAGCCATGTGACTTAGGACCCTAGTGTCCGTGTCTACGTCTTAGTGGCTCTAAGGCCTAGCGTCTTAGATACATGGGAAAGGGACCAATAATGTAATGCATTAGCAAGACAACTTGTTATTGGAATGTTGGCCATATGGGTGTTAGAGAACTTCAACTTAGTGTTCTACAAACACTTGAGCCTTCATCTATATCTGAAGCCCTGCCTCAGGACGCACTTTGGCGTCTTCACGACACTTTCGGTGCCATCCATTAATTTTTTATTATTCTTATTAATAAGTATAAACATTGTGAGTATTTAATATTGGGTTGTGTGCTCACCGGCAATGCTCGGCCCACCACCTGGTGCGATGCTGGTGATCGGCCGGGCATGTGACAGTGTTAAGCCGGACCAACCCAAGCCGGACCAACCCAAGCCGGACCAACCCAAGCCGGACCAACCCAAGCCAGACCAACCCAAGCCGGACCAACCCAAGCCAGACCAACCCAAGCCGGACCAACCCAAGCCAGACCAACCCAAGCCGGACCAACCCTGAGAGTTGAGCACTGGTGATCTCCACATTAAATAAGGCTACCAGAAGACCCGCTCCAACGCAGACTTGGTCGTCGGTAAAAAGATTCTTACAAGACATGCAGGAAGTGGAGAGAGCCCCTCCACTCTCTTAATGTGGAGGGGCTCCACATTAATGTATGGCATGTTACCACTCTGCTAGTGATGATGACACCTTTATTGCAAGTCAACGACAAGTGATCTGGAGGATCAACAAAGTACTGCAATCTTCTTGCCAGATTATCAGCCGTGTGAGTACTAAATCAAGTGGTCACGCGCGGTCTGGTAAGAGGAATCCTCCCGTTTGTGCTAAGCAACATTAGATGTAAACTATTTCTGTCACTGCTGTTTGGGAAGCAGTAATATTCCTCCTCAATGTAATATTCTTATATGTGTTGGATATTATGACTTCTGAAGGAACTATTGTCACAAGAGATGGTTTACCAACAGAGCAATGATACATGAACTGCGTGTTTGATTGGTCCCTGCCGCCGGAGGTGGCTAGTTTATTTACACCCTATACTCATCCTGTGAGCGGTAGCGCAAAAAAAAAAAGAGGGCACAAAAACTATCAGACCTCAACTGACATTATTACGTTAACAATTACATCTACATTGCACACACCATATATTTAGACTGTCAGCTAGTAAGACAGACTGTTCCATTTCAATAGCTATGTACTTAGAGTTCATTATACATTAATAATACGTCTTTTTGCTAATACATAATTGTTTGAGCTAAGGAAATGTAGATATTACAGTCACAGAAAGGCTGCTGTTTGTTATTATTAATCTTCACAATACACTACTTCTTAATCTCGTATCATTTATCTATTGGAAGCGAAATATAGATTTATTGCAAGGATTTCAGATATTCTATTCTTAGTAACAAGATGATTTGCCATTTCTTACAGCGTGAGTTTAGATTTATCTCTAAATGACTCAATGTTATTATAGTCTAAGATATAGTTCTCAAGTGTGTGTCCCTGTCTTTGTCCACACTTCACACTTTACTTCATCTAGATCCCTATACAAGCCGAACTGCCAGAGGTAACTGTAGCCAGGTCTTATTCGCGCTGTGATAACGTCTGTAAGTCTACTGTGTTACTTGCCCCATACACATGTTTTACTTCACACATTTCATTGTGATAAACAATGGACCTGCTAGTTCCAGTTTGCAGTGTTCTGCTTTCTAAAAATTCATCAAAGAGTTCTCGTCTAATGAGACTTTTAAGGGACCTATTTGATAACTCAAGATTCCGTTCAATACTGTCTTTATTTACTGCAACCTTAGCAAGGGCGTCAACTTTATCATCTTCCTGCAGGCCAATGTGAGAAGGAATCCACAACATATTTATATTTACCCCCTTATTAAGTATGCTTATATATCTATGTGTGGCTTCTGAGAAAAAGCACGTTATATCTTGATTGTAAAATATTTAATGGTAGTAGAGAGGAAAGAGAGTCAGAAATAATTAAGCTGTCTGCTTCAGTGTTCTCAATAATTTTGAGTGCTACGAGTATTGTTACCAGTTCAACTTGCAAGGTGCACCTGGAGCTGCCGTGAGGTACAGACATGTCGCCTGGCCTCTGGTAGTTTGGGGTATTTGCCGTTTTCGTCGCCAGGGGGTGTGGGCGTCCCCACCCTCCCTGCAGTTGCTGCTTGGCCGGTGTTGACGTCGCACGCTTGCGATGGGAGGCCTTCTCCCTCCTGTGATGAGAGTACACTCCGTGGGACTGGAGTTTACGGGCCGTGTTGGCTATCCTCTAGTTGAGCTTGTCATGTGTGACATGCTCCATGTCCCGGTCGACGACGTCTACGGAGTTGAGCTGGTTACTGCTCACCGGGTTATTATCAAGTTGGCGGGGGAGGAGGAGGTGAACCGTGCGTTCCTCCGCCGTTATGAGGGGCGTTCCTTGTCGCTGCCAGATGGTGCCGGCTCTGTGACCATTACAGACCGTAGTGGTGCCCTGACCTACGTGAGTGTGCATGGGGCGCCCTTGGAGTTTCCCGAAGATCTCCTCCGGCGTTACTTCCAGCAGTTTGGCGTGGTCGTCAGTGTGCGGGTGCACACGCTGTCCTCAGAGAGGTATCAGGGTAAGCGGACGAACATTCGTACCCTTGGGATGCGCCTGAGATCTGACATCCCTTCTTCGGTCCGGCTTCTGGGGTACTACGTCCGGGTATAATATGCCCGGCAACCCCGTACTTGCTTTCGGTGTGGCCTGTTGGGGCATCAGGCTGCCTGGTGCTCGGAGGCTGCAGTCTCTCCTGTGAACCTGTTCCGGGAGGAGGATTTCCCGCCGCTCCCTGTTGGGGTGGATTCCGTGGGCAAGGATGTTGACGTCCCGCTGGCTGCTGCGGCTCCCCCTGCGTCGCCCGGCGGTCCTCCTGATGGTGCGGCCCCTCCTCCGGGTGTTCCAGTGCCGTCGGCTGATCTTCCTGCCCCTGTCGCTGTCCCAGCAGCTCCTGGGGGTCTTCCAGATGGTCTCTGCGTGTCGTCGACGTCTTCGTCTTCCTCGTCTCCTGCTGCTGCGATTGGACTTGCGCCCTCGCCGGTTGTCTCTGCTGAGCTGGGTGCTGGGGGGGCTGTGGAGCATCCTGTTGTGTGCAGCCCGGTTCCCTCTGCGGTTGAGGCTGCAGCCGTCATGCGACGGGCATCGGTTCACATGGCTTGTGAAGCCCTTGGTTCTGGGTCCGCCTCCGGCTCTGAGGATGTGTGGCTGGAGCCCAAGCAGTCCCGGCGTTCTTCTACTGCTTGAGCTGATGTGGAGGATTTCGACGCCGGTGGGTCTTCGGGCGATGATGTGGTGGATTCGGGTGCTTCGTTCTATGTCGATGGTGGTTGCTGACGTCCATGTGCCTGCTGATGACGACGATTCTGCTTATGATTTACCTCCTGTTCTTTCTTCTGCAGAAGGTTCTCCGCAGTGTGGGTGGTCGCTCCTCCGGACGTCGGTGGTGTGGGTGCTGGTGCGGGCCGCGACCTCGTGCTGGTGCTGAAGAAGGATGCTCGACGTTGGGGGTCCCTGCAGGTGACACGTCCGGTGGTTGCCACGGGGCTCTGTGGGGCTGCCAAGGAGGCTACCAGTGCGCTGCCCGTTGCTCGGCCCCGTGGGGGAAAGCACCTCCCAATCGTCTTGGCCTCCGGCGTGGCGTATGATGGGAAGCAGAACCCTTTGTCGTTTCACTTTGTTGATTGCGTGCAGCCTGTTCCGTGGTGCCCCTCATCCGTCTGGGTTCCGCAGGCTCGGTGTTTTGTTGTGGGTGTGCTGGACTTGATGACTGATCCTCGTATTGCCCATAGTCACCCTGTTCCGGAAAACATCATGTTGCTTTGGGAGGCATATTGTCTTCGTTTCCCGGCGGCGAAGTGGCCGGAAAAGTATGAGTAATTTGAGTAGTTTGTGTGGTTGCTGTGTGTTTATTGTGTGAATGGGACCTGTGGTATGTTCTGCTATGTGTTATAATTTATTGTGCGCCTTTCAGGCCGGTGTTATGTTTAGTTTTCTCATGACCCTGTTTATTGTGTTTCTTATATTTCTTAACATGCTTTGCGTGTAGCTATACCACTCACTGATTATCTGTTCCTTTGAGTCTGTTGTGTTATGTGTCCCTCTGGCTATGATGTTTGCCCTATTATGTTCTGTGCTTGTGCCTCTCCTTTTATTTCTTGCACGGCCAGTGGTTATTTGTGCGTGTTCTTGTTTATTGTTTGTGTTGTTATTGTGCCAGGTGTGGCTTATGTTTCTGTTTCTTGGCTTGTTGTATATTTTTATATATATTTTTTTTGTTATCCTAATGCTTTCCCAATGTGTTATGATTGTTTTGCTTTATGTGTTATTATGTTTTGTGTATTGCTAGCCTGTTTACGCTATTTCCTCTTGTGTTCTGTTGATGTTTGTTGTTCTTGTGCTGTGCTGTCAGTCCTTCTGGCCGGTGGTTTTTTGTTTTGATTATTTTGTTTCTTCTGTTCTTTTTATTGTATTTATTGCCTTATACTTGCATGTAAAAAAAAAAAAAAAAAAAAAAAAAAGTTCAACTTGCAAGGTGGATGTCCAGTTAGTGATTTTGATTCGCAATCTCCCTAGAATTTGTTGATTGATAGTGTAGAGGGTGGGATTTTTGTTTTATCTGCAGCATACCAGGAGAGGGTTTATGGCTAACCCTATGGAGAGGTTTTTTTCAGAAGTTCTTGTATTCCCCGAGCCCGGCCTGGGGCCAGGCTCGACTTGTGATAACTTGGTTCAACAGGCTGTTGCTTGGAGCGGCCCGCAGGCCCACAAGTCCACTAGAGACTGGTTGGTCCGGCACTTCTTGCAAGAACCTGTCTAAGTGTCTCTTGAATACATCCACCTTTGTCCCAGCAATATTTCTAATGCTTCCTGGGAGGGTGTTTAACAGCTGTGGCTGATGTTCAGACAGTGTTCTCTGATTGTGCCTATGATACCTCTATATCTCACTGGTTCTCATTTCCTTCAGTACCTTTCGCTCCAGTATGTTGTTATTCTACTGCACAAATTTGGGACAAGGCCCTCCAGTATTTTTTTTTGGCATAAATTAATTGAATTATTAGTTAATATTAGTACTTTAAATTGAATTTTCATTGTCTTACTTTGTAAAATATAATGTGTACTGCCCAAGAAATGGGTATGGGGTGCATAATGAGTAAACTCAACTCGAACTCTAGTGATAAATTACACTCTATTTAGTTATTTCACCTTTCAGTAAGGGGAGTAAACTGGATGTTACTCGCTTTATTAAGCCAAAATGTAAAGATTGATTTTGACTGATGTTCATCTGTTTAGTTCAACTATTTTTGTAACAATTTGTGTACCTTGTTACAGAAGTAGTTTCTTATTCTGAATTTGACAACTGTAATGATTTTAACATCATTGATAAATGTACCTTGCAAATCGAAATCTAATACTTGAGTAAACATATTATAACTTCTGAAATATCATATTATTATGACTCTCTTAGGTAAAAAATTTACTATACATTTATGTAAACTAAACTAAATGTGACAGTGTCAGACCACGGAGGAAGAATCGAAACAGGAATTTCCTTAAGTACTTTCATATATTAATACATCTTCAGAAGGAATGAAGATGTATTAATATATATACATAAGCTAAACATGTGTGTGCGCGCGCGCGCGTGCAAAACGAACATTTATGCATAAAGTTATGACTGATTAAATAACTTTGTTCATTTACGTGTATTATGACTACAACGCTGATCTTAACTAAATTACTGAAGGATTATGTGAGGTTGAAATTATTATTCCTGAATAAATTATTTGTATAATGAACGTTCTGAGTTTACCACCTTATGTACTGTTATTAACTGTTTATGTACAGTGGATGTTCTAACATCATCATTCACTACAGTGTGTATGTAACTATAGCATCAGTATACTCTAGTAACTGGTGTTCCAATACCAAAGTTTACACCTTAAATAACTCTCATTCCAGCAACAAGCGATATTAGCCTAGCATGAAAACATCCAGCCTTTTAGCTTGCACAAAACTCGGGCTTCTATGTCAGTAACTCGCATAGACAAGAAAAAACAGGGGGGGGGGGGGGGATTAGGAGTCGAAGTGAATTTTACAACCCGTTCTCGCACTTTCTTACAGTCAATATTGACTTATTAAATAAGTGCATATATAACATACTAATTTATTGTGAATATTTTAGTTTACCTTGAAAAGCTTCATAGAAAACACCGACCTTACCTAACCTTCTTAGTATGTTAAGATAAGCATCTTATTGCTTCGTAATTACAATTATTACTTAACCTATACCTATAATAGGTTAAGTAATAATTGTAATTACGAAGCAATAAGATGCTTATCTTAACATACTAAGAAGGTTAGGTAAGGTCGGTGTTTTCTATGAAGCTTTTCAAGGTAAACTAAAATATTCACAATAAATTAGTATGTCACATATGCACTTATTTAATAAGTCAATATTGACTATACGAAAGTGCGAGAACGGGTTGGAATTTTAATGCAACTTTCAAAGTCAGACAAGAAATTTGCGTTTTCTGAAGGACATGGACGAATGGAATGGAATTTCAATGGACGAATTTCGCCTCTGTCTGTCTGTCTGTCTACGCGTATGCATGACTCTTCTCCCCCCCCCCCCCGTCTATATATAACAAAATGCCGTCTAAATTCGGCGATAAATGCATAGATGTTATTTTTTTAAGGAACTTCTACTCTCTCGATTGGAATATTGATGCACACTAATAGCCCAATTTAAAGCTGGTATAACCGCTGACTTAACATAAGCACACAAATTTAACCGCCAACACCAACGTGCAGAACCTCCTGACAACACCTTAAAAAGCGTCCAAACTGAATTGCATCGTGGAGCGAAGGCAAGATAGCTCATATTCCACGACAAAACCTACACAGATATAATTATTTAATCTGCCCGAAACGCTGCGCGTACTAGTGGCTTTACAAGATTGTAATTATTATCCTATGTATCCTCACAATCCCAATGTACCTTCTTGTATATAAATAAATAAATAAATAAATAAAATAAATAAATAAATTTATGAGAGAAGGGGGGCCCGGTACACCGTGGAGGCCCGACATTTGACTTCATTACGCCCGACACCGGATTTCAGCTGAATTCAAAGCTGGAAAAAATGGAGACCCTGAGTATGTGCAAAGATCATTTACTGCTAGAATATGCTCACTAAAACATCGAAATTATGCGGACTGATATATTAAATGTATATTTTCTTGAGCACAGGCGGGAGAGATACATAATAATTTACACGTGGAAAATAGTAGAGGGGCTGGTCCCAAACCTGCACACAAAAATAACATCACATGAGACCAGAAGACATGGCAGGATGTGCAGAATACCCCCGTTGAAGAGCAGAGGTGCAACAGGTACTCTGAGAGAGAACTATCAACATCAGAGGCCCGAGACTGTTCAACACGCTTCCACTACACATAAGGGGCATAACTGGCCGACCCCTCACAGTTATCACCCGTCACAGTTCAAGAGAGAACTGGATAAACACCTGCAAAAAATAACTGATCAACCAGGCTGTGACTCATACGTCAGGCTGCGAGCAGCCGCGTCCAACAGCCTGGGTGACCACTCCACCAACTAGGTGACCTGGTCAGAGACCGGGCCCCCCCTACTCCCCCCCCCCCCTCCGAATCATCCAAAGGTACCCGACCCGGGACTTCATTAATGACGTTGAATGTATCTGTATTTACTAAAATTTTACTCAGAAATCATTTTAACTCTGCAATCATTTTCAGTTTAATTATAAGCCAGGCAAGATCCCGTTTTCACTTTCTAAATCGGATATTTGAATTAGAAACCCTGCAATACGCTCTAAATCGCTTTAAAACCCTCACAGTGTTATTCTTCAATCCGGCGCACAAGAGTAGCCTGGCTGGACCTCTCGCCTCCACACACAGATGTTGTCATTCCAGCGAGGAGTAAAAATATATATATATATATTTTTCCCCATTTTGTTCGTTCACTATTCACAATTTTAATTCGTTCACATTCTTCCATTTACATAGACAACGATTTTTGTTATCAGGTTCTTTGACTTTTGTTTCACTGGAGATGGTTCATTGTGAGTTGTGAAGCATCGCGCCGAATGAAAGCCCGGGAGTCGAATCCCGGGACTTTTTTTGTTTTTTTTAGTTCATTTTGTTCACCTTTGTGTGTGAACCTCACCAGCGCGGCTGGCCGTTGTGATAAACAATTTGGTGTGGGGGTTCGGATCCTGGCCGGCTGAGGATTGACCGGGTGCCAATCCTTAACTGTAGCCTCTGTTCACCCAGCAGTAAAATGGGTACCTGGTTGTTAAACGATTTGGCGGGTCGTATTCCGGGGGAAATTAGGAATAAAGACCTGCCCGACACGCTACGCGTACTAGTGGTTGTACAAGAATGTAACAACTCTTGTATATATATTTGAAAAAATATATAATTGTACAGCACTTCAATCACCTACTTTGGGTGAAGGCTCACTCACTCACTATGTACTGGAGCAGATCTCTGATCCTGTCACGGCGGGACAGGATTAGAGCCTGTGTGCGCTCACACAGTAGAGCACGCTCACAATGTGTGCTCACGTCGGCAGAAGAGGGAAAAAACAAATGGGCCTAGCCGCGCTGGTGATAAACTCCAGGGATGTCACACGCCATGGTTCAGCCTCGTCTCTTGGTTATCTTGAGGTTATCTTGAGATGATTTCGGGGCTTTTTGTGTCCCCGCGGCCCGGTCCTCGACCAGGCTTCCACCCCCAGGAAGCAGCCCGTGACAGCTGACTAACACCCAGGTACCTATTTTACTGCTAGGTAACAGGGGCATAGGGTGAAAGAAATTCTGCCCATTGTTTCTCGCCGGCGCCCGGGATCGAACCCGGGACAACAGGATCACAAGTCCAGTGTGCTGTCCGCTGGTCCGGTGGCCCCCATAGGCCATGATTCTCTCGTCTCATGGCCCCCATAGGCCGTGATTCTCTCGTCTCTTGGCCCCCATAGGCCGTGATTCTCTCGTCTCATGGCCCCCATAGGTCGTGATTCTCTCGTCTCTTGGCCCCCATAGGCCGTGATTCTCTCGTCTCATGGCCCCCATAGGTCGTGATTCTCTCGTCTCTTGGCCCCCATAGGCCGTGATTCTCTCGTCTCTTGGCCCCCATAGGTCGTGATTCACTCAACTCCTGGCCACTACAAGACGCAAGTCTTCAAGTGACCAAACTCTTCCTTGGAAAACACAGACTTTAAAATTAATTAAATTACGACATTCGTATCAGTTCCGGAAAATCATGCCAAGTGTTACACCTTATTGAGCCACACCGCAGCTCCAGCCTGGAGTCCATATTTAGCTAAACACAAGACAAAGTTAGAGAAGATTCAGCGGTATGCCACCAGGCTCGTCCCGGAACTGAGAGGTATGAGCTTCAAGGAAAGGCTAAGGGAGCTGAACCTCACGTCCATGGAAAACAGAAGAGTAAGGAGAGACATGATAACCACCTACAAAATTCTCAGGGGAATTGACAGGGTGGACAAAGACAAACTCTTCAGCACGTGTGGGACACGAACAAGGGGACACAGGTGGAAACTTAGTACCCAGATGAGCCACAGAGACGTTAGAAAGAATTTTTTCAGTGTCAGAGTAGTTAATAAATGGAATGCATTAGGCAGTGATGTGGTGGAGGCTGACTCCATACACAGTTTCAAGTGTAGATATGATAGAGCCCAATAGGCTCAGGAACCTGTACACCAGTCGATTGACAGTTGAGAGGCGGGACCAAAGAGACAAAGCTCAACCCCCGCAAGCACAATTAGGTAAGTACCGCTTTAAGGGGACGCGGCACAGGTACTGAGGTCCCCCCCCCCCCCCCTGCCATGCTCAACTACTCCAGTGCAAGACGAGACAAAACAAAAGTTCCCTCCCAAGAGGTAATCAAATACCTTGAAACAAGCAACAAGATCTGAAGAAAAAAAAAATATTTACTGAAGTAGATAAATTCTCAGAGCGAACAGCAGTTCATTAAATCAGGAGTAAGGGGGGCGGTGAGCCCCCAGCAGGTGGAGAAGTGCACAGCAGCAGTTGGAAGGAAAGACATAGGTGGTAATCTACTATCTACCCGTGCCAGAGTCTGGAGAAGGAGAGAAATAGGCGGTAATCTACTATCTACCAGTGCCAGAGTCTGGAGAAGAAGAGAAATAGGCGGTAATCTACTATCTACCTGAGCCAGAGTTTGGAGAAGGGGAGAAATAGGCGGTAATCTACTATCTACCATAGCCAGAGTCTGGAGAAGGGGGAGAAATAGGCGGTAATCTACTATCTACCACAGCCAGAGTCTGGAGAAGGAGAGAAATGGGCGGTAATCTACTATCTACCATAGCCAGAGTCTGGAGAAGGAGAGAAATAGGCGGTAATCTACTATCTACCAGTGCCAGAGTCTGGAGGAGAGAAATAGGCGGTAATCTACTATCTACCACAGCCAGAGTCTGGAGAAGGAGAGAAATGGGCGGTAATCTACTATCTACCAGTGCCAGAGTTTGGAGAAAGGAGAGAAATAGGCGGGAATCTACTATCTACCAGTGCCAGAGTCTGGAGAAAGGAGAGAAATAGGCGGGAATCTACTATCTACCAGTGCCAGAGTCTGGAGAAAGGAGAGAAATAGGCGGGAATCTACTATCTACCAGTGCCAGAGTCTGGAGAAGGGAGGCCAGAAAAAGGTCCCAGAAAACCCCTCACCAAAATTCGTGAGCAATGTTGGTGATGGGAACACTGGTGATGGGAACACTGGTGATGGGAACACTGGTGATGGGCACACTGGTGATGGGCACACTGGTGATGGGCACACTGGTGATGGGCACACTGGTGATGGGCACACTGGTGATGGGCACACTGGTGATGGGCACACTGGTGATGGGCACACTGGTGATGGGCACACTGGTGATGGGCACACTGGTGATGGGCACACTGGTGATGGGCACACTGGTGATGGGCACACTGGTGATGGGCACACTGGTGATGGGAACACTGGTGATGGGAACACTGGTGATGGGAACACTGGTGATGGGAACACTGGTGATGGGAACACTGGTGATGGGCACACTGGTGATGGGCTGGGAAGGTTCCCAGTGAAGGGGAGGATCTTAGTGACGTGAACTACACGGTAGGTGGGACAGGTCCGAGGAGGATATGGAGGAAACTAAGAACAAGTACGAGATGTGAGCAGCACCACAAGCGGAGGGCAAGAACAGGAAAGCAACAACACGATCAGTGGGCAAGAACAGGGAAGCAGGAACACAAGCAGCGGGCAAGAACAGGGAAGCAGGAACACAAGCAGCGGGCAAGAACAGGGAAGCAGCAACACAAGCGGCGGGCAAGAACAGGGAAGCAGCAACACTAGCAGTGGGCAAGAACAGGGAAGCAGCAACACAAGCAGCGGGCAAGAACAGGGAAGCAACAACACAAGCAGTGGGCAAGAACAGGGAAGCAGCACGACAAGCAGTGGGCAAGAACAGGGAGGCAGCAACACAAGCAGTGGGCAAGAACAGGGAGGCAGCAACACAAGCAGTGGGCAAGAACAGGGAGGCAGCACCACAAGCAGCGGGCAAGAACAGGGAAGCAGCACCACAAGCAGTGGGCAAGAACAGGGAGGCAGCAACACAAGCAGCGGGCAAGAACAGGGAGGCAGCACCACAAGCAGTGGGCAAGAACAGGGAGGCAGCAACACAAGCAGTGGGCAAGAACAGGGAGGCAGCAACACAAGCAGTGGGCAAGAACAGGGAGGCAGCACCACAAGCAGTGGGCAAGAACAGGGAGGCAGCACCACAAGCAGTGGGCAAGAACAGGGAGGCAGCAACACAAGCAGTGGGCAAGAACAGGGAGGCAGCAACACAAGCAGTGGGCAAGAACAGGGAGGCAGCACCACAAGCAGTGGGCAAGAACAGGGAGGCAGCAACACAAGCAGTAGGCAAGAACAGGGAAGCAGCAACACAAGCAGTGGGCAAGAACAGGGAGGCAGCAACACAAGCAGTGGGCAAGAACAGGGAGGCAGCAACACAAGCAGTGGGCAAGAACAGGGAAGCAGCAACACAAGCAGTGGGCAAGAACAGGGAAGCAGCAACACAAGCAGTGGGCAAGAACAGGGAGGCAGCACCACAAGCAGTGGGCAAGAACAGGGAGGCAGCAACACAAGCAGTGGGCAAGAACAGGGAGGCAGCAACACAAGCAGTGGGCAAGAACAGGGAGGCAGCACCACAAGCAGTGGGCAAGAACAGGGAATCAGCAACACAAGCAGTGGGCAAGAACAGGGAAGCAGCAACACAAGCAGTGGGCAAGAACAGGGAGGCAGCACCACAAGCAGTGGGCAAGAACAGGGAGGCAGCAACACAAGCAGTGGGCAAGAACATGGAGGCAGCAACACAAGCAGTGGGCAAGAACAGGGAGGCAGCACCACAAGCGGAGGGCAAGAACAGGGAGGCAGCAACACAAGCAGTGGGCAAGAACAGGGAGGCAGCAACACAAGCAGTGGGCAAGAACAGGGAAGCAACAACACAAGCAGTGGGCAAGAACAGGGAAGCAGCAACACAAGCAGCGGGCAAGAACAGGGAAGCAGGAACACAAGCAGTGGGCAAGAACAGGGAAGCAGGAACACAAGCAGCGGGCAAGAACAGGGAAGCAGGAACACAAGCAGCGGGCAAGAACAGGGAAGCAGCAACACAAGCAGTGGGCAAGAACAGGGAGGCAGCAACACAAGCAGTGGGCAAGAACAGGGAAGCAGCAACACAAGCAGTGGGCAAGAACAGGGAAGCAACAACACAAGCAGTGGGCAAGAACAGGGAAGCAACAACACAAGCGGAGGGCAAGAACAGGGAAGCAGCAACACAAGCGGTGGGCAAGAACAGGGAAGCAGCAACACAAGCAGTGGGCAAGAACAGGGAAGCAACTCAACAGGTCAGTATATCATATCAATCTGTCGAGGCTTTCATCTAAAAAGCATCTATATAGCTTCCTGCAAGGAGTGCCAGACCAACCAGGCTGTAGTGGATAGGTGGGCCTGCGGGCCGCTCCAAGCAACACAGCCTGTTGGACCAAGCTCTCACAAGTAGATCAACTCCCAGCTAGAACCCTCTCCAGGTAGGATCCATGTAACTGAGCTTTCACTAGTGACTTGCTCAATGTACACACCTCTTGTCCAATCAGCACTGGTTTTCGAACCCCCATAACCCAAGTTTAAAACCCCACCAGTTCATTGGATATGAGAAGCATTAATGTACACGAATGCAAATCAATTTACTAATAAGGGAGTAGAGCTAAAAGAATGGATGCCACAAAAGCCACAAATTATTGCAATTATGGAAACAAAACTATAAGCGTTATAGAGAACACGATCTTTTCCAAGAGGTTACCAGGTAATATGGTGAGGTTACCAGGTAATATGGAATGAAGGGCGAGCAGTGGGGGGGAGGGCTGGCCTTACTGTTACTGCTCAACTGCAGCTTTGAGGAAAGAGAATTATTTGACAAAACTGGTCAGTAGAAAAACATGGTAGGAACTGTAACTATGAAGATTGTGCTAGCTGGTATTTATAACCCCTCGATACACAGAAACTCTCGAGAAGAATACGACCAATGCTTTGAGACTTGCCTGAAAGTAATGGTGGACAAGATACCAGTACTTTAGAATTATAACCACGCCTAGCATAGAGGGTTGAGTAATGAAGGGGTTAATTTTCACCCAAGGGGGTGAAAAGGCACAGAGCCCCAACCTTACGGATACAGCTCACACGCACTTCTTGAGGCAACATATCACAGAACTGACAAGATGAATGGGAGGAGGAACCACCAGACCTTGTACGTGCCCAAAACGAGGCATATGGTTATCTTGAGGTTATCTTGAGATGATTTCGGGGCTTTAGTGTCCCCGCGGCCCGGTCCTCGACCAGGCCTCCACCCCCAGGAAGCAGCCCGTGACAGCTGACTAACACCCAGGTACCTATTTTACTGCTAGGTAACAGGGGGCATAGGGTGAAAGAAACTCTGCCCATTTTTTCTCGCCGGCGCCCGGGATCGACCCCGGGACCACAGGATCACAAGTCCAGTGTGCTGTCCGCTCGGCCGACCGGCTCCCACTCCCAAATGGTGAGAAGACCTGGAAGGTAGAAGGTAAGAGGTGCCTCTAGGAGCTAGTGTCTACTGCAGTAGTGCCGTCGCCTACACAGTGAGGGCACGAGAGGCGGTCACACCAAGGAGTAAGCCACCAGGAGACAAAAAGTGAGGGGAGAGAAGTATCAGGGGAAAGCACCAAGCCATTACGACTGTATAGCACTTGGAAGGGATCAGGATAAGGATTTGGGATGGGACGGCAGGTAGGAATGGTGCCCAAGAAGTGAAATGATGAAATTCATATCCCGGAAATGTGCTGTTGCCAGAGCTGTTTATCCTAATCAAAAATGAAACAGACGTGAAACGCGTATGGTTCAATAGAACATATGGTTCAATAGACAATGCAGGGAAGAGATGGAAAGGCCCAAAACATGCATGGAAAAGTTACAGAAAACCCGGAACAGAGGAAGATATTAGAGGAATCTAATCCAAATCTGCACACTGAAATTCCTTACAAGGCAAGGAAGCATGGCAGGAAATGCACAATAGCCCCATTGACCAATCAGGAGTACAATGAGTACTCTTGAGTCGATACTATAAACATAAGGACACCATAATCTTTAAGATGTATAATTAGTTGACCTCTTTCGGTGTTCAAAAGAACTCGATAAAACACCTCCGTAGAGTACTTGATCAATCACACTGTGGTTCCTACGCTAGACTACATGCTGCAGAGTCCAACAGGAAAATTAACCAGACCATTAACCAGACCATCATCCAGGAGGCATCATGGTCTGAGACCAAGGTTGTGGTTACTCGAAACCATCTCAAGGTAACCTCAAAGCTGACTGTCAAAAAACACTTGATTTTATTCCTCCTGAAAATCTACTGGAAATAGAAGGTGGAATACATCGAATATGCTGAACTGGATCAGGAAGTACCTGCCAGAGAGAAAACAAAGAGTCACTATGAGAGCAAAAGGTGCCGAGCTAGAGGGGGGGGGGGGTAACAAGATTCGTCTCGATTCGAGACTTCGGGACATCGAGACTTCGGGACATCGAGACTTCGGGACATCGAGACAAATATATGTGAGTAACTTTCCCGTGGGAGTGAGCTTGAACTTGTGAAAGTTCGTAGATGATGCAAAATTATTGAAGACTGTAAAACCTGATGATGAGTGGGAGATAATTAGAGACTGATGAGCTCTAAGAGTGGGAAGATAAATGACTTAGTGTTCAACCTCAACAAATATACATTATTATATTGGTTGGGTAATCAAAGACCAAAAACAATCTAGAGCATAAGGGAAATGAAACTACAAACCTTTGTGACTGAAAAAGATTTGGGAATGGATATTATTCCTGCACTAGAGTTATATATAAACACAATAACATCAGCGGCATATGGAAAAGTGACTCTGAATATTCTGTATTAATGTGACACGTTCCCATTCGAAGATAATTAGGGGGGGGGGTCCGTTGGTTACTTCCTTAGTTCGTCTAGAGAGAGTACGGAGTACTTTTGGGCAACATGGTCTTATAGAGGTATCTCTAACCTCTCTTAACGAGCCCCTGTGTAGACGATGTCGCAGTAACGTGGCTGGAGATATGATGACCAAACCACACGTCAGAAAATAGAGAAACGACGACGTTTCGGTCCGTCCTGGACCATTATCCCGACGTGTAAGGACGAAACGTGGTTATAATTTTCTGATGTGTGGTTTGGGCATTATCAAGCCCCCATTTCAGTGGAGTTATTTTGCGTATTTTACCAGACATCTTTCCCGTGTGAGGAAATAATACCGTGTACACACTCGAGGACCAAGGGTTACCTGGTTGATACCTGGTTGATGGGGTTCTGGGAGTTGTTCTACTCCCTAAACCCACCCCGAGGCCAGGCTTGTGAGAGTTTGTTCCACCAGGCTGTTGCTTCTAGCTGCCCGCAGGCCCACATACCCACCACAGCCCGGTAGTAGTAGTGGGGATATATAACCCTCCACCAAACGACAGAAGATCCCGGCAAAAGTGTGACAGAAACAACATGGCAGTTAACAATATAATTGAGAGGACAACCTCTGCTGCCTGTAGAATTCGATCCCATCTGCTCATCATGGGGGACTTCAATCACGGAAGGATTGACTGGGAGAACAAGGAACCGCATTGAGGAGAGGAAACATGAAGAGCTAAACTATTGGAGGTGGCAACAAAGAACTTTTTAAGCCAGCACGTCAGGGAACCCCACAAGAATGAGGAGGAAACAACGAACCAGCGAGACTCGACCTAGTCTTCACTCTGAACGACTCCGACATAAGGGAAATCGGCTTCGAGGCCCCAGTAGGAATGAGCGACCACAGTGTACTGGTGTTTGAGTATCTGGTCGAAGAAGGGTTAATGTACTCAAGGAAGGAACCTGAAAACCAGAGGCCGGCATTCCAAAAGGGAAACTATGTGGAGATAAGAAAATTCGAAACATATATAACATGGGATACAGAGCTCAGGAGAATGACGGCCCAAAACATGATGGAATACATCGCGCAGGACGCAGCAGACAAGTTTATCCCGGTTTAATAGGAAAAAAATTAAATGCAGATGAGAAACTCATGGTTTAATCAGAGATGTAACCTAGCAAAGCAACTAAGTAAAAGAGCATGGAGAAACTATAGAAATAACAGAACACTTGAGAGCAGAGGTTACCATATTGACAGGAATGAATACATCAGGAGTGAGAAGAGAAGCAGAAGGGCAATACGAAAATGACATAGCAAACAAGACAAACACTCAACCTAAATTGCTGCACAGCCACATCGGGAGAAAAACAACAGTGAAGGAACAGGTAATGAAACTGAGGACAGGGGCAGACAGATTCACATCAAACGACAAGGAAGTGTGTGTGAGGAACTCAATAAGAAATTCCAGGAGGTCTTCACATTAGAGCAAGGAGACGTGCCACAGATAAGAGAAGGAATAGTTAACCAGGCACCACTAGAAGAGTTTGGGATTACCAGTGGGGATGTAAGGAAGTGTTTGTTAGAATTGGATGTGACAAAGACTATTGGCTTGGATGGAATATCACCATGGATACTAAAGGAAGGAACAGAACACGGTGCCTGCCACTCTCATGGTGTATAATAAATCACTGGTAACAGGTGAACTGCTAGATATTTGGAAGACGGCAAATGAAGTCCCGATATACAAGGGGATAGACAGGAGGAACAAAACTACAGGAGTGTACCTAACTTACATACCAAGCAAGTTGATAGAGCAGATTGTGTGAAAAATGCTAGTGGAACATCTGGAGTGAAGGAACTTTCTGACTCAACATCTGCATGGGTTCAGGGATGGCAAGTCATGTCTCACAGGATTAATTGAATTCTACGATCAGGCAACAAAAATCAGGAAAGAAAGAGGATGGTGGGCAGACTGCATATTTTTGGATTTCCAGAAAGCCTTTGGCACAGTACCCCACCAGAGACTAGTGCAAAAGCTGGAGATGCAGGCGGGAGTGAAAGGGAAAGTACTCCATTGAATAAGGAAATACCTAAGTAACAGAATACAGCGAGTCACTCTGAAGGGTGAGGCCTCAGATTGGAGAGGAATCACCAGTGGAGTCTGGCAGGGATCAATCCTTGGCCTTATTCTGTTTCTGATATATATAAATGATCTTCCAGAAAATACAGAATCGTTCCTCTCAATTTTTGCATCATCAGCAAACAATATGGGGAGGATTAAGACGGAGGATGATAGTACGAGGCTACAAGATGACCTAGACAAACTGAAGGAATGGTCCAACAAATGGTTACAAAGGTTCAACCCGAGTAAATGTAAGGTAATGAAGCTAGGCGGAGGAAACAGGAGGCCAGACACAGGATACCGAATGGGAGATGAAGTCCTTCATGAAATGGACAGAGAGAAAGAGCGAGTTCTAGGAGTTGATATCACACCAAACCAATCTCCTGAAGCCCACTTAAAAAGAATAACGTCTGCGGCGTATGCAAGGCTGGCTAACATCAGAACTGCCTTCAGGAACCTGTGCAAGGAATCATTCAGAACCTTGTATACTACATATGTAAGACCAATCCTGGAGTATGCAGCCCCAGCATGGAGCCCGTACCATGTTAAGCACAAGACAAAGCTGGAAACAGTTCAGAGGTATGCCACTAGGCTAGTCCCAGAACTAAGAGGCATGAGTTACGAGGAAAGGCTGCGTGAAATGCATCTCACGACACTGAAAGACAGAGGAGACATGATCACACCCTACAAATTAATCAGAGGAATTGACAGGGTAGATAAACTGTTTAACACGGGTGTAACACGAACAAGGGTACACAGGTGAAAACTGAGTACCCAAATGAGCCACAGGGACGTTACAAAGATCTTTTTCAGTGTCAGAGTAGTTAACAAATGGAATGCATTAGGCAGTGATGTGGTGGGGGCTGACTCCATACACAGTTTCAAATGTAGATATGATAGAGCCCAGTAGGCTCAGGAACCTGTACGCCAGTTGATTGACAGTTGAGAGGCGGAACCAAAGAGCCAGAGCTCAACCCCCGCAAGCACAACTAGATGAGTACTCGAGACCACACCCTGCAGTATGCTGAAGGTGTGGAGTATGGCGTTCTTCTTCCCAACCACTTGGGCTGGACGGTAGAACCACGGTCTCACTTCAAGCAGGTCGGCGTTCAATCCCCGACCGTCCAAGTGGTTGGGCACCATTCCTTCCCCCCGTCCCACCCCAAATCCTTATCCTAATCCCTTCCCAGTACTATATAGCCTTAATGGCTTGCGCTTTCCCATTATAATTCACTCTTACACATCAAGAGACATTATAACTTCTGAACAGTTTGTGTGAGAGCAGTAACACTCCTCCGTACAGACATGCCGCCAGCCCATAATGGAAGAGGTAGGATATACCTCTGCTCAGGTCTATGGAATGTGCAATAAAGGCCTACGGCCGTTATGGCTATATTGGACGTGAGCCAATAAGGCCGGCATGCTACCAGCGTCAAACGGAAATCGCCCACCTCAATTTCCGTTAATCTTGAATATTATTAATAATTATTAATGACAGGATTATGAGATGCTGTGGTGTATAAAATAATAATAAGTTGCAGATATGTTGGTCTGTGTTAATATTACTACTGGGCAGAGAAGGCACTAAGCCAGTATGATTATGTTGAAGAGAAAATAGTTTTAGTTGGATTATAAAACCTTCTCTGGCAGAGCTTGCAGCAACAGCCTTCAACTTCTCAGATTAACTTCCGTCAGAATAGTTTCCCTGGAAACTTTTGGCTCGCGGTAAACATCGCTCTAAGATTTAGTGGAAGATGAAGCAATATATGTGACTGTGTGAACAGCTACGTCCTCGTTATTCTTTGGATATATATATATATATATTTTATATATTATATATATATATATACACACACACACGCACACACACACACACACACACACACATATATGTCGTACCTAGTAGTCAGAACACACTTCTCGGCCTACTTTGCAAGGACTGATTTGCCTAATAGGCTGAGTCATTTTCTTTATTTTCAATAAATTGTTTCTAGTTGGTTTATTTTAAATATTTGTATTATATTATATTAAAAACAGAAATTATTGATTTTGTTATGTTAGTTTAGGTTAGGTTAAGTTAGGACCACGGCGGGACCCCAGGACCACGGCGGGACCCCAGGACCACGGCGGGACCCCAGGACCACGGCGGGACCCCAGGACCACGGCGGGACCCGAGGCCCTCGGCGGGACCCGAGGACCTCGGCGGGACCCCAGGACCACGGCGGGACCCCAGGACCACGGCGGGACCCCAGGACCACGGCGGGACCCCTGGACCACGGCGGGACCCCTGGACCACGGCGGGACCCCTGGACCACGGCGGGACCCCAGGACCACGGCGGGACCCCAGGACCACGGCGGGACCCCAGGACCTCGGCGGGACCCCTGCGACGTTATTCACATCAAAATGGAACTCTTCCCCCTCGCTGTTCTGAGCGATAAATTAAACTTAATGGAGACGTAAATCGTGAAGATTTCCAAAGAAGAGTTCAAAATAACATTTAATTTTAGGCAAACCTCTTCAGGAAATATATGGTTGGCAATATGTCGGAAAATATTATGTTCGCAAGTTCTGCCCAAGCGTTCACATGAGCAATTTGGCACCTGGGCGTCGCCTCCCGCTCTCAATACGGGTCTGCGCATCTCTCTACCCACTCAATACACCATTTTGTAGGTATAGATTATTATGATGTATCTTTTTTGCTTGTATTCCTAGGAGTATAACCAGAGGGCTCTTGGCCGGTCACTCTCTAGAGTGGAATACTGTTGCACAGTGACACTGTGCTGGATGACAGTGACACTGTGCTGGATGACAGTGACACTGTGCTGGATGACAGTGACACTGTGCTGGATGACAGTGACACTGTGCTGGATGACAGTGACACTGTGCTGGATGACAGTGACACTGTGCTGGATGACAGTGACACTGTGCTGGATGACAGTGACACTGTGCTGGATGACAGTGACACTGTGCTGGATGACAGTGACACTGTGCTGGATGACAGTGACACTGTGCTGGATGACAGTGACACTGTGCTGGATGACAGTGACAACAATGTCAAAGCTGGAGAAACTGCTGACCTGGAGAGCGTACAGAGAGCCTTGACTGCTAGAATCCACTCGGTAAAATATCTAAACTACTGGGACCGACTAAAGAGTCTAAATCTGTGTTCTGTACAGCAGGCAAGTTAAACTGAGGGTCCCCCGAGGGCCATATGGGTCACATTTACTACTTAATTGAAGTCATTTAATATAAATTATTGCAGAATACACACAGAAATCACAATAGCGTGATATATCAAATGCACATCAACAAGGGCCGTGATGAGGGTTCGAACCTACGTCCGGGATGATCCCAACATTCCAGACGCGCAACATTCCCAACATTCATTCAATCCCAACATTCCAGACGCGATCCCAGACGCGCCTTAGTCGACTGCGCCATGACATGGTTAAAAGAATTGCAACCTGGTGTGCTACTGCCCTCACGAGGATCCCGCAGCTTCTCCGAAGCACTAGCGTTATCTTGAGGTTATCTTGAGATGATTTCGGGGCTTTTTAGTGTCCCCGCGGCCCGGTCCTCGACCAGGCCTCCACCCCCAGGAAGCAGCCCGTGACAGCTGACTAACACCCAGGTACCTATTTTACTGCTAGGTAACAGGGGCATAGGATGATAGAAACTCTGCCCATTGTTTCTCGACGGCGCCTGGGATCTAACCCAGGACCACAGGATCACAAGTCCAGCGTGCTCCCCTCGGCCGACCGGCTCCCAAATGAGATGAGAGCGTAGAGATGAGCGTTCCTCATAGATTCCTCATCGTACATTCGAACCCTCATCACGGCTCTTGTAGATTTGTTCATTTGATATATCAGGCTATTGTGATTTCTGAGTGCATTGAGGTAAGGGCGAAGAGGTGGAACAGCTTGTTGACAGAGCCCGGGTGCACGGGGGGAATTGTGTGAAACTCTGGTTTGTGTCTCGGAGAGGCTGCAGGAGCCGTGAGAGAGCAGTAGCAATCCCGGTTGCATTTTTTTTTTTTTATGTCGTGGCGCAGTTGCCTAAGGCACGTCTGGGATCATCCTGGACATAGGTTCGAGCCCTCATCACGGTCCTTGTGGATTTGTTCATTATTGAACAATATTTGTATTGCTTAAACTTAGAAATATACAAGGTGTATACAAATGGTTTAGCGGGTACCCACATTGTTGAATGCAAAGTAATAAAGTAGTTTGAAAAAAAAAATACATTTTAAACGGCAACATTCTATGTTACATTCTATGTAAACTCTATGCAACAGCAAAAAATACATTGTACACAAATTACAAGTTAAAAATGAACATATATTTACGACTATCCAATCATTTCTAGTGTTTTGTCCTGAGGCTTGACACCTCTGTTTAATGACAATTTTTGCTATGTTTGGCTGAAATGTCTGTGCAGTTCCCACTTTGATCAGATATGACAAGTGTTGATCAGTCAGCCTTGTTCTCTGACAAGTTTTTGTTCATTTCACGAAGGAAAATAACTGTTCACACACACATCGGTAGAACAATATACCCCAAATCCTTGTGACAATGTTTAAGGCATTGATCTATATCAATGTTTATTAACTTTCTGAAGTTTTTAAACTTTTCAGGACGGTACGAGAAGAAGCCAGGTATCCCCACTTGAAGATACTTCGCTCTGAGTGTAGTATCAGACTGCATCTCTAATAGGTCTGTCTGCAGGCTTTCTTCCGCCTTGGCAACATCCAAGATGAATGGTGCTGAGAATAATGCAAAGTGGTGTTCAAAAGATGAGAAATAACGAAATCTTTCCTGAAATTCCTCTGACAACAGCTCCAGGTGACTGTTACACTTAATGTTTTTCACCTCTTTGCACTTAGGCAAATGAAGTCATTTAATAATATTTAAAACTAAATTTTAAACTAACTAAATTTTCATTTGACAACTGTGACTTCCATAAGTTTAGTTTTGTAATGAAGCTCTTGATGTCATCATAAAGATAATTGATGAGTTTGTTTTTGCCTTGTAATTTCAAATTAAGATCAGTTAACTGTGCAGTAATGGCCACAGCAAGAGCCAGATCCTGGAGCCAACTTTCTTATTCTATTTCCTCCGTGTTTTGACCTTGCCTCTCCAAAAACATAATTATTTCTTGACTCAACAAATACAATCTTGTGAGCACTTTGTGACAGGACAACCCGCAGACTTGGGTGTAGACTGGACCACCGGTAAACTGGTCATCCTTATCTTCCAACACCTGGCTCACTTGGGTGTAGACTGGACCACCGGTAAACTGGTCATCCTTATCTTCCAACACCTGGCTCACTTGGGTGTAGACTGGACCACCGGTAAACTGGTCATCCTTATCTTCCAACACCTGGCTCACTTGGGTGTAGACTGGACCACCGGTAAACTGGTCATCCTTATCTTCCAACACCTGGCTCACTTGGGTGTAGACTGGACCACCGGTAAACTGGTCATCCTTATCTTCCAACACCTGGCTCACTTGGGTGTAGACTGGACCACCGGTAAACTGGTCATCCTTATCTTCCAACACCTGGCTCACTTGGGTGTAGACTGGACCACCGGTAAACTGGTCATCCTTATCTTCCAACACCTGGCTCACTTGGGTGTAGACTGGACCACCGGTAAACTGGTCATCCTTATCTTCCAACACCTGGCTCACTTGGGTGTAGACTGGACCACCGGTAAACTGGTCATCCTTATCTTCCAACACCTGGCTCACTTGGGTGTAGACTGGACCACCGGTAAACTGGTCATCCTTATCTTCCAACACCTGGCTCACTTGGGTGTAGACTGGACCACCGGTAAACTGGTCATCCTTATCTTCCAACACCTGGCTCACTTGGGTGTAGACTGGACCACCGGTAAACTGGTCATCCTTATCTTCCAACACCTGGCTCACTTGGGTGTAGACTGGACCACCGGTAAACTGGTCATCCTTATCTTCCAACACCTGGCTCACTTGGGTGTAGACTGGACCACCGGTAAACTGGTCATCCTTATCTTCCAACACCTGGCTCACTTGGGTGTAGACTGGACCACCGGTAAACTGGTCATCCTTATCTTCCAACACCTGGCTCACTTGGGTGTAGACTGGACCACCGGTAAACTGGTCATCCTTATCTTCCAACACCTGGCTCACTTGGGTGTAGACTGGACCTCCGGTAAACTGGTCATCCTTATCTTCCAACACCTGGCTCACTTGGGTGTAGACTGGACCACCGGTAAACTGGTCATCCTTATCTTCCAACACCTGGCTCACTTGGGTGTAGACTGGACCTCCGGTAAACTGGTCATCCTTATCTTCCAACACCTGGCTCACTTGGGTGTAGACTGGTCATCCTTATCTTCCAACACCTGGCTCACTTGGGTGTAGACTGGACCACCGGTAAACTGGTCATCCTTATCTTCCAACACCTGGCTCACTTGGGTGTAGACTGGACCACCGGTAAACTGGTCATCCTTATCTTCCAACACCTGGCTCACTTGGGTGTAGACTGGACCACCGGTAAACTGGTCATCCTTATCTTCCAACACCTGGCTCACTTGGGTGTAGACTGGACCACCGGTAAACTGGTCATCCTTATCTTCCAACACCTGGCTCACTTGGGTGTAGACTGGACCACCGGTAAACTGGTCATCCTTATCTTCCAACACCTGGCTCACTTGGGTGTAGACTGGACCACCGGTAAACTGGTCATCCTTATCTTCCAACACCTGGCTCACTTGGGTGTAGACTGGACCACCGGTAAACTGGTCATCCTTATCTTCCAACACCTGGCTCACTTGGGTGTAGACTGGACCACCGGTAAACTGGTCATCCTTATCTTCCAACACCTGGCTCACTTGGGTGTAGACTGGACCACCGGTAAACTGGTCATCCTTATCTTCCAACACCTGGCTCACTTGGGTGTAGACTGGACCACCGGTAAACTGGTCATCCTTATCTTCCAACACCTGGCTCACTTGGGTGTAGACTGGACCACCGGTAAACTGGTCATCCTTATCTTCCAACACCTGGCTCACTTGGGTGTAGACTGGACCACCGGTAAACTGGTCATCCTTATCTTCCAACACCTGGCTCACTTGGGTGTAGACTGGACCACCGGTAAACTGGTCATCCTTATCTTCCAACGCCTGGCTCACTTGGGTGTAGACTGGACCACCGGTAAACTGGCCATCCTTATCTTCCAACACCTGGCTCACTTGGGTGTAGACTGAACCACCGTAGGGGGGCCTCGTAGCCTGGTGGATAGCGCGCAGGACTCGTAATTCTGTGGCGCGGGTTCGATTCCCGCACGAGGCAGAAACAAATGGGCAAAGTTTTTTTCACCCTGAATGCCCCTGTTACCTAGCAGTAAATAGGTACCTGGGAGTTAGTCAGCTGTCACGGGCTGCTTCCTGGGAGTGGAGGCCTGGTCGAGGACCGGGCCGCGGGGACACTAAAAGCCCCGAAATCATCTCAAGATAACCCTCAAGATAACCGGTAAACTGGTCATCCTTATCTTCCAACACCTGGCTCACTTGGGTGTAGACTGGTTATCCTTATCTTCAACACCTGGCTCACTTGGGTGTAAACTGGTCATCCTTATCTGCAACACCTGGCTCTCTTGGGTGTAGACTGGTTATCCTTATCTTCCAACACCTGGCTCACTTGGCGCTGGTTGACAGCTCCGCCTCTGATGTAGTTCACTGTCTTGGTCACCAAACTAACCACATGATCCAGGTTGAAAATCTTTGAACACAAATTTTACTGGTGAATAATGCAGTGAAAATAATGAATCTGGATGAGTTTTCTATTTGTGTTGATAACTTGGCGGCGATACCGTTATCTCTGTCAACCATGTTGGCAACACCGTCGGTAGATAACCATGCAAGTTTACTCGGATCTAAACCCCAAGTCTTGCAGAACCTGCTGGACTTTCTCCAAGAAGTCCTGGGTGGTTGTAGTGTCATACACGGGGATCAGTTCAAGCAGTTCTTCATCAATATTACACACACTATCACAGGCCCTGATGACGACCCCGAGCTGTGCTATGCCAGTCGTGCCAACCGTCTCATCAATAGAACACATCAAACTTGATGATGCGGCCTTCAACTGTTGTGTCAAATCACCCGACATTTCATCACTCCGTTCAGCAACAGTGTTCCTGGTTCATGAAATATCTTTGAGTAAGTGTACTTCTCTGGACACACAGCTTGAGCCGTTATTACAAGACATTGCTTTAAGACATCTCCTTCACTGTAAGATGTCTCCCTCTCATGGCGATCATTGAGTTCACAGCTGGCAGTAAGGGAAGAGTTCACAGCTGGCAGTAAGGGAAGAGTTCACAGCTGGCAGTAAGGGAAGAGTTCACAGCTGGCAGTAAGGGAAGAGTTCACAGCTGGCAGTAAGGGAAGAGTTCACAGCTGGCAGTAAGGGAAGAGTTCACAGCTGGCAGTAAGGGAAGAGTTCACAGCTGGCAGTAAGAGAAGAGTTCACAGCTGGCAGTAAGGGAAGAGTTCACAGCTGGCAGTAAGGGAAGCCACATTCCTTTTATCAAATGTTCGTAAAACAGGTGTGTTGCTGTCTCAAGTTAGCCTTCAATTCGTTGAGTCTTGAGACACACACACATTGGACATTCATATATAACGTAAGTTCGATGATTCGTTTCATAATGTCTTTTCAAGTTGTAGTCTTTTAGCGTGGCAATGCTGTTGTTGCAAATTAAACATTGTATCTTTACATTCACCGTTGTGCAAAAATATTGTAATTCCCATTGTTCTGGAAACACTCGCTCTTCTTCGGTCGAACTACTTGGGCTGGACCGCAGAGCGACGGTCTCGCTTCATGCGGGTCGTCGTTCACTCCCCCGACCGTCCAAGTGCTTGGGCACCATTCCTTTCCCCCCGTCCCATCCTAAACGCTCATCCTAACCCCTTTCCAGTGCTATATAGTCGTACTGGCTTGGCGCGCTCTCATGATAATTCCCTCCCTCGCCCTTCTTCGTTCAGTTTTCTTTTCCTCTTAGCTGGAGGAACACGACCCATTTTAAAGATGATCTGGAATCTGAAAACTAAAAAAATAAAACGAAAAATAAAATCACTGGTTAAAAACTGAAACAAAATCTAGGCCAGAATAACAGTTAATGTTATGTCTATTTTGAGAGGTCTTAACTCGCTTGCTCACAGCTGCATTCGTGTTCCTTTTGTGCTTTTGAAATTATTAAAAGGCGATTGATTAAATTATGAAAACTGGAATTTTGGCCGTTATATGACCAAATTACAATATCTCTTGTGAGGGCCGCAGGTGGGATAATAATTTACATGTGGAAAATAGTAGAGGGGCTCGTCCCAAACTTGCACACGGAAATAACACCACGTGAGACCAGAAAGCATGGCAGGATGTGCAGAATACCCCGTGTGTACTCACCTAGTTGTACTCGCCTAGTTGTGCTTGCGGGGGTTGAGCTCTGGCTCTTTGGTCCCGCCTCTCAATCGTCAATCAACCGGTGTACAGATTCCCGAGCCTACTGTACTCAATCATATCTACATTTGAAACTGTGTATGGAGTCGACTTCCACCACATCGCTTCATGCATTCCATCTGTTAACTACTCTGACACTGAAAACGTTCTTTCTAATGTCTCTGTGGCTCATTTGGGTACTCAGCTTCCACCTGTGTCCCCTGGTGCGTGTTCCACCCGTGTTAAATAATCCATTCTTATCTACCCTAACACACAACCTATGTGACACAGGAACAGTGACACAACCACTGGACCATGATATGCAGGTTATGCATCATGGTCCAGTGGAATGGACCATGATATATAACCAATGGACCAAGGAATGAAGGTCCTGTTACCTCCCCTCCACTGGACTTCGAGATAATAGTCCTGTTTACCGTCTGAATGCTTGGAGGGCAGGAAAAGATGGAAAACGAAGCCATGAGGATTATCCTCGGATGTCCCCGTACAACTAAATTACTAAACATGAGGAAGGAACTGAATATTTCGTGTGTAAGTGATCGTATCACTGAAATTAATGCTTTAATTGGTATCAAGATGCTTCAGTTAACCCACCCTAACCCCTGCACTGAAGCCCTCCAAGCCTTCTTCCTTGAAGGTCACCATCCCTCCAAATGGATTACCAAAACTGCCACTGTGCTCATAATGTATAATATTCATCACCTCCTCCAAAAGAGACAACGACACTTTCCTGCCCCCATGGGAGATCACTCCTTTCCAAAATACTCTCCCCCCTTTCCCACCCAAAAAGTTGATTAAAGAACAGTCCTTGCTTCGACAAGAAGCTAAGTACAATGCCTTAAGCCAAATTGATGCTTTAGTCAGAGAGCGCTCCCTTTCCCAGATTATTTACACTGATGGCTCCTTGCACCAGTCCCATGGTGCAGCTGGAAGTGCAGTTGTTGTGACAGAGAGAGATGGTTCCTTCTCCCATGAGTGTGGAGCGCGTCTAAGTAACTGGGCCTCCACTCTTCAAACAGAATTGGTTGCCATAATCTTGCACTCGAGCGCGTATATGAATCCAAAGTTGACACGCTAATTTTAAGTTACTCCTTGTCATCCATGACTGCCCTCAGCTCCCCAAGGCATAACTGTGACGTGCTTATCTCTGAAGCTTGACACAGATATAATGTAATAATCAATGATGGAGTCAGATTTTGTCTCCTGTGGATTCCTTCCCATATTGGTCTCCGAATGCATGATAGAACTGACGAATTACCCAAGACTTTTGCTCGTAAAGAGGGAATTGATTACCAACTTGAATTGCATTTGAGCAGCCTGAGGGCAGCAATATTCCGGGAACATCAACTAAATTTCGGAGACTTAAGGCAAATTGAAATTCACACCAGTTCCTCCATCTATCATCATTCTATTATGCAGGAAGTACCGCACGTCTATGGGTCATCCAATAATGTTAGCAGACTTCTAGATGTTACCACTGCTAGGCTTAGGCTCGGCTACAAGTACTTCTGGGAGTGTGTAACATCTGCTGATGTAGATTTGACTAAATGTAAACTCTGTCAGCAGAACTATTCGCATACTTTGCGTCATTATATGATGTAATGTGAAAAAATCGCTGAATTCAGAGATAACATCATCAATGGTGTCCAAGAAATGTGATGTTTGTGGCCTCGCGGCCACCCGCGGCCGCGAGGCCGCGGGTGGTGGTGGTGGTGGCCGCGAGGCCGCGGGTGGTGGTGGTGGTGGCCGCGAGGCCACGGGTGGTGGTGGTGGTGGCCGCGAGGCCGCGGGTGGTGGTGGTGGCAGCGAGGCCGCGGGTGGTGGTGGTGGTGGCAGCGAGGCCGCGGGTGGTGGTGGTGGTGGCAGCGAGGCCGCGGGTGGTGGTGGTGGTGGCAACGAGGCCGCGGGTGGTGGTGGTGGTGGCAGCGAGGCCGCGGGTGGTGGTGGGGGTGGTGGTGGCAGCGAGGCCGCGGGTGGTGGTGGTGGTGGCAGCGAGGCCGCGGGTGGTGGTGGTGGTGGCAACGAGGCCGCGGGTGGTGGTGGTGGTGGTGGTGGCAACGAGGCCGCGGGTGGTGGTGGTGGTGGCAGCGAGGCCGCGGGTGGTGGTGGGGGTGGTGGTGGCAGCGAGGCCGCGGGTGGTGGTGGTAGCGAGGCCGCGAGTGGTGGTGGCAGCGAGGCCGCGAGTGGTGGTGGCAGCGAGGCCGCGGGTGGTGGTGGTGGTAGCGAGGCCGCGGGTGGTGGTGGTGGTGGTGGCAGCGAGGCCGCGGGTGGTGGTGGTGGTGGCAGCGAAGCCGCGGGTGGTGGTGGTGGTGGCAGCGAGGCCGCGGGTGGTGGTGGTGGTGGTGGCAGCGAGGCCGCGGGTGGTGGTGGTGGTGGCAGCGAGGCCGCGGGTGGTGGTGGTGGCAGCGAGGCCGCGGGTGGTGGTGGTGGCAGCGAGGCCGCGGGTGGTGGTGGCAGCGAGGCCGCGGGTGGTGGTGGTGGTGGTGGCAGCGAGGCCGCGGGTGGTAGTGGTGGCAGCGAGGCCGCGGGTGGTAGTGGTGGCAGCGAGGCCGCGGGTGGTGGTGGTAGAGGTGGCAGCGAGGCCGCGGGTGGTGGTGGTGGCAGCGAGGCCGCGGGTGGTGGTGGTGGCAGCGAGGCCGCGGGTGGTAGTGGTGGCAGCGAGGCCGCGGGTGGTAGTGGTGGCAGCGAGGCCGCGGGTGGTAGTGGTGGCAGCGAGGCCGCGGGTGGTAGTGGTGGCAGCGAGGCCGCGGGTGGTGGTGGTAGTGGTGGCAGCGAGGCCGCGGGTGGTGGTGGTGGTAGTGGTGGCAGCGAGGCCGCGGGTGGTGGTGGTGGCAGCGAGGCCGCGGGTGGTAGTGGTGGCAGCGAGGCCGCGGGTGGTAGTGGTGGCAGCGAGGCCGTGGGTGGTAGTGGTGGCAGCGAGGCCGTGGGTGGTAGTGGTGGCAGCGAGGCCGCGGGTGGTAGTGGTGGCAGCGAGGCCGCGGGTGGTAGTGGTGGCAGCGAGGCCGCGGGTGGTAGTGGTGGCAGCGAGGCCGCGAGTGGTGGCAGCTGACAGTGAAAAAGTTCTTTCTGACGTCTCTGTGGCTCATGTGGGTACTCAGTCTCCACCTGTGTCCCCCTTGTTCGCATCCCTCCCGTGTTAAACAGTTTGTCTTGAGAGTGTGAGAGTTAGTGACCATAAACAAACAGACCCCGACCACAACACTCTTATCAGATGCCATATTCTGACCCCCACTGACCCCACTACTGGCTGGTGAAGCTGTAACTGACCCCCACTACTGGCTGGTGAAGCTGTAACTGACCACCACTACTGGCTGGTGAAGCTGTCACTGACCCCACTACTGGCTGGTGAAGCAGTCACTGACCACCACTACTGGCTGGTGAAGCTGTAACTGACCCCACTACTGGCTGGTGAAGCTGTCACTGACCCCACTACTGGCTGGTGAAGCTGTCACTGACCCCACTACTGGCTGGTGAAGCTGTAACTGACCCCCACTACTGGCTGGTGAAGCTGTCACTGACCACCACTACTGACTGGTGAAGCTGTCACTGACCCCACTACTGGCTGGTGAAGCTGTAACTGACCCCCACTACTGGCTGGTGAAGCTGTCACTGACAACCACTACTGACTGGTGAAGCTGTCACTGACCCCACTACTGACTGGTGAAGCTGTAACTGACCCCCACTACTGGCTGGTGAAGCTGTCACTGACCCCACTACTGGCTGGTGAAGCTGTAACTGACCCCCACTACTGGCTGGTGAAGCTGTCACTGACCCCACTACTGGCTGGTGAAGCTGTCACTGACCCCACTACTGGCTGGTGAAGCTGTCACTGACCACCACTACTGACTGGTGAAGCTGTCACTGACCACCACTACTGGCTGGTGAAGCTGTAACTGACCCCCACTACTGGCTGGTGAAGCTGTAACTGACCCCCACTACTGGCTGGTGAAGCTGTCACTGACCACCAATACTGGCTGGTGAAGCTGTAACTGACCCCACTATTGGCTGGTGAAGCTGTAACTGACCCCCACAACTGGCTGGTGAAGCTGTAACTGACCCCCACTACTGGCTGGTGAAGCTGTAACTGACCCCCACTACTGGCTGGTGAAGCTGTCACTGACCACCACTACTGGCTGGTGAAGCTGTAACTGACCACCACTACTGGCTGGTGAAGCTGTAACTGACCACCACTACTGGCTGGTGAAGCTGCCACTGACCCCCACTACTGGCGGGTGAAGCTGTCACTAACCCCACTACTGGCTGGTGAAGCAGTCACTGACCACCACTACTGGCTGGTGAAGCAGTCACTGACCACCACTACTGGCTGGTGAAGCTGTAACTGACCCCACTACTGGCTGGTGAAGCTGTCACTGACCCCACTACTGGCTGGTGAAGCTGTCACTGACCCCACTACTGGCTGGTGAAGCTGTCACTGACTCCACTACTGGCTGGTGAAGCTGTCACTGTCCCCACTACTGGCTGGTGAAGCTGCCACTGACCCCCACTACTGAACGGTGAAGCTGCCACTGACCACCACTACTGGCTGGTGAAGCTGTCCCTGACCCCACTACTGGCTGGTGAAGCTGTCACTGACCCCACTACTGGCTGGTGAAGCTGTAACTGACCCCCACTACTGGCTGGTGAAGCTGCCACTGACCACCACTACTGACTGGTGAAGCTGTAACTGACCCCAATACTGGCTGGTGAAGCTGCCACTGACCCCCACTACTGGCTGGTGAAGCTGTAACTGACCCCAATACTGGCTGGTGAAGCTGTAACTGACCCCACTACTCGCTGGTGAAGCTGTCACTGACCCCACTACTGGCTGGTGAAGCTGTCACTGACCCCACTACTGGCTGGTGAAGCTGTCACTGACCCCACTACTGGCTGGTGAAGCTGTCACTGACCCCACTACTGGCTGGTGAAGCTGTCACTGACCCCACTACTGGCTGGTGAAGCTGTAACTGACCACCACTACAGGCTGGTGAAGCTGCCACTGACCCCCACTACTGGCTGGTGAAGCTGTCACTCACCCCACTACTGGCTGGTGAAGCTGTCACTGACCCCATTACTGGCTGGTGAAGCTGCCACTGACCCCACTACTGGCTGGTGAAGCTGCCACTGACCCCCACTACTGGCTGGTGAAGCTGCCACTGACCCCACTACTGGCTGGTGAAGCTGTAACTGACCCCAATACTGGCTGGTGAAGCTGTAACTGACCCCACTACTGGCTGGTGAAGCTGTAACTGACCCCACTACTGGCTGGTGAAGCTGTAACTGACCCCACTACTGGCTGGTGAAGCTGTCACTGACCCCACACTACTGGCTGGTGAAGCTGTCATTGACCACCACTACTGACTGGTGAAGCTGTCACTGACCACCACTACTGGCTGGTGAAGCTGTCACTGACCCCACTACTGGCTGGTGAAGCTGTCACTGACCCCACTACTGGCTGGTGAAGCTGTCACTGACCCCACACTACTGGCTGGTGAAGCTGTCATTGACCACCACTACTGGCTGGTAAAGCTGTCACTGACCACCACTACTGGCTGGTGAAGCTGTCACTGACCACCACTACTGGCTGGTGAAGCTGTCACTGACCACCACTACTGGCTGGTGAAGCTGTCACTGACCACCACTACTGGCTGGTGAAGCTGTCACTGACCACCACTACTGGCTGGTGAAGCTGTCACTGACCACCACTACTGGCTGGTGAAGCTGTCACTGACCACCACTACTGGCTGGTGAAGCTGTCACTGACCACCACTACTGGCTGGTGAAGCTGTCACAGACCACCACTACTGGCTGGTGAAGCAGTCACTGACCACCACTACTGGCTGGTGAAGCTGTCACTGACCACCACTACTGGCTGGTGAAGCTGTCACTGACCACCACTACTGGCTGGTGAAGCTGTCACAGACCCCACAAAAGAAAGCACTGTTACTGGCCCTGAACATTAATATATAGGGAGCCCTGTTACGGATGTAATTTTGCCCCGAGGGGCGAGTTTATTGGGCAGCTCCACTCATCCTGTGAGTGGACACACCGCCATAGTGACAGTATTGGGCAGCTCCACTCATCCTGTGAGTGGACACACCGCCATAGTGACAGTATTGGGCAGCTCCACTTATCCTGTGAGTGAATACACCGCCATAGTGACAGTATTGGGCAGCTCCACTCATCCTGTGAGTGAATACACCGCCATAGTGACAGTATTGGGCAGCACACTCATCCTGTGAGTGAACACACCGCCATAGTGACAGTATTGGGCAGCGCCACTCATCCTGTGAGTGGACACACCGCCATAGTGACAGTATTGGGCAGCTCCACTCATCCTGTGAGTGGACACACCGCCATAGTGACAGTATTGGGCAGCTCCACTCATCCTGTGAGTGAACACACCGCCATAGTGACAGTATTTTGCAGCGCCACTCATCCTGTGAGTGAACACACCGCCATAGTGACAGTATTGGGCAGCTCCACTCATCCTGTGAGTGAACACACCGCCATAGTGACAGTATTGGGCAGCGCCACTCATCCTGTGAGTGAATACACCGCCATAGTGACAGTATTGGGCAGCACACTCATCCTGTGAGTGAATACACCGCCATAGTGACAGTGTTGGGCAGCTCCACTCATCCTGTGAGTGAACACACCGCCATAGTGACAGTATTGGGCAGCGCCACTCATCCTGTGAGTGGACACACCGCCATAGTGACAGTATTGGGCAGCGTCACTCATCCTGTGAGTGGACACACCGCCATAGTGACAGTATTGGGCAGCGCCACTCATCCTGTGAGTGGACACACCGCCATAGTGACGGTATTGGGCAGCGCCACTCATCCTGTGAGTGGACACACCGCCATAGTGACAGTATTGGGCAGCGCCACTCATCCTGTGAGTGGACACAGCGCCATAGTGACAGTATTGGGCAGCGCCACTCATCCTGTGGGTGGACACACCGCCATAGTGACAGTATTGGGCAGCGCCACTCATCCTGTGAGTGGACACACCGCCATAGTGACAGTATTGGGCAGCGCCACTCATCCTGTGAGTGGACACACCGCCATAGTGACAGTATTGGGCAGCTCCACTCATCCTGTGAGTGGACATACCGCCATAGTGACAGTATTGGACAGCGCCACTCATCCTGTGAGTGGACACACCGCCATAGTGACAGTATTGGACAGCGCCACTCATCCTGTGGGTGGTCACACCGCCATAGTGACAGTATTGGGCAGCGCCACTCATCCTGTGGGTGGACACACCGCCATAGTGACAGTATTGGGCAGCGTCACTCATCCTGTGAGTGAATACACCGCCATAGTGACAGTATTGGGCAGCACACTCATCCTGTGAGTGGACACACCGCCATAGTGACATTATTGGGCAGCGCCACTCATCCTGTGAGTGAATACACCGCCATAGTGACAGTATTGGGCAGCACACTCATCCTGTGAGTGGACACACCGCCATAGTGACAGTATTGGGCAGCGCCACTCATCATGTGAGTGAACACACCGCCATAGTGACAGTATTGGGCAGCGCCACTCATCCTGTGAGTGGACACACACCGCCATAGTGACAGTATTGGGCAGCGCCACTCATCCTGTGAGTGGACACACCGCCATAGTGACAGTATTGGGCAGCGCCACTCATCCTGTGAGTGGACACACACCGCCATAGTGACAGTATTGGGCAGTGCCACTCATCCTGTGAGTGGACATACCGCCATAGCAGCATGTACAACACTCCCCAATAGGAAGAAAACCCGCTGGGTTGTTGATCCTGTCACTTGTACCCAGACACAGCTAGGACTTGCTTAACTGTCTCAAGTAAACGCATGTTTGGCTAATTTACCACTTTGTATTTTGAACGTTGTGGCAAATCAAGAAAACAAACTGGTTACACACAGAAATCACAATAGCGTGATGCATCAAATGAACAAATCCACAAGGGCCGTGACGAGGGTTCGAACCTACGTCCGTGAGGATCCCAGACGCTGCCTTAATCGACTGAGCTACGACATGGTTAAAAGAATTGCAACCGGAAGTTCTACTGACCTTACTCAGATCCTGTGTAATGATAATAGGGCGAAGAGGTAGATCAGCTTATTGACAGAGCTCGGGTGCATGGGGGGAATTGTGTAAAACCCTTGTTTGTGTCTCGGAGAGGCTGCAGGATCTCTTGGCTGAGATTGGTTAGGTTAGGTGGGTGGTGTGAGTGGGTCACTTCTGGGCTGGATCTCTGAGAGGCTGTAAGGTCAGTAGAACTTCCGGTTGCAATTCTTTAAACCATGTCGTAGCTCAGTCGATTAAGGCACCGTCTGGGATTCTCTCGGACGTAGGTTTGATCCCTGGTCACGGCCCTTGTGGATTTATTCAAACAAACTAGTTGTTGAGGGTTATGTAGACGTTGCGACATTTGGTCCCAAACCTGCACACAGAAATAGTATCACATGAGACCAGAAGGCATGGCAGGATGTGCAGAATACCCCCGTTGAAGAGCAGAGGTGCAACAGGTACTCTGAGAGAGAACTATCAACATCAGAGGCCCGAGACTGTTCAACACGCTTCCACTACACATAAGGGGCATAACTGGCCGACCCCTCACAGTGTTCACGAGAGAACTGGATAAGCACCTCCAAAGGATTCCTGATCAACCAGGTTGTGACTCATACGTCAGGCTGCGAGCAGCTGCGTCCAACAGCCTGGGTGACCAGCTCATCAACCAGGAGACGGGGCCGCGGGGATGTTGATCCTCGAAACCCTCCTAAGGTAACCGCATATAAACCTCTATACTTCGTAATACCACTTCTTAGAATTTCATTCTGTGCGATGTTAGTGCCATCGGTGCATCATGTTTTACTGCTGCTTTACTGCCTCCTTTGTGGAGTGGTGTTATCTCCAGGCCATTCACTTCATCTGCCACAACGTATAGAATACAAGTGCTAACCTAAACCTGTGAACCCAAACCACCCACCTAACCTAACCAACCTAAGCATACAAAACGTGGATATTTGTGAGCCGGTGCTAGTACAGTGTACGTTATCTTCTTCTTGAGGTTATCTTGAGATGATTTCGGGGCCTTTTTTTTTTTTAGTGTCCCCGCGGCCCGGTCCTCGACCAGGCCTCCACCCCCCAGGAAGCAGCCCGTGACAGCTGACTAACACCCAGGTACCTATTTTACTGCTAGGTAACAGGGGCATAGGGTGAAAGAAACTCTGCCCATTGTTTCTCGCTGGCGCCTGAGATCGAACCCAGGACCACAAGATCACAAGTCCAGCGTGCTGTCCGCTCGGCCGACCGGCTACGTTGGGAACCATAACGTCCAAAATGAGACGTATTAGTAGAGAGGCCGGGCTGGATGCTCAGAAGAGGACGCTGCTGCCTCTCACAGTTGGAAGGTAGAGCGACGGTCTCGCTTCCTGCAGGTCGGCGTTCAATCCCTGACCGTCCACTAAGTGGTTGGTCATTCCTTCCCCCCGTCCCATCCCCAAATCCTTATCCTGACTCCTTCCCAGTGCTATATAGTCGTAATGGCTTGGTGCTTTCCCCTTCTCCTTAGCTGCCCTGGAAGACAAGCAAAACGCCGACGTAATATATCAACCCGTTCTCGCACTTGCTTATATTCAATATTTGGCTTATTAATAAGTGCATTTGTAACATACTAATTTATTGTGAATATTTGAGTTGACCTTAAAAAGCTGAATAGAAAACACCGACCTAACTTAACCTTCTTAGTATGTTAAGATAAGCATCTTAATGCGTCCTAATTACAATTAGTACTTAACCTTTACCTATATTGATATTACAGTTTTATATAAATAATAAAAAAAAACTAAAATATTTAAACAAATTGTAAAGTAACTCAGGATATTGTCAAATTTGTATAAAATCTCTATTGTTTAATAAAACTGAAAAAGAAATACTAATATTAAAACTGGTGTTAAGCATATCGTCAGGAACAGTTTATAACTTGAAAATAAAATATAAATTGGAATATACCACATATGTACTTATCAATAAGCCAAATATTGACTATAAGCAATAAGTCATGTATGTACTGCATTGTGCAAGAGCGGGTTGTAATATATATACACAGATATCGTGAAAGCTTTCAGCGCAAGTGACCTGCGCGGCGCTATTGCCCCACGACGCGCGAACCAAACAAAATTACTTCCAAAAAAGGAGGAAAATGGATCATTAATTCCTTACCCGACGGAATACAAAGTGAAACTCTTAGGAAAGTAGAATCCGGATCATTCGGCGTGAAGAGCTCAGTCTCCCCCCAGAGTACTGTGCTGGCTCCAGGGGCCAGATTCCCGAAGCAGTTACGCAAGTACTTACGAACGTGTACATCTTTCCTCAATCTTTGACGGCTTTGGTTACATTTATTAAACAGTTTACAAGCATGAAAACTTCCCAATCAACTGTTGTTATTGTTATAAACAGCCGCCTGGTGCTTCGGAGCTCATTAACTGTTTAATAATTGTAAACAAAGCCGCCAAAGATTGAGAAAAGATGCACAGGTTCGTAAGTGCTTGCGTAACTGCTTCGTGAATCTGGCCCCTGGATTCCTCCTCATGCTCAGACCCCGACACAGACAAGGACACAGACTGCAGTACTGTATCGTCCTGTGTAGATGATACAGTACAAACTGCACCCCTGACACAAGTTACTGCATTCACCTGTACTCCTGGCACTTAATGACACACACACACACCTGTACTCTTGGTACTTAATGCCACACACACACACCTGTACTCTTGGCACTTAATGACACACACCTGCACTCTTGGCACTTAATGACACACACCTGCACTCTTGGCACTTAATGACACACACCTGCACTCTTGGCACTTAATGACACACACCTGCACTCTTGGCACTTAATGACACACACCTGCACTCTTGGCACTTAATGACACACACCTGCACTCTTGGCACTTAATGACACACACCTGCACTCTTGGCACTTAATGACACACACCTGCAGTCTTGGCACTTAATGTCACACACACCTGTAATCTTGGCACTTAATATCACACACACCTGTAATCTTGGCACTTAATGTCACACACACCTGTAATCTTGGCACTTAATGTCACACACACCTGTAATCTTGGCACTTAATATCACACACACCTGCACTCCTGGCACTTAATGACACACACACACACACACACATATACACAGACCCATCGAGACACAAGAATAATGACACCCAAGAGAGCTTAATAAACCACAAAACATTCCTCCACATCCTTTCCACAATACCAGACAGTCGTTCCGGCCACAATTCCAAATACATTTATCGTAAGCTAACTTGCAATAATCAATAATACTCGAAACAAACTTTAACCTAATCAAAAGGGTAATAACATAATTAGCTGTGCGCGGACCCGAAGTTGAACTCGTGCACTATGTGTCGGTATGGAACCCATATCCTGTAACCTTTAAAACATGGAATACATATCAGTTCTCTCAGGCTAGGCTGCGTCAGTTGATAAAGGTCAGGGAGGTTAGGTTCACAAACACCTGGGTATTGATATATAATGATATATCCAGGTGATATATCATTATATATCACTTGGACGAGCCTGTCAAGATATTCCTCCATAATTCTGAAGAATTATATTGCAGAATACAATGATATTTGCGTTTGGTTACTTTATGTGCTCCTTTGGTTGTGGCGACTCTTTAAAACTTTAACATTTGGAGAATAGTGTTTGTGTTAATAGATGTATTTGCCTACACTAGTACCACCAACCATGTCCCCCCCTACACCACCACCAACCATGTCCCCCCTACACCACCACCAACCATGTCCCCCCCTACACCACCACCAACCATGTCCCCCCCTACACCACCACCAACCATGTCCCCCCTACACCACCACCAACCATGTCCCCCCCTACACCACCACCAACCATGTCCCCCCCTACACCACCACCAACCATGTCCCCCCCTACACCACCACCAACCATGTCCCCCCCCTACACCACCACCAACCATGCCCCCCCTACACCACCACCAACCATGTCCCCCCTACACCACCACCAACCATTTCCCCCCCCCCTACACCACCACCAACTATGACCCCCCTACACCACCACCAACCATGTCCCCCCTACACCACCACCAACCATGTCCCCCCTACACCACCACCAACAATGTCCCCCCCTACTCCACCACCAACCATGACCCCCCTACACCACCACCAACCATGTCCCCCCTACACCACCACCAACCATGTCCCCCCTACACCACCACCAACCATGTCCCCCCTACACCACCACCAACCATGACCCCCCCGACACCACCACCAACCATGTCCCCCCTACACCACCACCAACCATGTCCCCCCCTACACCACCACCAACCATGACCCCCCCTACACCACCACCAACCATGTCCCCCCTACACCACCACCAACCATGACCCCCCTACACCACCACCAACCATGTCCCCCCTACACCACCACCAACCATGTCCCCCCTACACCACCACCAACCATGTCCCCCTACACCACCACCAAACATGTCCCCCCTACACCACCACCAACCATGACCCCCCCTACACCACCACCAACCATGTCCCCCCTACACCACCACCAACCATGACCCCCCCTACACCACCACCAACCATGTTCCCCCCTACACCACCACCAACTATGTCCCCCCCCTACACCACCACCAACCATGTCCCCCCCCTACACCACCACCAACCATGTCCCCCCTACACCACCACCAACCATGTCCCCCCCTACACCACCACCAACCATGTCCCCCCTACACCACCACCACCAACCATGTCTCCCCTACACCACCAACCATGTCCCCCCTACACCACCACCAACCATGTCCCCCCTACACCACCACCAACCATTTCCCCCTCTACACCACCACCAACCATGACCCCCTACACCACCACCATGTCCCCCCCCCTACACCACCACCAACCATGTCCCCCCTACACCACCACCAACCATGTCCCCCCTACACCACCACCAACCATGACCCCCCCTACACCACCACCAACCATGACCCCCCCCTACACAACCACCAACCATGACCCCCTACACCACCACCAACCATGTCCCCCCCTACACCACCACCAACCATGTCCCCCCCCTACACCACCACCAACCATGTCCCCCCTACACCACCACCAACCATGTCCCCCCCTACACCACCACCAACCATGTCCCCCCTACACCACCACCAACCATGTCCCCCCCTTACACCACCACCAACCATGTCCCCCCTACACCACCACCAACCATGTCCCCCCTACACCACCACCAACCATGACCCCTCCTACACCACCACCAACCATGTCCCCCCTACACCACCACCAACCATGTCCCCCCCCTACACCACTACCAACCATGACCCCCCCTACACCACCAATCATGTTCCCCCCTACACCACCACCAACCATGACCCCCCCTACACCACCCCCAACCATGTCCCCCCTACACCACCACCAACCATGACCCCCCCCCTACACCACCACCAACCATGTCCCCCCTACACCACCACCAACCATGTCCCCCCCCACACCACCACCAACCATGTCCCCCCTACACCACCACCAACCATGTCCCCCCCTACACCACCACCAACCATGTCCCCCCCTACACCACCACCAACCATGTCCCCCCCTACACCACCACCAACCATGTCCCCCCTACACCACCACCAACCATGTCCCCCCTACACCACCACCACCACCAACCATGTCCCCCCTACACCACCACCAACCATGTCCCCCCCTACACCACCAACAACCATGACCCCCCCCTACACCACCACCAACCATGTCCCCCCCTACACCACCACCAACCATGTCCCCCCCTACACCACCACCACCAACCATGTCCCCCCTACACCACCACCACCAACCATGTCCCTCCTACACCACCACCAACCATGTCCCCCCCTACACCACCACCAACCATGACCCCCCCCTACACCACCACCAACCATGTCCCCCCTACACCACCACCAACCACGCCCCCCCCTACACCACCACCAACCATGTCCCCCCTACACCACCACCAACCATGTCCCCCCCCTACACCACCACCAACCATGTCCCCCCCCTACACCACCACCAACCATGTCCCCCCCTACACCACCACCAACCATGTCCCCCCCTACACCACCACCAACCATGTCCCCCCCCTACACCACCACCAACCTCGTCCCCCCCTTCACCACCACCAACCATGTCCCCCCCTACACCACCACCAACCATGTCCCCCCTACAACCACCACCAACCCATAAACGTTCTGCTCCTGTTCCTTATTATGTGCTTAATGTGCGAGTTACACGAAACAATAAGAGAGTAGCGCCTGGTAATGGAAGCCGGGTCATTGCGAGGCAACGGGTTTGATCTCTCTCATTAAAGCTGCCTAATGTCCTTTTAATATCGTTCACAACCCATGAAAAACGTTCACGGCGACCACAGTGCGGCTCGTTCTCTCAGTTTGTCACTCCGTAATAAATGCGACTGTTTCGTTTAGCCGGAAACGTACGCACCCAAGCAACCCACCTAACCTATGCATAGAAAGCGTCACTATTACTGTGCTTTAATTGTTGATAATACGTCGAAATGTGTACCAGGGGGTCTGGTAGCCGAGTGGACAGCGCGCGGGACTCTTAGTCCTGTGGCCTGGGTTCCATTTCCGGCAGAGACAAATGGGCAAAGTTTCTTTCACCCTGATGCCCTGTTATCTAGCAGTAATAGGTACCTGGGTGTTAGACAGCTGTTACGGGCTGCTTCCTGTGTGTGGGGGGGGGGGGATAGTAGTTAGTAACAGTTGATTGATTGAGAGTTGAGAGGCGGGACCAAAGAGCCAGAGCTCAACCCCCGCAAGCACAACAAGGTGAATACATAAACTGTTGTGTAAGTTAGAGAAACAAGCAGGAGTTACTGTAGAGTGCTCCAGTGGATAAGGGAGCACCTAAACAACAGGAAGCAGAGAGTTACAGTGAGGGGCGAGACCTCAGACTAGCGTCATGTTACCAGCAGAGTCCCACAGGGCTCTGTACTTGGTCCTATCTTCTTTTTGATATATGTGAATGATCTTCCAGAAATTATAGACAATGTTAGAACATAAGAACATAAGAACAAAGGTAACTGCAGAAGGCCTATTGGCCCACACGAGGCAGCTCCTATCTATAACCACCCAATCCCACTCATATACTTGTCCAACCCACACTTGAAACAATCGAGGGACCCCACCTCCACCACGTTATGCAGGACTACCACGCCATGTTTGCTGCTGATGCCAAAATTCTGAGAAGGATTAAGACAGAGGAGGACAGCAAGAGGCTACAGGATAATCTGGACAGACTGAAAGATTCAACAAATGACTACTAGAATTAACTGGAGCAAGTGCAAAGCGATGAAGACAGGCGTATAGGGAGCAGAAGGCCAAACTCAAGACACCAGCTGGGAGCGGAAATCCTTCAGGCGTCAGGAAGAGAGAAAGACCTTGGGGTTGATATCACACCAGACCTGTCCCCTGAAGCCCACATCAAAAGGATAACATCAGCGGTGTATGCAAGGCTAGCGAACAAAATAACTGCCTTCGGAAACTTGTGTAATGAATCATTCAAAACCTTATATATCACATAAGTCAGACCAATACTGGAATATGCGGCTCCAGCCTGGAGTCCACATCTAGTCAAACACAAAACGAATTTAAAATAAGGTTTAGAAGTATGCCACCAGGCTAGTCCTCGAGCTGAGGGGTATGAGCTACGAGGAAGATTACTGGAGTTAAACCACACTACACTGGAAGACAAAAAGAGTTAGGGGAGACATGATCACTACCTATAAAATCCTCGGTGGAATTTGACAGTGTAGATAAAGATAAACTGCTTAACACGGGTGGTACACGAACAAGGGAACACGGATGGAAACTGAGTACCCAAATGAGCCACAGGAACGTTAGAAAGAACTTTTTCAGTGTCAGTAATTAACAGGTGGAATGCATTAGGTAGTGATGTGGTGGAGGCTGACTCCATACACAGTTTTAAATGCAGATATGATAGAGCCCAGTAGGCTCAGGAATCTGTACACCAGTTGATTGACGGTTGAGAGGCGGGACCAAAGAGCCAGAGCTCAACCCCCGCCAGCACAACTAGGTGAGTACACCATCTTTAAAAATGTTGAAAACTTTCAAACTTGTGATGAGGTGATGACATTATATATAATGGTGACAGCTAGAGGCGCGTGGTGGCCAGGTGCCGGACTACCAGCCCAGGTGCTACACTACCAGGCCAGGTGCTGGACTACCCGGCCAGGTGCCGGGCTACCCGGCCAGGTGCTACACTACCAGGCCAGGTGCCGGACTACCAGGCCAGGTGCCACACTACCAGGCCAGGTGCCACACTACCAGGCCAGGTGCCACACTACCAGGCCAGGTGCCACACTACCAGGCCAGGTGCCACACTACCAGGCCAGGTGCCACACTACCAGCCCAGGTGCCACACTACCAGGCCAGGTGCCACACTACCAGGCCAGGTGCCACACTACCAGCCCAGGTGCCACACTACCAGGCCAGGTGCCACACTACCAGGCCAGGTGCCACACTACCAGGCCAGGTGCCACACTACCAGGCCAGGTGCCACACTACCAGGTCAGGTGCCACACTACCAGGCCAGGTGCCGGACTACCCGGCCAGCTGCCGGACTACCAGGCCAGGTGCCACACTACCAGGCCAGGTGCCGGACTACCCGGCCAGGTGCCGGACTACCCGGCCAGGTGCCGGACTACCCGGCCAGGTGCCGGACTACCCGGCCAGGTGCCGGACTACCAGGCCAGGTGCCGGACTACCAGGCCAGGTGCCACACTACCAGGCCAGGTGCTGGACTACCCGGCCAGGTGCCACACTACCAGGCCAGGTGCCACACTACCAGGCCAGGTGCCACACTACCAGGCCAGGTGCCACACTACCCGGCCAGGTGCCGGACTACCCGGCCAGGTGCCACACTACCAGCCCAGGTGCCACACTACCAGGCCAGGTGCCACACTACCAGGCCAGGTGCCACACTACCAGGCCAGGTGCCACACTACCAGGCCAGGTGCCACACTACCAGGCCAGGTGCCACACTACCAGGCCAGGTGCCGGACTACCAGGCCAGGTGCCGGACTACCAGGCCAGGTGCCACACTACCAGGCCAGGTGCCACACTACCAGGCCAGGTGCCACACTACCAGGCCAGGTGCCACACTACCAGGCCAGGTGCCACACTACCAGGCCAGGTGCCACACTACCAGGCCAGGTGCCACACTACCAGGCCAGGTGCCACACTACCAGGCCAGGTGCCGGACTACCAGGCCAGGTGCCACACTACCAGGCCAGGTGCCGGACTACCAGGCCAGGTGCCACACTACCAGGCCAGGTGCCACAC
>NC_091174.1:17952056-18038934 GCF_040958095.1 Procambarus clarkii
AGACCTGTTGCAGCCGTGGTGGCTGCTCTTGCCACGTGCTCCGTCGTGAGGGGAGACCTGTTGCAGCCGTGGTGGCTGCTCTTGCCACGTGCTCCGTCGTGAGGGGAGACCTGTTGCAGCCGTGGTGGCTGCTCTTGCCACGTGCTCCGTCGTGAGGGGAGACCTGTTGCAGCCGTGGTGGCTGCTCTTGCCACGTGCTCCGTCGTGAGGGGAGACCTGTTGCAGCCGTGGTGGCTGCTCTTGCCACGTGCTCCGTCGTGAGGGGAGACCTGTTGCAGCCGTGGTGGCTGCTCTTGCCACGTGCTCCGTCGTGAGGGGAGACCTGTTGCAGCCGTGGTGGCTGCTCTTGCCACGTGCTCCGTCGTGAGGGGAGACCTGTTGCAGCCGTGGTGGCTGCTCTTGCCACGTGCTCCGTCGTGAGGGGAGACCTGTTGCAGCCGTGGTGGCTGCTCTTGCCACGTGCTCCGTCGTGAGGGGAGACCTGTTGCAGCCGTGGTGGCTGCTCTTGCCACGTGCTCCGTCGTGAGGGGAGACCTGTTGCAGCCGTGGTGGCTGCTCTTGCCACGTGCTCCGTCGTGAGGGGAGACCTGTTGCAGCCGTGGTGGCTGCTCTTGCCACGTGCTCCGTCGTGAGGGGAGACCTGTTGCAGCCGTGGTGGCTGCTCTTGCCACGTGCTCCGTCGTGAGGGGAGACCTGTTGCAGCCGTGGTGGCTGCTCTTGCCACGTGCTCCGTCGTGAGGGGAGACCTGTTGCAGCCGTGGTGGCTGCTCTTGCCACGTGCTCCGTCGTGAGGGGAGACCTGTTGCAGCCGTGGTGGCTGCTCTTGCCACGTGCTCCGTCGTGAGGGGAGACCTGTTGCAGCCGTGGTGGCTGCTCTTGCCACGTGCTCCGTCGTGAGGGGAGACCTGTTGCAGCCGTGGTGGCTGCTCTTGCCACGTGCTCCGTCGTGAGGGGAGACCTGTTGCAGCCGTGGTGGCTGCTCTTGCCACGTGCTCCGTCGTGAGGGGAGACCTGTTGCAGCCGTGGTGGCTGCTCTTGCCACGTGCTCCGTCGTGAGGGGAGACCTGTTGCAGCCGTGGTGGCTGCTCTTGCCACGTGCTCCGTCGTGAGGGGAGACCTGTTGCAGCCGTGGTGGCTGCTCTTGCCACGTGCTCCGTCGTGAGGGGAGACCTGTTGCAGCCGTGGTGGCTGCTCTTGCCACGTGCTCCGTCGTGAGGGGAGACCTGTTGCAGCCGTGGTGGCTGCTCTTGCCACGTGCTCCGTCGTGAGGGGAGACCTGTTGCAGCCGTGGTGGCTGCTCTTGCCACGTTACCAAACCTGCACCATTTAGTCTGGCGTTATCCTACGCGTTACCCAGTGTTATCTCACCACGCGTTATGCTATAAGTGACAGACGGCGTTCTCTGTCACGCGACAATTAACACATTTTGACCTCAAAATGTGTTTGTCTAGTGTCATCGTCAAGTGATCTGATCTTAGGCGGCATTTAGCGTTATGCTGTGGCCTGTTATCACACGGGGGGGGGGGGGGGGGTTGTGGTGTGGTGACAGTATAGTGCCTGGTGTTATCCTGCCGAACCAGTTGTGCTCCTGTTAATTGTAATCGTTATCATATGATCAAAGGCAGATGTTAACTGCTGCCACCAGTCTGGTTCTGTCAGGTGTTTCATGATATTTTCAGAGCTACGTACTATATACGCTCTCTCAACTATATACGCTCTGTCACCTATATACGCTCTGTCACCTATTTACGCGCTCTCAACTATATACGCTCTGTCACCTATATACGCTCTCTCGCCTATATACGCTGTCACCTATATACGCTCTGTCACCTATATACGCGCTGTCACCTATATACGCTCTGTCACCTATATACGCTCTGTCACCTATTTACGCTCTGTCACCTATTTACGCTCTGTCACCTATATACGCTCTGTCACCTATCTACGCTCTGTCACCTATCTACGCTCTGTCACCTATCTACGCTCTGTCACCTATATACGCTCTGTCACCTATTTACGCTCTGTCACCTATTTACGCTCTGTCACCTATTTACGCTCTGTCACCTATATACGCTCTGTCACCTATATACGCTCTGTCACCTATATACGCTCTGTCACCTATATACGCTCTGTCACCTATATACGCTCTGTCACCTATATACGCTCTGTCACCTATTTACGCTCTGTCACCTATTTACGCTCTGTCACCTATATACGCTCTGTCACCTATCTACGCTCTGTCACCTATCTACGCTCTGTCACCTATCTACGCTCTGTCACCTATATACGCTGTCACCTATATACGCTGTCACCTATATACGCTGTCACCTATATACGCTGTCACCTATATACGCTCTGTCACCTATATACGCTCTGTCACCTATATACGCTCTGTCACCTATATACGCTGTCACCTATATACGCTGTCACCTATATACGCTGTCACCTATATACGCTCTGTCACCTATATACGCTCTGTCACCTATATACGCTCTGTCACCTATATACGCGCTGTCACCTATTTACGCTCTATCACCTATATACGCTCTGTCACCTATATACGCTCTGTCACCTATATACGCTCTGTCACCTATATACGCTCTGTCACCTATATACGCTCTGTCACCTATATACGCTCTGTCACCTATATACGCTCTGTCACCTATATACGCTCTGTCACCTATATACGCTCTGTCACCTATATACGCTCTGTCACCTATATACGCTCTGTCACCTATATACGCTCTGTCACCTATATACGCTCTGTCACCTATATACGCTCTGTCATACAATCTAAGATGTCCAAGTCCAGACAATGAAAATCCAACACTGAAAAACCTCACTAACCAACCCTTTGGACTGGATGGTAGAGCAACGGACTAGCTTCTTGCAGGTCGGCGTTCAATCCCCGACCGTCCAAGTGGTTGGGCACCATTCCTCTCCTTCGTTTTATCCTCACCCTTCCATCCTATCCTTGTGAGACGTAGTGGCTTGGGCCTGACGATTACCTTACTTTAAACACCTAACAATTTAATTTAACTTTTAAACAACAATTTAATTTAACTTTTAAACAACAATTTAATTTAACTTTTAAACAACAATTTCATTTACGAAAACTAAAATTAAAACTGTGCAGGAAACCCCGTTATAATAGAGAGGATCCAGGGGAGTGGATTGTAAGATTCTAAGTGAACATTAAGATACAAATGTCCTCTGAAGACGTAGTCACATATGTGACTTAACCTAACATATAATAGAACTCTAGAAAATATAACACTCTTGAACATATTTTGTTTACAATGATGGACTAGTAAGAAACAATGATTAGAAATACATGTTACTCAGATCACAACCCAATCGAAGTTCAGACAAGCATAAGACAATCGACCAGCGCCGTCCCTTGCAAATTCACTTAAATAATAACCCTTAAGTGAGAAGTAATGCAGCTCCCAAACTGCATTACCATTTGTCTCCCAAAGGCCCAAAAGTGATTCCAAGCACCCGCCAAACCCCAGCTGTTTATGAATGATAAACGGTTTACACACGACTCACAACTGCTGACGTTCGAATACTTCCGGAACAAGTGCTTCACTGACGAATTTTGTTCGAACCACAACGCTGTAAATGCTTCACCCACGTACTACAATTACAAATAATCGCCAACAGAACCTAAACACCTAACCTAATCTATTCCTCTATATGCACAATATGCTATTATTATATTAATTTAGATTTGAGAAAATTCATGTTTTGAATGAACAGCATTTAAAAATTTATGAATGCGTCTGTGGGGTCGACCGCTGGATGGAATGGACTTGAGTCGAGGACGGGTTGAGTAATAAGCCGAGACTTCTTAGAAGTAAGGTGGGAAGAGGAGCCGAGTAACACAAACCTCTGCTAGCCTCGCGAGCAAGGACATGGCCTCACCACAAATATCCTCAAGTCACATACCATTAAGGAATAAGATAAATATATATGTAAATATTGGGGTCGAACTTCCTTTATAGACGTAGAAAACCAATCACACAACTCCCACACTACGAACACCACTCCCACACTACACACACCACTCCCACACTACACACACCACTCCCACACTACACACACCACTCCCACACTACACACACCACCCCCACACTACACACACCACCCCCACACTACACACACCACCCCCACACTACACACACCACTCCCACACTACAAACACAACTCCCACACTACACACACCACCCCCACACTACACACACCACCCCCACACTACACACACCACTCCCACACTACAAACACAACTCCCACACTACACACACCACCCCCACACTACACACACCACCCCCACACTACACACACCACTCCCACACTACAAACACAACTCCCACACTACACACACCACCCCCACACTACACACACCACTCCCACACTACACACACCACTCCCACACTACACACACCACCCCCACACTACACACACCACCCCCACACTACACACACCACCCCCACACTACACACACCACTCCCACACTACACACACCACCCCCACACTACACACACCACCGCCACACTACACACACCACCCCACACTACACACACCACCCCCACACTACACACACCACTCCCACACTACACACACCACTCCCACACTACACACACCACCGCCACACTACACACACCACCCCCACACTACACACACCACCGCCACACTACACACACCACCGCCACACTACACACACCACTCCCACACTACACACACCACTCCCACACTACACACACCACTCCCACACTACACACACCACCCCCACACTACACACACCACCGCCACACTAAACACACCACTCCCACACTACACACACCACCCCCACACTACACACACCACTCCCACACTACAAACACAACTCCCACACTACGAACACAACTCCCACACTACACACAAGGCAGGCTGTTGGAACACAAACTATACCTGGTTGATACCTGGTTGATGGGGTTCTGGGAGTTCTTCTACTCGCCAAGCCCGGCCCGAGGCCAGGCTTGACTTGTGAGAGTTTGGTCCACCAGACTGTTGCTTGGAGCGGCCCGCAGACCCACATACCCACCACAGCCCGGTTGGTCCGGCACTCCTTGGAGGAAACAATCTAGTTTCCTCATGAAAGGAACCTAAAACTATAAAGCTATAATTACTATAAAGCTAAAACTATATAAATAAACTATAAAGCTATAATTTAAAAACATTGTATGAATCCCTGCAGAAATAAAAGGCCAACAGGAATATTGAGAGGCACCCAAAATGTTTCGTCACACATGACAAGTCCAGAGCAAAAAACTACTGAGTTTCAAGACCTTGCATAAGAGAGTTGGAACATACACTGATGACGACAAAATTGTGTTTCCCAACACCCTGGTTTCAGATTATACTGAACTAACCCCAATGAACTTTGAATTAGACATTAACAGCATGCCCAAAATCTCCGCCCCAGGCTTTTGGAATTATACCAAAGAATTATAAATTATTTTTATAATTATGGAATTATACATCAAGAAATACCGAAACAAATATTTAGTTATCACACTTCCTGATACGGTCGCCGGTCGGCCGAGCGGACTTGTGATCCAGTGGTTCCGGGTTCGATCCCGGGCGCCGGCCAGAAACATTGGGCAGTTTTTCTTTCACCCTATGCCCCTGTTACCTAGCAGTAAAATAGGTACCTGGGTGTTAGTCAGCTGTCACAAGCTGCTTCATGTGGGTGGAGGCCTGGTCGAGGACCGGGCCGCGGGGACACTAAAGCCCCGAAATCATCTCAAGATAACCTCAAGATAACGGTAAAAACAGGTGAAAGAGCACCGGACATAGAGCAGGTCACAAATAGGGCTCACCATAGCCTGTGTTACTTGCAACTCTTTGTTCTAGGTAGCGAATCTTTAACTGATGCAAATATCCACTGACTGAAAATATATCACTCAGCACTCGAAGAATTTCATGACAAGAGTAAGATCATTAAAAACATGGCATCACAGCGTCTCCATAACCCTGGACAACACGGGTTCAGAACAGGGCGCTCTTGCCTCTCACAGTTGCTGGACCACTACGACCTGGTCTTACCTGCCATAAAAAGCAGCCACAACCCTTCTGTAATACACAAATTTCGCGAAAGTTATAAACAAAAGTGACCATGGTGTTACCTCACACAACATGCGCTCGTAGGAAGATACAACGATGGAACTTCAAACTTTCAAACAAACTGAACCCAACGTGTAATATTCAGCAAATTAAAAATCGGTTCATCCCACGTGAAAAGTTCAACACCCCCCCCCCCAATCCATGATACTGTGCTTGATACGGGGCTTTGTATCATTGTTGTGTGTGAGTGAGAAAGAGAGACAGAGAGAGAGACAGAGAGAGAGACAGAGAGAGAGACAGAGAGAGAGAGACAGAGAGAGAGACAGAGAGAGAGACAGAGAGAGAGACAGAGAGAGACAGAGAGAGACACAATATACTTCATTATCATCCTTTGCAGGTGACTAGAATTTTTATAAGAGTAGACAATATAGAGGACACAGGAAACCTCTACAATTATGTAAATCAGGGTTATAAACGGGCAGGGAACACCATAAACAAGTTCCAGCTACTAAACAACACTAGAAAGAAAACATATAAAAAGGGAAACCATACATAAAACAAAGTTAGATCACACAACAGAAACATAAAACAATATCAAAGATCTAGGAGCGATCATGTCCGAAGACCTTACGTTTAATGAACACAATAAAGTAGCCGTCTGAACTTCAAGAAAATTAACAGGTTGGATGACAAGAACCTTTCAAACGTGCGATTTTAACCTTTCATAAACAAGAGATTTGACATTTTCAAACAAGAGCTAGCCCTATTTACTCATGGAAAATAGTAGAGGAGCTGGTCCCGAACCTGCACACAGAAATAACACCACCCAAGACCAGAAGACATGGCAGGATGTGCAGAATACCCCCGTTGAAGAGCAGAGGTGCAACAGGTACTCTGAGAGAGAACTATCAACATCAGAGGCCCGAGACTGTTCAACACGCTTCCCCTACACATAAGGGGCAGAACTGGCCGACCCCTCACAGTGTTCAAGAGAGAACTTCATAAACACCTCTAAAGGATACCTGATCACAGCCCACCCTCCTGTTTTGGTTGTACTTCTAGTAACGATCTGGACAATAGTACATATACCGACGTACAACACAATTAGAAAGTAGAAATCGGTACTATTGAATTTGGACAAACCGGAAAAGATTTTCTATTTATGTTGCAAAGACAAATTAACCTAACCTAACCTTCCTAGGCCTAATATACGATATCCGAGGCCTAATATAGTACATGTGTGTGCTATACTAGGCCTAGGAATATATATAAGTTTGTTTTTAGGCTTAACTTTTTCGGACTATAAAGTGATTAGTTACAAATTCTACTAATTAGTACGTCAATATTTGTACTATGGTGCACAGAGTTACAAAAAGTACTATCTAAACAAGACTATGGGGTTGCTTATCAACCAGGTGGTGATTCATACCTAGATCATACCTGCAGTGTGTTCCAGGATTCTGGGAATAGTTTCCACGTCATGCTGCGAGCTGCGGCCTCTCACAGCCTGGTTGATCAACCAGGAGGCCTCGTCGGCGACCGGACCCGGAGGACATTAATCCTAGGAACTGTAAACAGGGCATATAGTGCTGCTGCCACGGGGCAGCTGGTGCTGCCACGAGGCAGCTGGTGCTGCCACGAGGCAGCTGGTGCTGTCACGAGGCAAATGGTGGTAATTTATAATGTTTGATAATTACAGTATAACCAAACTCGCTAAACAAAATGTAAACTTACGAGATATCACTGTTACCAAATACAGTAATACATCAACCTTGTAAAGCAGTGCCAGTGTTACCAAATGTTCTCCTCCTCCTCCTCCTCCTCCTCCTCCTTCTGCAACTCTGTGAGGCGTTACCAAACTTCCTCCTCTGCAATCCTTGTCAAGTGATAACATCGTTACCAACTTCTTATACTAACCTTTCGAGATGATATCTCGTCTCTCCCCGCTAACTTTTCTTCAGGAGAGAGAACCTGAGCAATTTATCGTTGACACCAACCTCGCGAAAGGTGGAGGGGAGGAGGGGGGTTAGGGAGGGTAGGATGAGGGGGGGTAGGGAGGGAAGGGTAGGAGGAGAGAGGGTAGGGAGGGTAGGAGAGGGAGAGTAGGAGAGTAGGAGGGGGGAGAGGGGAAGGGGGTGTATAAGAGTGTTGGCAAAACTTTTTTCTTGCGTCTATCATCGAGGTATGGAAGAGTGTGTGTGTGTGTGTGTGTGTGTGTGTGTGTGTGTGTGTGTGTGTGTGTGTGTGTGTGTGTGTGTGTGTGTGTATATATATATATATACACATATATATCCCTAAGAAAAAAGCAGAAGAGATGGAGATTGGAACGAGAACGTCGTTTCCTCTATAGGCGAAGAAAACGAATCGCTTAACAATTTGAGAGTCGGACCCTATCTCAAGAACAGTGAAGAAAGTTAGGTAGAGAAATAGAAACAATTGAACTCAAGCTACAAGAATCATACAAAACCCAGGAGAGGCAAAGAGAGCAAAAGGCCATCAGTGAAATAGAGAGAAATCCGAAATATTTTTTCTCCTATGCAAAATTAAGATAAAAAACCACATCTAGTATCGGGCCCCTGCGAAAGGGAGATGGAACTTTCACCGATGACAACAAAGAAATGAGCGAGTTACTGAGGAAGCAGTACGACTCTGTTTTCAGCGAGCCACTAAACACACTGAAGATTGATAACCCAAATGAATTTTTCATGGATATGATACCAACATCAAATCATATATCAGACGTCACCCTATCCCCACTAGATTTTGAAGAAGCCATAAACAGTATGCCTATGCACTCTGCACCAGGCCCGGATTCTTGGAACTCTATATTCATCAAGAACTGTAAAAAATCACTATCACAGTCCCTTCACATTCTTTGGAGACAAAGCCTAGATACTGGCGTTATCCCTGACATACTAAAAACAGCAGAGATAGTACCACTCCATATTGGAGTAAAATAAGGCAGAGGCAAAAAATTACAGACCGATAGCACTAACATCACACATCATAAAAATCTTTGAGAGAGTGCTAAGAAGTAAGATCACAAAATACATGGAATCACAGCATCTCCATAACCCCGGACAACATGGTTTCAGAACAGGGCGCTCTTGCCTGTCACAGTCGCTGGACCACTATGACATGGGATTAGATGCCATGGAAGACAAACAAAACGCTGATGTAATCTACACAGATTTCGCAAAAGCTTTTGATAAATGTGACCATGGTGTTATTGCACATAAAATGCGTTCAAAAGGAATTACTGGAAAAATAGGCAGATGGATCTACAGTTTCCTGACTAACAGAACCCAATGTGTAACAGTCAACAAAATCAAATCCAGCCCATCAACCGTGAAGAGCTCAGTCCCCCAGGGTACTGTGCGTTCTCCAGTACTTTTTCTCAATCTCATATCGGACATAGACAAGGACACAATCTATAGCACTGTATCATCCTTTGCAGATGACACTAGGATTTTTATGAGTAGACAACATAGAGGACACGGCAAACCTCCAATCAGATGTAGATCAGGTCAGGTCTTTCTATGGGCTACAGAAAATAATATGGTGTTTAACGAAGATAAGTTCCAGCTCATGCGCTACGGAAAAAATGAAAATATAAAAACGGAAACCACGTACAAAACGCAGCCAAATCATAACATAGAACGAAAAGACAAAGGATCTGGGTGTACTCATGTCGGAAGACCTTACCTTTAAAGAACACAATAAAGTAGCCGTCACAATTGCAAAAAAAAGACAGGTTGGATAACAAAATCCTTTCACACTAGAGATGCTGTACCGATGATGTTACTCTTCAAGACGCTTGTGCTCTCTAGAGTGGAGTACTGCTGCACAATGACAGCCCCTTTCAAAGCTGGAAAAATTGCTGACCTGGAGAGCGTGCTAAGATCCTTTACTGCTACAATCTACTCAATAAAACATCTGAACTATTTGGACCGACTAAAGAGCCTAAATCTGCATTCTCTTGAGCGCAGGCGGGAGAGATACATAATAATTTGCAGATGGAAAATAATAGAGGTGTTGGTCCCAAACCTGCACACAGAAATAACATCACATGAGACCAGAAGGCATAGCAGGATTCTTTCTTGAGATTATCTTGAGATGATTTCGGGGCTTTAATATTAAGTGTCCCCGCGGCCCGCTCCTCGACCAGGAAGCATCCCGTGACAGCTGACTATCACCCAGGTACCTATTTTACTGCTAGGTAACAGGGGCATAAGGTGAAAGAAACTCTGCCCAATTTTTTCGCCAGCGCCCGGGATCGAACCCGGGCCACAGGATCACAAGTCCAGCATGCTGTCCGCTCGGCCGACCGGCTCCCTTAGACAGGGAGCCCTTAGGATGTGCAGAATACCCCCGTTGAAGAGCAGAGATGCAACAGGTACTCTGAGAGAGAACTATCAACATCAGAGGCACGAGACTGTTCAACACGCTTCCACTACACATAAGGGGCATAACTGGCCGACCCCTCACAGTGTTCAAGAGAGAACTGGATAAACACCTCCAAAGGATACCTGATCAACCAGGCCGTGACTTATGGGTCAGGCTGCGAGCAGCCGCGTCCAACAGCCTGGTTGACCAGTCCAGGAACGACGAGGCCTGGTCGACGACCGGGCCGCGGGGTCGCTATGTCCCGGAATCACCTCAAGGTAACCTCAAGGTAAGGAGTTGAGGCTGCTGGCCTTTCCCCCCTAGCTCTCTCTCCCCGGCAACCCTCCCCCCTTACCACAGGAACCACCCCCACCCAATCCCCCCCCCCCCCCCCCCACCCGCTGTGAACACAACTCCCATCTCCACTTACGCGTTTCCCATTTCTAAACGTTTCCCTTCACCTGTACCTCTCCATCTTCTCTGCTTAAACCAAATAAACGAAACCTAACCTTACCTGAGACTGGTCACGTGGTCCCCTCACAACTCACCTGGAATAACAAAAACTCATTAATGCCGACCTCTGGGAGCAGTAAACAACAAATATTTATTAATAACATATTTTCGTTGGATATGTGGGCGTGCGGGCCGCTCCAAGCAACAGCCTGGTGGACCAAGTTATCACAAGTCGGGCCGGGCTTGGGGAGCAGGAAACTCCAGAAACCATCTCCAGGTATGTTCCAGGTAAACTCCAGGTATGCTCCGGGCAAAAAAAAGTGGACATGATCACAACATGCAAGATAGTGAGGGAATGCTAAACTGGACATGGTTGACCTCTTAAAATTGAGATAAAGTAGGATAAAAGGACAAAGTGGAAACAGGAATAGAGGTCTGACGGCTGATTGGACAACGATCGGGATTCGTAGTCCTAAGGTTCCGGGTTCAATTCCCGGCGGAGGCGGAAACAAATGGGGCAGAGTTTCTTTCACCCTGAGGCTCCTGTTCATCTAGCAGTAAATAGGTACCTGGGAGTTAGACAGCTGCTACGGGCTGCTTCCTGCGGGATGTGTAACAAAAAGGAGGCCTGGTCGAGGACCGGGCCGTGGGGACACTAAGCCCCGAAATCATCTCAAGATAACTACCAAGAGGAAACGTAAATGTGTCGAGTCTGTACAGTGTCAACAGGCGGCATGCCTGTTACGTCACCGCCACTAACGTCACCAACACCACCACTAACGTCACCAACACCACCACTAACGTCGCCAACACCGCCACTAACGTCACCAACACCACCACTAACGTCACCAACACCGGCACTAACGTCTCCAACACCACCACTAACGTCTCCAACACCACCACTAACGTCACGAACACCACCACTAACGTCACCAACACCACCACTAACGTCACCAACACCACCACTAACGTCACCAACACCACCACTAACGTCACCAACACCGCCACTAACGTCACCAACACCAACACCGGCACTAACGTCACCAACACCAACACTAACGTCACCAACACCACCACTAACGTCACCAACACCACCACTAACGTCACCAACACCACCACTAACGTCGCCAACACCGCCACTAACGTCACCAACACCGCCACTAACGTCACCAACACCGGCACTAACGTCTCCAACACCGGCACTAACGTCTCCAACACCGGCACTAACGTCACCAACACCGGCACTAACGTCTCCAACACCACCACTAACGTCACCAACACCACCACCAACGTCACCAACACCGCCACTAACGCCAACACCACCACTAACGTCACCAACACCACCACTAACGTCACCAACACCACCACTAACGTCACCACCACTAACGTCACCAACACCACCACTAACGTCACCAACACCGCCACTAACGTCACCAACACCGCCACTCACGTCACCAACACCACCACTAACGTCACCAACACCACCACTAACGTCACCAACACCACCACTAACGTCACCAATACCGCCACTAACATCACCAACACCGCCACTAACGTCACCAACACCACCACTAACGTCACCAACACCACCACTAACGTCACCAACACCACCACTAACGTCACCAACACCGCCACTAACGTCACCAACACCGGCACTAACGTCTCCAACACCACCACTAACGTCACCAACACCACCACCAACGTCACCAACACCGCCACTAACGCCAACACCACCACTAACGTCACCAACACCACCACTAACGTCACCAACACCACCACTAACGTCACCACCACTAACGTCACCAACACCACCACTAACGTCACCAACACCGCCACTAACGTCACCAACACCGCCACTCACGTCACCAACACCACCACTAACGTCACCAACACCACCACTAACGTCACCAACACCACCACTAACGTCACCAATACCGCCACTAACATCACCAACACCGCCACTAACGTCACCAACACCACCACTAACGTCACCAACACCACCACTAACGTCACCAACACCACCACTAACGTCACCAACACCGCCACTAACGTCACCAACACCGCCACTAACGTCACCAACACCACCACTAACGTCACCAACACCGCCACTAACGTCACCAACACCGCCACTAACGTCACCAACACCGCCACTAACGTCACCACCACCGCCACTAACGTCACCAACACCACCACTAACGTCACCAACACCACCACTAACGTCACCAACACCACCACTAACGTCACCAACACCACCACTAACGTCACCAACACCACCACTAACGTCACCAACACCACCACTAACGTCACCAACACCACCACTAACGTCACCAACACCGCCACTAACGTCACCAACACCACCACTAACGTCACCAACACCACCACTAACGTCACCAACACCACCACTAACGTCACCAACACCACCACTAACGTCACCACCACCGCCACTAACGTCAACACCGCCACTAACGACACCAACACCACCACTAACGTCACCAACACCACCACTAACGTCACCAACACCACCACTAACGTCACCAACACCACCACTAACGTCACCAACACCACCACTAACGTCACCAACACCACCACTAACGTCACCAACACCACCACTAACGTCACCAACACCACCACTAACGTCACCAACACCACCACTAACGTCACCAACACCACCACTAACGTCACCAACACCACCACTAACGTCACCAACACCACCACTAACGTCACCAACACCGCCACTAACGTCACCAACACCACCACTAACGTCACCAACACCACCACTAACGTCACCAACACCACCACTAACGTCACCAACACCACCACCAACGTCACCAACACCGCCACTAACGTCACCAACACCGCCACTAACGTCACCAACACCGCCACTAACGTCACCAACACCGCCACTAACGTCACCAACACCGCCACCAACGTCACCAACACCGCCACTAACGTCACCAACACCGCCACTAACGTCACCAACACCGGCACTAACGTCACCAACACCGCCACTAACGTCACCAACACCACCACTAACGTCACCAACACCACCACTAACGTCACCAACACCACCACTAACGTCACCAACACCACCACTAACGTCACCAACACCACCACTAACGTCACCAACACCGCCACTAACGTCACCAACACCGCCACTAACGTCACCAACACCACCACTAACGTCAAAAACACCACCACTAACGTCACCAACACCACCACTAACGTCACCAACACCACCACTAACGTCACCAACACCACCACTAACGTCACCAACACCACCACTAACGTCACCAACACCACCACTAACGTCACCAACACCACCACTAACGTCACCAACACCGCCACTAACGTCACCAACACCACCACTAACGTCACCAACACCGCCACTAACGTCACCAACACCGCCACTAACGTCACCAACACCACCACTAACGTCACCAACACCGGCACTAACGTCACCAACACCGCCACTAACGTCACCAACACCACCACTAACGTCACCAACACCGCCACTAACGTCACCAACACCGCCACTAACGTCACCAACACCACCACTAACGTCACCAACACCGCCACTAACGTCACCAACACCGCCACTAACGTCACCAACACCACCACTAACGTCACCAACACCGGCACTAACGTCACCAACACCGCCACTAACGTCACCAACACCACCACTAACGTCACCAACACCACCACCAACGTCACCAACACCACCACTAACGTCACCAACACCGCCACTAACGTCACCAACACCACCACTAACGTCACCAACACCACCACCAACGTCACCAACACCACCACTAACGTCACCAACACCGCCACTAACGTCACCAACACCACAGACACGGTCCTGTACCTTAACAGTGCAACCCGACACCTGACCCCAATAAAGCCTTGAGCTAATAGCAGAGTTAATAACGTAGCTCAAACGTGACAGATGAAATGTGTGTGTGTGTGTGTGTGTGTGTGTGTGTGTGTGTGCTCACCTAATTGTGCTTGCGGGTGTTGAGCTCTGGCTCTTTGGTCCCGCCTCTCAACCGTCAATCAACTGGTGTACAGTACACACACACACAACTGTGTGTGTGTGTGTGTGTGTGTGTGTGTGTGTGTGTGTGTGTGTGTGTGTGTGTGTACTCACCTAATTGTGCTTGCGGGGGTTGAGCTCTGGCTCTTTGGTCCCGCCTCTCAACCGTCAATCAACTGGTGTACAGTACACACACACACAACTGTGTGTGTGTGTGTGTGTGTGTGTGTGTGTGTGTGTGTGTGTGTGTGTGTACTCACCTACTCAAGTATTTGTGCTTGCAGGATCGAGCGTTGACTCTTGGATCCCGCCTTTCCAGCTATCGGTTGTTTACAGCAATGACTCCTGTCCCATTTCCCTATCATACCTGGTTTTAAAAGTATGAATAGTATTTGCTTCCACAACCTGTTCCCAAGTGCATTCCATTTTTCCACTACTCTCACGCTAAAAGAAAACTTCCTAACATCTCTGTGACTCATCTGAGTTTACAGTTTCCACACATGTTCCCTCGTTGTTATTACGTGTGAACATTTCATCTTTTTCCACTTTGTCAATTCCAAATGTACACACAATTCCAATTCCAAAAACACACACACACACATACACAATGTGTGTGCGCGCTCACCTATTTGTATACACTTCCTTGTGACTTTAGAATCAAACGTCAGCTCCTGGACCCCGCTGTTTCAGCCGCCGCCGGTAGCTGTTATCCAGCGACTCGACCAGAATTATTCCTGTCATACACATTTCTAAAACAGTGGCTGGAAGTGGCTTCTAAAAGCTACTCAACTCCTTAATTTCCTTTCTCCAATTACTCTTACAATGAAAAAAATACTTTTCTCCATCTCCGCGGCTCATCTCTGGAACTTGCACCCCCCCCCCCTTTAATTAAAGCAAATGTAACTGTTCAATTTTCTTTTATGTGTTTCTTTTGAGGTGAGAGTTCCAAGGGGGCGCTGCATACTACAGGCCTGGTCTCACGATGATGGTGCACAGTTTTCTCAATGTCTCGTTTTCGTTTTGTCTCTCATCCTGTAACTACACTTAGGCAATTACACACACGCCCACACACACACACACACACACACACACGCACACGCACGCACGCACGCACGCACGCACGGGGCCGGCCGGCCGACCGGCCAGCACGCTGGGCATGTGATCCTGTGGTCCCGGGTTCGATCCCGGGCGCCGGCGAGAAACAATGGGCAGAGTTTCTTTCACCCCTATGCCCCTCTTACCTAGCAGTAAATAGGTCCCTGGGAATTAGTCAGCTGTCACGGGCTGCTTCCTGATTGTGTGTGGCGTGGAGAAAACAAAAGCAGTAGTTAGAAACAGTTGATTGACAGTTGAGAGGCGGGCCGAAAGAGCAGAGCTCAACCCCCGCAAACACAACTAGGTGAATACAAACAAACAAACAAACAACAAACATGAACTTCGTCACCAAGATTGTCGTGTAGGCATAGAAACACAGAGTCAGTGTTACCAACGAGCCAGCCCCACAAGCTCCACTACCCTCCGGCACTAATCTAGTGCCTCGCTCTGCACTGGCAACGTTGCCACGAGAGCCTGTGACTCCCAACTGGCAACGTTGCCACGAGAGCCTGTGACTCCCAACTGGCAACGTTGCCACGAGAGCCTGTGACTCCCAACTGGCAACGATGCCACGAGAGCCTGTGACTACCAACTGGCAACGTTGCCACGAGAGCCTGTCACTCCCAACTGGCAACGATGCCACGAGAGCCTGTGACTCCCAACTGGCAACGATGCCACGAGAGCCTGTGACTCCCAACTGGCAACGATGCCACGAGAGCCTGTGACTACCAACTGGCAACGTTGCCACGAGAGCCTGTCACTCCCAACTGGCAACGTTGTTTTCTTACGTCAAGGAGACGTCATAACGTTGCAAGAACGCTGTAGTTACGTCGTTTAGACGTCGGGAATACTGTCCCATAAACTATCCGCCGGATAAATTGCTCTCGGAGCCTTGTTCACCGTTGTTCAGAACAGGGACGCCAACAACAGTAACCAGCCCTACAACAGTAACCACCCCTACAACAGGAACCAGCCCTACAACAGGAACCAGCCCTACAACAGGAACCAGCCCTACAACAGGAACCAGCCCTACAACAGGAACCAGCCCTACAACAGGAACCAGCCCTACAACAGTAACCACCCCTTCAACAGGAACCAGCCCTACAACAGGAACCAGCCCTACAACAGTAACCAGCCCTACAACAGTAACCACCCCTACAACAGTAACCACCCCTTCAACAGGAACCAGCCCTACAACAGTAACCACCCCTTCAACAGGAACCAGCCCTACAACAGGAACCAGCCCTACAACAGGAACCAGCCCTACAACAGGAACCAGCCCTACAACTGGAACCAGCCCTTCAACAGTAACCACCCCTTCAACAGGAACCAGCCCTACAACAGGAACCAGCCCTACAACAGGAACCAGCCCTACAACAGGAACCAGCCCTACAACAGGAACCAGCCCTACAACAGTAACCAGCCCTACAACAGTAACCACCCCTACAACAGTAACCACCCCTACAACAGGAACCAGCCCTACAACAGTAACCACCCCTACAACAGTAACCACCCCTACAACAGTAACCACCCCTTCAACAGGAACCAGCCCTACAACAGTAACCAGCCCTACAACAGGAACCAGCCCTACAACAGTAACCAGCCCTACAACAGGAACCAGCCCTACAACAGTAACCAGCCCCTACAACAGTAACCAGCCCTACAACAGTAACCACCCCTACAACATGAACCAGCCCCTACAACAGGAACCAGCCCTACAACAGTAACCACCCCTACAACAGGAACCAGCCCTACAACAGGAACCAGCCCTACAACAGGAACCAGCCCTACAACAGGAACCAGCCCTACAACAGGAACCAGCCCTACAACAGTAACCAGCCCTACAACAGTAACCACCCCTACAACAGGAACCAGCCCTACAACAGGAACCAGCCCTACAACAGGAACCAGCCCTACAACAGGAACCAGCCCTACAACAGGAACCAGCCCTTCAACAGGAACCAGCCCTACAACAGGAACCAGCCCTACAACAGGAACCAGCTCTACAACAGGAACCAGCTCTACAACAGGAACCAGCTATTCAACAGGAACCAGCCCTACAACAGGAACCAGCCCTACAACAGGAACCAGCCCTACAACAGGAACCAGCCCTACAACAGGAACCAGCCCTACAACAGGAACCAGCTCTACAACAGGAACCAGCCCTACAACAGGAACCAGCTCTACAACAGGAACCAGCCCTACAACAGTAACCAGCCCCTACAACAGGAACCAGCCCCTACAACAGTAACCAGCCCCTACAACAGGAACCAGCCCTACAACAGGAACCAGCCCTACAACAGGAACCAGCCCTACAACAGGAACCAGCCCTACAACAGGAACCAGCCCTACAACAGGAACCAGCTCTACAACAGGAACCAGCCCTACAACAGTAACCAGCCCTACAACAGTAACCACCCCTACAACAGTAACCACCCCTACAACAGTAACCACCCCTACAACAGTAACCACCCCTACAACAGTAACCACCCCTACAACAGTAACCAGCCCCTACAACAGGAACCAGCCCCTACAACAGGAACCAGCCCTTCAACAGGAACCTGCCCTTCAACATGAACCAGCCCTACAACAGGAACCAGCCCTACAACAGAAACCAGCCCCTACAACAGGAATCAGCCCCTACAACAGGAATCAGCCCTACAACAGGAACCAGCCCTACAACAGGAATCAGCCCTACAACAGGAACCAGCCCTACAACTTGTGATCAGATGTATATTACGTCATAATATTAACCCTGTCAGTAAATTCTCCTTACAAGAAATATATCCTTAATTACCCACTAAAACAAATTTGTGTTTGTCACTCAGGAAACACAAAATAAACTGTTAATACAGCATGTAAAAAAAAACAGTAAATGTAAAATCCCCAAAAAATTGTGTGTTTAATAAACCAATTTCGCTGAAATGTGTGTTCATAAATTGCCTTTCTATAGTATATCCTTGTCTTGCTCAGTGAGGTCCACTAAATCCTGCCTTTTCCTGACTTCAGTCAAGCTGCGTATGTCAGTTACATTAATGATCAATTAATCGATCATTGCCAGTTATCAATGATATGTTAAATATGCTATACTCCCTAGTATACACACACACATATTTCCTTGGCAGACTACTAACGAGAGAGTGTACAATCATCGGGGTTTAGAGGGGGGAGGGGGGGAGGGGGGAATACTTGCGCAGATGTGACTGTATATCGCGGGGTTGTGAGGGGTTGTGAGGCCCATCATCATGAGGCCCTTGAGGTTATCTTGAGATGATTTCGGGGCTTAGCGTCCCCGCGGCCCGGTCCTCGACCAGGCATCCATCTCCAGGAAGCAGCCCTTATAGCAGCTCTCTAACTCCCAGATACCTATTTACTGCTAGGTAACAGGGGCATCAGGATGAAAGAAACATTTTGCCCATTTGTCTCCGCCTCCACCGGGGATCGAACCCAGAACCTCAGGACTATGAATCCGAAGCGCTGTCTACCCAGCTGTCAGGCGGCCTTACTGTATGTTGGTAAAGGAAGAACTTTTAGTGTTAGCGCTGACAATACATGGAAGAGGTTTGGCGAGTCGTGGAAGCTAATTCAATTCAAAGTTTTAGAAGTAAATAGAGAAATGACAAAAGCGTGGGGAAATGAGCCATTGCATTACTCTATGAACGTTCGAAAGGCGGGGGTTAGGAGCTTAGCTCGACCCTAAATGTTGCACCAAATGTTATCTAGCGTTGATTTCGGGCTCGGTGTCCCCGCGGCCCGGTCCTCGACCAGGCCTCCTCGTTGCTGGACTGGTAAACCAGGCTGTTGGACGCGGCTGCTCGCAGCCTGGCGTATGAGTCACAGCTTGGTTGATCAGGAATCCTTTGGAGGTGTTTGTCAAGTTCTCTCTTGAACACTGTGAGGGGTCGGCCAGTTATGCCCCTTATGTGTAGTGGAAGCGTGTTGAACAGTCTCGGGCCTCTGATGTTGATAGTTCTCTCTCAGAGTACCTGTTGCACCTCTACTTTTCAACGGGGGTATTCTGCACATCCTGCCATGTCTTCTGGTCTCATGTGGTGTTATTTCTGTGTGCAGGTTTGGGACCAGCCCCTTGAATATTTTCCATGGGTAAATTATTATCTATCTCTCCCGCTTGCGCTCAAGAGAATAGATTTAGGCTCTTTATAGTCGATACCAATAGTTTAGATGTTTTTCCGAGTGAATTCTAGCAATAAAGGATCTCTGCACGCTCTCCAGGTCAGCAATTTCTTCAGCTTTGAAAGGGGCTGTCATTGTGCAGCAGTACTCTACTCTAGAGAGCACCATCGTCTTGAAAAGTATCATCATCGGTATAGCATCTCTAGTGTGAAAAGTTCTTGTTATCCAACCTGTCATTTTTCTTGCAGTTGTGACGACTACTGTTAAGGGAAGGGAGAAGGGATAGTGAGGACGAAGGGACAGACAGCACAAATACCTTGGAGAAGGTATCAACAGTGATGTTGTGAACGACCTATATCGTAGGTTCAATTGTTGAAAGACTTCAACAATTGAAACAGATGTCAGAATATTTTGTTCTACATGATGTTAGATCTCCAGTTGATTATCATACCTTGCACCTAATTAACTTCCCGCCTGTGTTAACTTCTAGTTTAAACAAACTAGAAACAATACAAAATGAAGCCATGAGGGTAACTCTCGGTGCCCCAAGATGCCCAAGAATTAACATTAGGGAAGAACTGAAGCTTCCAACCATACTAGTGAGAATCATGCAAGTCAACACGGCCTTTTGCCTTAAAAGTCATGAGAGACCCTACATCTCCTGCATTGCTCAGAGACAAATTATTATGTGCTGTTAACACCCTATTGACTGGTGCCGACATACCAAATCACTCCTTTTATTACAAATGGTTGAGTAAAAATGCCTACAATCTAATTCAAGCTGAACATTCCTTTTAAATGCAATCTACCTGTCTGATATTATCTGTACCCCACCATTTAAGTATCATACACACCTGTCACCAAGAAAGGTAATGAGAATCTTGCTCTTCTCAAACCTGTCACACTTAAAACAATTTACAAGAATGTAACAACTCTTGTATATATCTAAAAAAAAAATTGCCTCCTCCGTAACAAATTAACGATCTCACGAACACTTTCTCTACACCGACGGCTGAGTCCAGTCGTCTACTGGACGGACTGCAGCAGCATGTAGGTTTAATAGCGAAAAATATTTGCAAACAGACTATCAGTGTCAGGTTAAACAATTGGCTGACCTCCACACAAGTTAGCTAGTTGTAGTGCTAGCTAGCTAACACTACAACTAGCTACCAGTACATTCAAAAACACAGGAGGAATAATAATATTTTGTGATTAAAAGTCTGCTCTTCAAGCAGTTGAAAACTTCTCCTGCAAGATCGACAGCAAGAACCTCATATTAGCAATTATAAATATCCTGATCACTGCATAAAGTAAAGGTCTTCGAATCTCCTTTTGAATGAATACCATCTCACAAATATAACCCATCATGATGACACAGACATTGCAGCCAAATTAGCGTGTAACGAAGATGCTGAATTAGACCCAGGTATCCCCCATCTCTGCTCTCAAGCCTATATTGTCCCAAACACTCGAGTACGATAGGAGGGAAATTACTGATCCCCAACGGCCTGAATGCACCAGTATAAAAAGCTATGACTTGTACCTGGATGTTTTTTTTTTGGGGGGGGGAGGGTGGGACGGGGAGGGGGGGGGGGGGGAGTTCTACTCCCCAAGCCCGGCCCGGGGCCAGGCTTCCCTTGTGAGAGCTTAGTCCACCAGGCTGTTGCTTGGAGCGGCCCGCAGGCCCACTTACCCACCACAGGCCAGTTGGTCCGGCACTTCTTGAAGAAAACTATCCAGTTTTCTCTTGAAAACGTCCACGTTGGTTCCGGCAATATTTCTAATACTCGCTGTGAGGATGTTGAATAACCGCGGACCTCTGATGTTTATACAGTGTTCTCTGATTGTGCCTATGGCACCTATGATTTGTTCAGATCTGAAACCTATATTTATGGGCAGCACAAAACGTCGACCAGACTGTGCGACACAGTGGTGGCCAGGATCAGGTTGGGTTACCGTTACCTGTGGCCGAGTCGAGGTTTACTTCGTACGCCTGCTCGGCCGAGTCGAGGTCTACTTAACTTCTTCAGATCTATTAACTTCTTACTTATTCTACTTCCAGATTTAACGATATATAAACGGTATAAATACACAGTTTAAAATAATGAAAGGCATCGTTATGCTCGGTCCGGGCAAGGGCCTGGGTACCCATATCTGGTTCGGTTATCTTGAGGTTATCTCGAGATAATTTCGGGGCTTTGTGTCCCCGCGGCCCGGTCCTCGACCAGGCCTCCACCCCCAGGAAGCAGCCCGTGACAGCTAACTAACACCCAGGTAACTATTTTACTGATAGGTAACAGGGGCATAGGGTGAAAGAAACTCTGCCCATTGTTTCTCGCCAGAGCCCGGGATCAAACCCGGGACCACAGGATCACAAGTCCAGCGTGCTGTCCGCTCGGCCGACCGACTCCCAGTTGATGGGGTTCTGGGAGTTGTTCTACTCCCCAAGCCCGGCCCGAGGCCAGGCTTGACTTGTGAGAGTTTGGTCCACCAGGCTGTTGCTTGGAGCGGCCCGCTGGCCCACATATCCACTTCAACCCGGTTGGTCCGGCACTTTTTGCAGAAAACTGTTGAAATCAAACTGGTACTAGACAGGACTGGTGGAGGTGGTGATATCAACAGTCTGGTGAAGGGTTATGGGTACTCCATAAGGGACTTGTGATCGTGTACACGTTAAGAATCCTTGTATTAGAGGATTATATAGTCTAGAATGTGCTATCTAGCGCGTCTTGACATCAGGGCGGGGCTCAACAGTCTGCTTGACCGGACCGCGGGGAAGGTGAACCCCAGTAAGCACCTTGAGGCACTTCTGGCAAATTTATTGACGACGGTTTGGAGAGTTAAGTTCGATCCCGCAGAGCTCACGAAGTCACCCTAATGCGAGTACATTTAATTTTACGGGAATATCCTAACCACTTGGGCTGGACGGTAGAGCGACGGTCTCGCTTCCTGCAGGTCGGCGTTCAAGTCGTAATAACTTGGCGCTTTCTCCTGATAGTTCCTTTCCCGAGACCGACAGAGCGCGACTTTTGTCTAATATATATGTGTATATATATATATATATATATATATATATATATATATATATATATATATATATATAAACAGTTGTGACGCCCTTAAAAAGTGTTAAATAATCTTATTACCAAAATTTCTGATAAAGACATCCAGGTTTCAGCTGTTGCCAGCTAAAGGTTGCCATTTATCTGTATTTCTAACGTGTAATGTATTTACTATTTGTGCTTACAAGATCGAGGTGTTAGCTCTTGGACCCCGCCTTTCTAACCATCAGTCGTTTAATGTTACTGATTCCCCTACTTATATTCCTCTAACATATCTACTGCATTTATTTCTTGCACACACACACACACACAGGAAGCAGCCCGTAACAGCTGTCTAACTCTAAGGTACATATTTAATGCTAGGTGAACAGTGACATCAGGTCAAAGAAACTCTGTTCATTTGTTTCTGCCTCGGGTGGGAATCGGCCCTTAGGACTACAACTCCCGAGCGCTGTCCACTCGGCCGCGAGGACCTGCGTGATCGGATTTCAGTGCAAATTAGGATTGACTAATTGAATAAATATATTTAGTGCCCTAACAAGGACACCATTACAAAGTTTACGATCTTAGCCCCGAAAGTAAAATATATATATTATTATATAACACTTCAAAGTTGAGTACTGGATGTAAACCTCTTGTTCCGTTTTTAAAATGTAAACCTGTTTGGTCCAACCACTTGGGCTGGACGGTAGAGCGACGGTCTCGCTTCATGCAGGTCAGCGTTCAATTCCCGACCGTCCAAGTGGTTGGGCACCATTTCCCCCCCCCCCCCCCTCCTCACGTCCTATCCTAAATCCTTATCCTAATCCCTTCTCAGTGCTATATAATCGGAATGGCTTGGCGCTTTCCCTTGATAATTCCTTTCCTCCCTCCCTCCCCCCCTGTTCTATTTCAAATGGATCACTGAAGCAGAGTGGAGTACTGGAGAAGACTCACTCACTCACTCACTGTACTCACCTAGTTCTTGTATTCACCTATTTATGCTTGCGGGGGTTGAGCTTCAGTTCTTTGGACCCGTCTCTCAACTGTCAATCAACTGGTGTGCAGATTCCTGAGCCTATTGGGCTCTATCATATCTACACTTGAAACTGTGAATGGAGTCCGTGTGTGTAGTGTGTGTATGTGTAGTGTGTGTGTGTAGTGTGTGTGTGTAGTGTGTGTGTGTGTGTGTAGTGTGTGTGTGTGTGTGTGTGTGTGTGTGTGTGTGTGTGTGTGTGTGTGTAGTGTGTGTGTGTGTAGTGTGTGTAGTGTGTAGTGTGTGTGTGTAGTGTGTGTGTGTGTAGTGTGTGTGTGTGTAGTGTGTGTATGTGTGTAGTGTGTGTGTGTGTAGTGTGTGTGTGTGTAGTGTGTGTGTGTGTAGTGTGTGTAGTGTGTAGTGTGTGTGTGTGTAGTGTGTGTAGTGTGTGTGTGTGTAGTGTAGTGTGTGTGTGTGTGTATGTGTAGTCTATGTGTAGTGTGTGTGTGTGTGTGGGTGTAGTGTGTGTAGTGTGTGTGTGTGTGTGTGTGTAGTGTAGTGTGTGTGTGTGTGTATGTGTAGTCTATGTGTAGTGTGTGTGTGTGTGTGTGTGTGTGTGTAGTGTGTGTGTGTGTGTGTGTGTGTGTGTGTAGTGTGTGTGTAGTGTGTGTGTAGTGTGTGTGTAGTGTGTGTGTAGTGTGTGTGTAGTGTGTGTGTAGTGTGTGTGTGTGTGTGTGTGTGTAGTGTGTGTGTAGTGTGTGTGTAGTGTGTGTGTAGTGTGTGTGTAGTGTGTGTGTAGTGTGTGTGTAGTGTGTGTGTAGTGTGTGTGTAGTGTGTGTGTAGTGTGTAGTGTGTGTGTAGTGTGTGTGTGTAGTGTGTGTGTGTAGTGTGTGTGTGTGTAGTGTGTGTGTGTGTAGTGTGTGTGTGTGTAGTGTGTGTGTGTGTAGTGTGTGTGTGTAGTGTGTGTGTGTAGTGTGTGTGTGTAGTGTGTGTAGTGTGTGTGTAGTGTGTGTAGTGTGTGTGTAGTGTGTGTAGTGTGTGTGTAGTGTGTGTAGTGAGTGTGTAGTGTGTGTAGTGTGTGTGTAGTGTGTGTGTGTGTGTAGTGTGTGTGTGTGTAGTGTGTGTGTGTGTGTAGTGTGTGTGTGTGTAGTGTGTGTGTGTGTGTAGTGTGTGTGTGTGTAGTGTGTGTGTGTGTGTAGTGTGTGTGTGTGTAGTGTGTGTAGTGTGTGTAGTGTGTGTGTGTAGTGTGTGTAGTGTGTGTGTAGTGTGTGTAGTGTGTGTGTAGTGTGTGTAGTGTGTGTGTGTGTGTAGTGTGTGTGTGTGTGTAGTGTGTGTGTGTGTAGTGTGTGTGTGTGTGTAGTGTGTGTGTGTGTAGTGTGTGTAGTGTGTGTGTGTAGTGTGTGTGTAGTGTGTGTAGTGTGTGTGTAGTGTGTGTAGTGTGTGTGTAGTGTGTGTAGTGTGTGTAGTGTGTGTGTGTGTGTAGTGTGTGTGTGTGTGTGTGTGTGTGTAGTGTGTGTGTGTGTAGTGTGTGTAGTGTGTGTAGTGTGTGTAGTGTGTGTGTGTGTGTGTAACAAGTCTGGCAGGGATTAATTAGTTGTCGCCCCAACACACAACCCACTCCCGGAGCTCGGCCACGTCGGGAGAACCTATTTCACAATGGCCAACACCGTCCAATTACCGTCCCCACCCACATATTTACCCTCACCAACGTTTGTAGTTCAAAACAAATAAGAAAAAAAAACGTTTCAAAATTTCGTACAAACACGAAATGCCGGGACAGAACATAGTACTAATTATAGCGAGAGTAATATAGTCGATAGAGAGAGAGAGAGGTTTAAGGTGTTGTAGGAAGGGCAGCCGGCCGTGTGGTGGAGTAACACTATACTCTCCCACCTTAAATCACACTGTCATCTGATGCCGTCTGTAAATGCCTGTCAGCCACCCAACATCTTCCCGCTGTACCCCAGTCTGTCTTGGCAGCCCCATACCCCTGCTTCTGTTGGCCGCTACACGACCATATATACCCTGCTTCTGTTGGTAGGAGCAGTAAGCAGTAGCAGGGGCAGGAACAACTGAAGCAGCAGGAGGGAAGCCAGAAATGCCTTGTTAAGTCATGCACAATAATACTGGAACCAATCCTATCCAACGATTGCTCCACAGGGACTCGGCCGCACTGTTTGGTTTTTGTGAGTAAAGACGATGGAGAGGTGTAGGTGAAGAGAAAGTTTAGAAATATAGCGAGAGTTCTGACACCAGGCGGGCTGTCCGCCTTGCTGACACCAGGCGGGCTGTCCGCCTTGCTGGCACCAGGCGGGCTGTCCGCCTTGCTGGCACCAGGCGGGCTGTCCGCCTTGCTGGCACCAGGCGGGCTGTCCGCCTTGCTGGCACCAGGCGGGCTGTCCGCCTTGCTGGCACCAGGCGGGCTGTCCGCCTTGCTGGCACCAGGCGGGCTGTCCGCCTTGCTGGCACCAGGCGGGCTGTCCGCCTTGCTGGCACCAGGCGGGCTGTCCGCCTTGCTGGCACCAGGCGGGCTGTCCGCCTTGCTGGCACCAGGCGGGCTGTCCGCCTTGCTGGCACCAGGCGGGCTGTCCGCCTTGCTGGCACCAGGCGGGCTGTCCGCCTTGCTGACACCAGGCGGGCTGTCCGCCTTGCTGACACCAGGCGGGCTGTCCGCCTTGCTGGCACCAGGCGGGCTGTCCGCCTTGCTGGCACCAGGCGGGCTGTCCGCCTTGCTGGCACCAGGCGGGCTGTCCGCCTTGCTGACACCAGGCGGGCTGTCCGCCTTGCTGACACCAGGCGGGCTGTCCGCCTTGCTGACACCAGGCGGGCTGTCCGCCTTGCTGACACCAGGCGGGCTGTCCGCCTTGCTGACACTTGCTATTGCTTGTCAGGGAGCTGTGAGTGCGTGAGAGGTTCTTCACATATATTCCACCATATATGGATGTCTATAGATGAATACTGTGGAGTATTCATATATACACACTCCGATGCTTCCACACGTTATGATGATCTGTTTAAGGCTCCATATTTTATTATTATTCATTTATGGGGGAATGATTTCTGGTCAAAATTTCATCTAGGAATTATGTACTGTGAGGCTGGGTTTTCCTTGAGTAGACCAAGGCTCTTGGGCCACCAGCTGTGGGAGTGAGACGTCTCATCTTGGGCCACCAGCTGTGGGAGTGAGACGTCTCATCTTGGGCCACCAGCTGTGGGAGTGAGACGTCTCATCTTGGGCCACCAGCTGTGGGAGTGAGACGTCTCATCTTGGGCCACCAGCTGTGGGAGTGAGACGTCTCATCTTGGGCCACTAGCTGTGGGAGTGAGACGTCTCATCTTGGGCCACCAGCTGTGGGAGCGGGGTCGCTCATCTTGAAGTAATCTTTCTAACATCGGGTCCTCTAACATTTCGATGGTGTTCCACACCCTGATGGCTTGGTGCTGCAGTCTGATGTTCAGTGGCTGTATGTTCAGGAGTTCATGGAGCTCCTGGATTGTCTGATCATATGGTGGACGGTGTTTTGCTGCTCTCCTTAGTGCCCTATTTTGTACTGCTTGCAGTTTCTGCATGTTAGTTTTCTTTATGGTGTGTAGTGGTACTGGGGGATACTCTAGATGCGGCCGAACCTTTAGGCCTTATATAGGTATATCTGTATTAAGGCTGCTTTGGCTTTATTTAGTCTATCCTTTACAATAATTTTGATCCCTGTTCTATTGATCACGAGTCCCAGGATTCTGCCTACCTCCACATATTAGATCGGGCGGTTGTCAAGGATGATGGGGTCTGGGTTTCTTTTTGCAATGTGTATTATCTGAAACTTTTGTTTGTTTGTGCTGACTTTCCATTCTTTCTCAAAGTCGTTTATGAATTCAATTGCTGCCTTGGTCTTGTTGACTAGCCCGCTTTGATGTTTCTGGTTGACATATTATTTGGGTGACAGCGTATGTGATGTATTCTCCATGTTGGGGTTGGGGCAGGTCAGCTGTATATATGTTGAATAGAGTGGGAGAGAGGCAGCTTCCTTGGGGTACTCCACATTTCAGTTCTATTACGTCACCCATGTAGCTGCCGATATTGAGCCTAACAGTTCTGCTGTCTATACAGCTGCACAGAGTAGCAGTAAATCTCTCAGGAAGTCCTAGCTCAGATATCTTATATTTTAGGCCTGTGTGCCAAACTTTGTCGAAGGCTTTCGAAACGTCTCTAAGAACTATATTACACTGATCTTTTTTCGACACTGCGTTGGCTACATGCTCGTAGATCAGGGCTATAGCTGTATGGGCCCCTCTGCGGTTTCTAAACCCACGTTACCTGGTGTTATACTTCTCTTCCTCTTCCATGTACTTCACACGTCTCCGATTGATTATTTTTTCGAATATTTTTGCCTGGTACTTCGAGGAGGGAAATTGGCCTGTAATTTTCAGTTTGGGTTGGGGGTTTACCTGGCTTGGGGATTAATCTTATTGTGGCACTTTTGAATGCCACAATCAGCCATGTGAGACTCGACCGTATCACGGCAGGGAGGGGAGGGACTCGGCCGCACCACGGCTGGGAGGGGGGGGGGGGGACGGGACTCGGCCGCACCACGGCAGGGAGGGGGGGGGGGGACGGGACTCGGCCGCACCACGGCAGGGAGGGGGGGGGGGACGGGACTCGGCCGCACCACGGCAGGGAGGGGGGGGGGACGGGACTCGGCCGCACCACGGCAGGGAGGGGGGGGGGGACGGGACTCGGCCGCACCACGGCAGGGAGGGGGAGGGGGGGAATCGGCGGCAAATGTATACAGAATACAAATTTGAATACAAATCTGAACCAAATTTGTTTCCTGAAAATAGAGCGTGGGATGAAGCATCAGATAATGACGTCACCAGTTGGAGTGAGTCCCTCATGGCAATGACCACTCGACTGTCACTTGTCACTTGAAGGCGTTTGCTCTTAATTCAAATTTAAACCAGGACGCTTCAACGGTTTACGTCGTGCCCCTTGCAACAGTAACTGACCAAAATCACAAATCCCCCGTAATTTTCAACTATTCGGTGTTTGGGCTGAGAAAAATAATAGTTAATCTGTTTACTTTAAGGTTATATGGACCATGGAGGCAAGTATGTAGAAATAAAACCAACCATCACTTGTTTCGGAGAATTAAATTTATCGGAAAAACTTAAATTAACGTGATGCTAAATAGTGTATTTTTTGTTGTTGATATTTACATGCAGAGCATACTAAATAATTACCATAAAATACTTACAGAAAGACAACATTACACAATAAAACCACACACAAATTGGAAGGCAAAGAAACAACATAATCCAATGATGGTACACAAAATACAATGCAGAGAGCAGTCCAAATGGAGACACAAATACAACACAGCACATAAAGAAACACAAGGAGAACACATGACAAACAGAACAAGGGTACAAACCCATAGGCCTGAAGGGCCAACTGGGCCACAAAACTGAACATAAATATAATACAAGATCATAAACAAGAACACATCATTTAACAGATTTATTATATTTCTGCAGAAATTCAGCCTTGGGAAAGCAGATATAGTACTCCTCCCACAGTAGCCACTCCTGCTTGATACCTGCTTGATGGAGTTCTAGGAGTTCTTCTACTCCCCAAGTCCGGCCCGAGACCGGGCTTAACTTTTGAGTGTTTGGTCCATCAGGCTGTTGTTTAGAGCGGCCCGCAGGCCCACATATCCACCACAGCCCGATTGGTCCGGCACTCCTTGGAGAAAACTATCTAGTTATTCTCTTGAAGATGTCCACGGTTGTTCCCGCAATCTTTCTTATGCTCGCTGGGAGGGTGTTGAACAACCGCAGACCTCTGATGTTTATACAGTGTTCTCTGATTGTGCCTATGGCACCTCTGCTCTTTACTGGTTGTATTCTGTTCTCATCGTTGGGAATATCGCAAACCAAGCTGCGTCTCTATTTCATACCGAGCAGCGTCTCCCGGCGGTGTAACATAAACTCGGGAATGTCAGTGAAGAATTTCCGCGCACTAGGCACCTACACAGTCGAAAAAAACAACAACACGGGACTGGCATCACCCGTTCTGTCGCAACCGAAGCTGCAGCACTGAGCACCATTTTGGGCCTCGACGAGGCAACCCCCCCCCCCTAGCAGGGACCGGCAGCACCACAGGGGAATCACACCCAACGTCCCACAACAATACAGACAGAGCTCCCACGACGAACATCCTTCTTCAGGACGACTACCAAGTCCCTGGCTGCAGGAGCCACTTCGGGAGGGACCACTTTCCACTGCTGGGAAATGACAACAGGGAGCACAGGTACGAAGATAGAGCTCCTCACAGCCTCGCCACCATCCACCAACACCATGGGGGGCCACCACGGCCGAAGCCGTACCACCACGTCCACAGGAGACAACTCATATCATGGAAACTCCCCCACATCTGCCCAGGCCACGTCTGCCAAGGCCAAAACAGGGAAGGAGAGCCTCAAACGCTTAGGATCTGGGCGTGAATCGTCCGAGCTTTCCACTGGACCAGAAGCCGAGACACGGGAGACGGTGGGAGCCAGTACCCGGACACGACACAGGACCTCGGCAGCAGCGACTACATGGGGGACCAGCCCAACCCCAGCAGGAGGCCTGGAACACACATCATCCAGCAGCATGGTCGACATGGGTGGCAGGGGCGCAAAGACAGGAGCCACAGGGGAACTGGCCAGCACATCAACAGAAGACGAACACGAAGACAAGGTCTCAGACCGTTCCACGCCCATCCCAGCATCACCACCACCAGCCATAAAACACACACCTGGCAACTGCACAGTATTCGGCGCCCGAGCACCGTCAGGAGCCAGTGCAGAATCCAACACCAGGTGAGGCTCGACATCCACAGGCACTTGCACATGCTGGATCCTCGTCGACAGCCAGCAGCGGAAAATCCTCTTCGTGAAAGAGATAAACCCTCTCCATGGCAGCAGCCAAGCAGCCAGTAGCCAGGTGGCCCAACATCCCACAGCGAAAGCATGTATGAAGCTGCCATGCATAGTAGACACGAATGTAATAGCCCATAGTTTCACAGAAGATGGAATGTCCAAATGCAGCCGCATCCCCAGAGTCCGGATACTATTTCGTACGCCCCTGAGCTTCCTGGAGGAAATTATATTCAACCGCACACTCGCGACAGTGCCAAACTGCCCTTAGTACCGCTTCAGCAGCTCCTCCAGGAATTCAAGTGGCAGCATCATGAACACTTGTAAGTGAGGGCACCACTCCAGTCGGAGATAACCAGCGAACCAGCAGCGTCTGGCAGTTGAAACGACCGCCAACTCGTAGTGGTGCAAAAACACCCTGTAATCCTCCGCAGCAGCAAATTTCACCACCGCCTGACGAAAAGAGACGAGCTCCACGGAATAGATGACAGCCACGTTACACACAGTATCTCACATAACACTAGCTTCCCTGCAGGGTAGTCCCCTTGCCAGTAAACTCTAGGCCAACGGAATGAGCCCGCAAAATGAAGGGAAATTAAGGGAAGGGACAGCCCCCCCCCCCTTCATCATGCAGGCCACGTCAGCAACCAGACCAGGGTCCGCCTGCTACACCGAGTGAGCAACGACTAAAGGGGCAGGCGAGGTAAATCACCCCACGGCAGCCAGTGGTTAGATGTTTAATTTTTTGTTGACGATTACTTGTATATGAAGTACGTCTGTGAAGCATTTACAGAGTTGTGATTCGAAGAGGTCGTCAGCGGAGCACAATTCAAAGAAAGTTCGAACGTCATCAGTTGTGAGTTGCGTGTAAACATAGTTGATACCAGGTTGATGGGGTTCTGCGAGTTGTTCTACTCCCCAAGCCCGGCCCGATGCCAGGCTTGACTTGTGAGATTTTGGTCCACTAGGCTGTTGCTTTGCAGCGGCCCGCAGGCCCACATATCCACCGCAGCCCGGTTGGTCCGGCACTCCTTGGAGGAAACTATTTAGTTTCCTATTGAAGATGTCCACGGTTGTTCCGGCAATATTTCTTATGCTCGCTGGGAGTATGTTGAACAACCGTGGACCTCTGATGTTTATACAGTTCTCTCTAATTGTGCCTATGACACCCCTGCTCTTCACTGATTCTATTCTGCATTTTCTTCCATATCGTTCACGCCAGTATGTTATTATTTTACTGTGCAGATTTGGGATCTGGCCCTCCAGTATTTTCCACGTGTTCATTATTTGATATCTCTCCCGTCGTCTTTCTAACGAGTACATTTGGAGAGCTGCGAGACGATCCCAATAATTTAGATGCTTTATCTCGTTTATGTATCCCATATATGTTCTCTCTACTCCCTCTATTTCAGCAATCTCTCCTGCTCTGAATGGGGAAGTGAGTACTGAGCAGTACTCAAGACGGGACGGCACATGTGATTTGAAGAGTACAACCATTGTGATGGGATTCCTGTATTTGAAAGTTCTCGTAATCCATCCGATCATTTTTCTGGCTGCCGCAATATTTGCTTTGTTATGCCCTCTAAAATTTAGGTCGCCAGACATCATTATTCTCAAATCCTTTACATGTTGCTTTCCTACTATGGGCAAATTTGATTGCGTTTTGTACCCTGTATTATGTTTAAGATTCTCCTTTTTACCGGATCTGAGTATCTGGAATTTATCGCTGTTAAACATCATGTTATTTTCTGCTGCCCCGTCGAAAACTTTATTAATATCTGCTTGTAGTTTTTCAATATCTTCAGCAGAGGTAATTTTCATGCTGATCTTTGTGTCATCTGCAAAGGATGATACGAAGCTGTGCCTTGCATTTGAGTCTATATCTGATATGAGAATAAGGAAAAGCAGTGGTGCAAGGACTGTACCTTGAGGTACTGAGCTTTTAACTGCGCATGGACTCTATTTTATATGGTTGACTGTTACTCTTTGTGTTCTGTTCGACAGAAAACTGAGTATCCAACATCCTACTATTTTAAGAGTTATTCCCATTGACCTCAGTTTGTGTGCTATCACTCCATGGTCACATTTATCGAATGCCTTTGCGAAATCCGTGTATACCACATCTGCATTCTGTTTTTATTCTAATGCCTCAGTGATTTTGTCGTAATGGTCAAGTAGCTGTGAGAGGCATGATCTTCCTGCTCTAAATCCATGTTGGCCTGGGTTGTGGAGGTCATTGGTCTCCATGAAACTCGTGATCTGACTCCTGATCTTGGCTCTGACTCCTCGCCTGACCTGGCTCTAAACGATCTTTCCTGATCTTTTTCTTTCTTTCAAACCGATTTTCTTTCATAAACACAGGGTTTGCTGGCTGGAATAACAAGCATTTGGCCTTTGTTGATGAAGACGGACTACAGAATTCATAACAATTGGTGTATTGTTTTGCTGCACTGTATTACGTACAACCTGGAGATTGTGTCTCGAACAAGATCGAGCCTGAGAATTGAATTGAACTATCAGAGGAAAGCGCCAAGCCATTACGACTATATAGCACTTGAAAGGGGGTAAGATTAAGGATTTGGGATGGGACGGGGTGGAAGGAATGGTGCCCAACCACTTCGACCGTCGGGGATTGAACGCTGACCTGCATGAAGCGAGACCGTCGCTCTACTGTCCAACCCAAGTGATTGGGTCGATCGAGCCTGAGAGGTGAATGGAAACTGGTGACGCACCCCGTCCTCACATACAAAGATCCAAGCTCGTTAATTCAGCTGCCAAACCCCCTGTTTATGAATGAAAAACGGTTTACACACGACTCAACGGATGACGTCCGAACACTTCCGGAACAAGTGCTTCGCTGACGACTTTTGTTTGAAATACAACGCTGTAAATGCTTCACCCACGTACCACAAGTACAAATAATCGCCAACAGAACCTAAACACCTAACCTAACCAATGCCTAAATATGTACAATATGGTAATATAAAATAATATTAATTTATATTTGAGAAAATTCCTGTTTTGAATGACCAGAATGTTAATATTAACGAATGGGTGTGGGGAGGACGGCCGCTGCCGTTAACAGCCTAGTGTGAGGACGGGTTGGCTGACGATATTCAGCTCGTTGGCGAAAGCCTTGGACAAGTGTGATGATGTTACAATGCACAAAATGCGCATAAAAGGAATTGCTGTCAAAGTTTGAAGATGGATCAATAATTTCCTAATGAACAGAACACAGTGAATTATAGTCAGCAAAGTAAAATGCGATTCATCCAGCCTGAAAAGCTCAGTCGCCCAGGGTTCTGGACTACTTTGTGTCATCCTCGTATCGGACCTGCTAGAAGGATACAAACTATAGTACCGTATCATCCTATGCAGATGACACTAGGAGTTATATAAGAGTAGACAATGTCGAAGACACGGCAAACCTCTCAACTGATGTAAAGCAGGCTTTTCAATAGGCCATGGAAAATAATATGATTGCTGAAGATAAATTCCAGGTCCTGCACCATAGAAAAAAACAAAATATATAATGAGAAACCACATGTAAAACGCAGTGAAATTACAATATAGAATGAAAAGGCAATATAAAAAAAGAGTCAGGAGCAGTCAAGTTAGAAGACCTTACTTTTGAAGCCCAATAAAATGACTGTCACAACTGCAAATAAAATGTCAGATTGAATAACAATAACCTTACAAACAAAAGATGATACTTTGTAAAACACTAGTGTTCTCTAGGGTGGGAAATAATTGTACAATAACAGCCCCATTCACAGTTGGGTAAATTGTTGACTCACGGAAAGGCCAGAATCCACCGTGTGCATGTTCCCTCCTTTATATGCCATCGTGCCATGAAAGGTACGCCAGTCAACTCCCAGGGGCACTGTTAACCCCTGGGCAGAATGGAATAGAGCCAAGAGTCCTCAATGCTCATGGCCACCTGCCGGCAGTATAATGCCGCCCACCTGGCCACCCACACTCGTTGGAACGGGGAAAAGGTTCCATCACTAACTAGGCTGCAGTACAAGGATTCCTCTACCCAGTGCCCACTGTCTGAAACTTAATCAGACGCAGTGAGTTCCACTTCTTTGCGTGTTGACACTCGCCAGTAGGGCAAGAGAGCTAGGGCTTCCACATAGGTGACTGATACACTCTGCAGCTATACAGCCAACAGAACATCTTGGCTCCGAATCGGTGGCTACTTGGGTGACATAATCGAACTGAAAAGTGGAGTATCACAAAGAAGCTGCCTCTCTCCAACTTTATGTAACATATATAAAGCTGACCTACCTCAACCTCAACATGGAGAATACATCACATATAATGATGATGTCACCCAAATACCAGGACCATCAAGGTCGCTAAAGGCCAACAAGACCAACGCAGCAATTGTATTCATAAACAACTTTACTCCTCAATGGAAACTAAGCACAAATAAACAAAAGTTCCAGATAATACACATTGCAAAAAGAAACCCAGACCCCATTATCCTTGACAACCGCCCGATCCAATATGCAGATGTAGGCAGAATACTGGGACTCAAGATCAATAAACAGATGTACAAATATATATAGGGGGGGGGGGAGAAGGGCGGGGAAGGGCCCTCCTGTACAGCCAATCTCAAATCCATGCTGAGGAGAATTCAGCAAACTAAATTTTAATAACAAATTGATTAACTGGAAACAAATACACCAAAACCTCTCAGAAATATACTGGAAAGAACTGATAGATAATGCAAACTTATAGCAATGCTCCGAGGAAATACGCATAGTAGCACTTGAAATATGTGCAAGTCACATACGACTAAGGAAAGAGAAAAAGATGCAAATTGGAACGAGAACGGCGCTCCCTCTACAGGCGAAGAGGGAGCCAGTAGAGGGAGTCAACTCACATAACATCACAAACACTCCACTCTATCCCAACATCGACCAGGACAAGGCTATGTAGGGAAATAGATATGATCGACCTCAAGCTGCAAGAATCATAAAATCCAGGAGAGGCAAAGAGAGCAAAAGGCTTAACTGAAATAATAATCTGAAAACTTTTCTATACATAAACAAGAACAAAAACGACATCCAGCATTGGACCCTTGAGCAAGGGTGATGGAACTTTAACAAATGGCAAATAAATGAGTGAAATACCGAGGCTTCAGTACGATTCTATTTTCAGTCAACCCCTGGCCACATTGATGATTAATGATCAAAACGAATTCTTCATGAATGTGGCACTAATATCGAACCATATATCAGATGTCACCCTAACCCCACTGGACTTTGAAGTAGCCATAGACAGCATGCCCGTGCACTCTACACTAGGCCCAGACTCGTGGAATTATATATTCATCATTAGTCCAAAACACGACTATCACAGGCCCCCCAAAAAAAATCATTGGAGACGGAGCCTAGATACTGGTGTCATCACTGACATTCGTAGAACAGCGGAGATCGCGCCACGTCGCAAACGTCCTAACGCAGACGCAAAAAATGATAGATGCTTAGCTCTAACATCACCCATCATAATATTATTTGAAAGAGTGCTAAGAAGTATGATCACAAAACATCCAATGAACGAAATGGAAGAAAATGAAAAATAGAACCAGTGAAGAGCAGGGGTGCCATAGGCACAATCAGAGAACACTGTATAAACATCAGAGGTCCGCGGTTGTTCAACGTCCTCCCAGCGAGCATAAGAAATATTGCCAACCGTGGACATCTTCAAGAGAAACCTAGATCGTTTTCTCTAAGCAGTGCGAGACCAATCGGGCTGTGGTAGGTATGTGGGCCTGCGGGCCGCTCCAAGCAACAACAGCCTGGTGGACCAAACCCTCACAAGCCAATTGGGGAGTATAAGAACTCCCAGAATCCCGCCAAGCAGGTTCAAAGAATGACAACATCTACATAACTATGGACATCAGGACACTCCTACTTCTTACAACTGCAAGAACAATTACTGGTTGGATAACAAGAACCTTCAAACAACAGATGCCATATGAACGATGATACTTCAAGACACAACTGCCCTCTAGGGTGGAATACAGTACTGTTGCACACTAACAGCCCCCTTCAAAGCTGGAATATTGCTGACCTGGAGAACGTGCAAGGATCTATTACTGCTGGAATCCACTACATAAACCATCTAAATTACTGGTATCACTTACAAATTCTAAATCTGTATTACCTAGCGCGCAAGCAGGAGTTACATAATAATTTACACTTAGAAAATATTAGTCTGACTGGTTCCAAATCAGTGCATAAAAATAACATCACATCAGACCAGAAGACATGGCAGGATGTGCAGAATATCCCCGTTGAAAAGCAGAGGTGCAACAGGTACTCAGAGAGAACTATCAACATCAGAGGCCCGAAACTGTTCAGCACGCTGTCACTACACATGAGGGGCATAACTGGCCGACCCCTCACAGTTCAAGAGAGAACTTGATAAACACCTCCAAAGGATACCTGATCAACCAGACTGTGATTCATACGTCAGGCTGCGAGCAGCCATGATAAACAGCCAAGTTGACCAGACCACCACCCAGTAGACCTGGTCAGAGACTGGGCCGGAGAGACGTTGATCCTTGGAAATATCAACAAGCACCGCATGGCAAAGGTACTTCTTTCCTGCTCTCTGAGCACCCACACATGTCTCCTTGAACCACCCACTCTAAATAGTCAGACTTAATCTACACAATCAATTTCCTCGATAATTTTGTATGTGGTAATCATGTCTCCCCTAACTCCTCTGTCTTCCAGCTAGATGAGGTTCAAAGAATATAGCTTTCCCCATAACTCATACTTTGTAGCTATGAGACTAGTCTAATGGTGCACTTTTCAACCTTTCCCAACTTCATTTTGTTATGGATAAGACAGGGACTCCGCGCTGGTGCCGCATACTCCAGGATTGGCCTGACATACGTGATCAATACAAAAGGTTTTGGATGATTCCTTACACATATTTATAAAGGCAGTTCGTACTTATCAACCTCGCATATGCTGCTGCTATCCTTTTCTTGCGAGCTTCAGGAGACCAGTGTGGTGTGATAGCAGCCTTCAGATCCTTCTCTCTGTCCGTTTCATAAAGGAGTTCACTCCCATTTGGTACCGTGTGTCCAGCTTCCTGTTCCCTCCACCTGGTTTCATTACTTTACATTTCCTTGAGTTAAATTCTAGTAGCCATTTGTTGGATCATTCCTTCATATTGTCCAGGTCATCTTGTAGCCTCTTGCTGTCTTCCACTGTCGTAATCCTCTTCATAATTTTTCCGTCAGCAAATATTGAGATGAATGAATCTATTCCCCGAGGAAGATCATTTACATATATGAGAAACAGAACGGGTTCAGAAAATGAACCCTGTGGGAATTCACTAATGGCATCTCACTACTCTCTTTATCTCACCTCTCACAGTCAGTCATTGTTTCTGTTGCTTAGGTACTCTTTATTCCATTGGAGTACCTTTCCTGTCACTTCTGCCTACGTCTCCAACTTGTGCACTAATCTCTTATGAGGTAATGTGTCAAAGACTTGAGACAATCTAAAAATATGCAGTATGCCTGTTCAAGTATTTCTTGTCTAACTTTTGTCATCCCAGAATGATTTATCATCCCAGGACCCATGCTGGTGGTGTGTTACAAAGTTCCTTCTCTCCATGCGTGTGTGTGTGCATGTAAGCATCTGGATGTGTATACTCACCTAGTTGTGGTTGTGGGGGTTGAGCTTCGGCTCTTTTTGTTCCTTTTGCTCTTTTTGTATGTTGTGTGTGTGTGTGTGTGTGTGTGTGTGTGTGTGTGGGGTGTGGTGTGTGTGGGGTGTGTGTGGGGTGTGGTGTGTGTGGAGTGTGTGTGGGAGGTGTGTGTGTGTGTGTGTGTGGGAGGTGTGTGTGTGTGTGTGTGTGTGTGTGTGTGTGTGTGTGTAGATGTGTAGGTGTGTGTGGGGTGTGGTGTGTGTGTGTGTGTGTGTGTGTGTGTGTGTGTGTGTGTGTAGGGTGTGGTGTGTGTGGGGTGTGTGTGGGAGGGGTGTGTGTGGTGTGTGTGTCGGGGTGTGTGTGTGGGGTGTGTGTGTCGGGGTGTGTGTGTGGGGTGTGTGTGGCGGGGGGTGTGGGTGTGTGTGTGTGGGGTGTGTGTGGGGGGGGTGTGGGTGTGTGTGTGTGGGGGGGGTGTGGGTGTGTGTGGGGTGTGTGTGGGGGTGTGTGTGGGTGTGTGTGGGGGTGTGTGTGGGGGGGTGTGGGGTGTGTGTGTGGGGGGGGGGTGTGGGGGGGTGTGGGGTGTGTGTGTGGGGGTGTGTGTGTGTGTGGGGGGGGGGGTGTGGGGTGTGTGTGTGTGGGGGGGGGGTGTGGGGTGTGTGTGTGTGGGGGGGGTGTGGGGTGTGTGTGTGTGTGTGTGTGTGTGTGTGTGTGTGTGTGTGTGTGTGTGTGTGTGTGTGTGTGTGTGTGTACTCACCTAGTTGTACTCACCTAGGTGAAAAGTTTAAAATCTTAAGGGTGTGAGGGGGGGTGTGGGGTGTGTGTGTGGGGGGGTGTGGGGTGTGTGGGGGGGTGTGGGGTGTGTGTGGGGGGGTGTGTGTGTGTGGGGGGGGGTGTGGGGGGGGGGTGTGGGGGGGGGGGTGTGGGGTGGGTGGGTGGGTGGGTGGGTGTGTGTGTGTGTGTGTGGGGGGGGGGTGTGGGGTGGGTGGGTGGGTGGGTGGGTGTGTGTGTGTGTACTCACCTAGTTGTACTCACCTAGTTGTGTTTGCGGGGGTTGAGCTCTGGCTCTTTGGTCCCGCCTCTCAACCGTCAATCAACAGGTGTACAGATTCCTGAGCCTATCGGGCTGTGTGTGTGTGTGTGTGTGTGTGTGTGTGTGTGTGTGTGTGTGTGTGTGTGTGTGTGTGTGTGTGTGTGTGAGAGTGTGTGTGTGGTGGCTCAGGTCGCCACCCTCCCGGTCAGGGACGCCAGTAACACGGGCTAAAAGGGAAATCCTCTTTGAGGAAACATGATTGCTGGCCACCCAATATCCTTTCATTAACACGCGGGGGAATAAGTCTTCCAGCTCAAACATTGTCAAACTCCACATTTTCAGCGCCACGCTCCGGCGAGAGGAGATGGACGGGTGTGTGGGACGGGTGCTGGGATTCCTAGCAACCTCCCTGAGATTACTAGGGGCCTTGCGAGGACTCCAACCCGAGTTTTTGAGGTGCCAGAGAGAGAAGCTAAGTTTAAAATCTTAAGCAAACGCTGTTAAGTGTTTTGGAGGGTCTAAAGTAGAGCTCAGAAGCTCAGTGTAGATACCAAAGGCTCCCAGGCAGGGCGCTAGAAGGGGTGGAAGCAGGATCCTTGCTTCACCAGATGAGATATGAGGGTACTGGCTGACATCCAGCATCCGTCCTCTCACTCATCCTCTCACTCATCACCATCCTCCCATCCCTCACCACCTCCCCTCTCCCACTGCCATTCATCTCTCCACTTCCCTGCGTTTATTCTGTCTCTATTTACCCTACGTCTGTTTGTATATAATTCTGTCGTCAGTTTTTCTCTACTTCATGATCTCTCGGACCTATTAGCATTCAGACTGATTATATACATCGATTATTATTATTATATATATATATATATATATATATATATAATATATATATATATATATATATATATATATACATATATATATATATATATATATATAATATATATATATATTATTAAATATGACCGAAAAAGTAAGATTAATAATTCTAACACGAATTTTCTCAATCTTTCGTACATTACGCTTCACTGTTGGAGGTAAATCAAAAATCAATTCTCCAAAATTCATTTTGATTTCTAGTCTGACGCGACTTGGGCGCGTTTCGTAAAACTTATTACATTTTCAAAGACTTTAGTTCACAAATACACAACTGATTAGAACTTACGTATCTCCGATTTTATATCTACATTTGAGTGAGGTGGGAGGGGTGATGTGGCATTAACACAAGACAGAACAAGAGGGGATATTAATAGGGTATTAAAAGTATCAACACAAGACAGAACACAAACAATGGGTATTGAATAGAAGTGTTTGTAGAAAGCCTATTGGTCCATATTTCTTGATGCTTCTATATTGGAGCGGAGTCTTGAGGTGGGTAGAATATAGTTGTGCAGTAATTGGCTGTTGATTGCTGGTGTTGACTTCTTGATGTGTAGTGCCTCGCAAACGTCAAGCCGCCTGCTATCGCTGCATCTATCGATGATTTCTGTGTTGTTTACTAGGATTTCTCTGGCGATGGTTTGGTTGTGGGAAGAGATTATATGTTCCTTAATGGAGCCCTGTTGCTTATGCATCGTTAAACGCCTAGAAAGAGATGTTGTTGTCTTGCCTATATACTGGGTTTTTTGGAGCTTACAGTCCCCAAGTGGGCATTTGAAGGCATAGACGACGTTAGTCTCTTTTAAAGCGTTCTGTTTTGTGTCTGGAGAGTTTCTCATGAGAAGGCTGGCCGTTTTTCTGGTTTTATAGTAAATCGTCAGTTGTATCCTCTGATTTTTGTCTGTAGGGATAACGTTTCTATTAACAATATCTTTCAGGACCCTTTCCTCCGTTTTATGAGCTGTGGAAAAGAAGTTCCTGTAAAATAGTCTAATAGGGGGTATAGGTGTTGTGTTAGTTGTCTCTTCAGAGGTTGCATGGCTTTTCACTTTCCTTCTTATGTCATAAGAAGGAAAGTGAAAAGCCATGCAACCTCTGAAGAGACAACTAACACAACACCTATACCCCCTATTAGACTATTTTACAGGAACTTCTTTTCCACAGCTCATAAAACGGAGGAAAGGGTCCTGAAAGATATTGTTAATAGAAACGTTATCCCTACAGACAAAAATCAGAGGATACAACTGACGATTTACTATAAAACCAGAAAAACGGCCAGCCTTCTCATGAGAAACTCTCCAGACACAAAACAGAACGCTTTAAAAGAGACTAACGTCGTCTATGCCTTCAAATGCCCTCTTGGGGACTGTAAGCTCCAAAAAACCCAGTATATAGGCAAGACAACAACATCTCTTTCTAGGCGTTTAACGATGCATAAGCAACAGGGCTCCATTAAGGAACATATAATCTCTTCCCACAACCAAACCATCGCCAGAGAAATCCTAGTAAACAACACAGAAATCATCGATAGATACAGCGATAGCAGGTGGCTTGACGTTTGCGAGGCACTACACATCAAGAAGTCAACACCAGCAATCAACAGCCAATTACTGCACAACTATATTCTACCCACCTCAAGACTCCGCTCCAATATAGAAGCATCAAGAAATATGGACCAATAGGCTTTCTACAAACACTTCTATTCAATACCCATTGTTTGTGTTCTGTCTTGTGTTGATACTTTTAATACCCTATTAATATCCTCTCTTGTTCTGTCTTGTGTTAATGCCACATCACCCCTCCCACCTCACTCAAATGTAGATATAAAATCGGAGATACGTAAGTTCTAATCAGTTGTGTATTTGTGAACTAAAGTCTTTGAAAATGTAATAAGTTTTACGAAACGCGCCCGTGTCGCGTCAGACTAGAAATAAAAATGAATTTTGGAGAATTGATTTTTGATTTACCTCCAACAGTGAAGCGTAATGTACGAAAGATTGAGAAAATTCGTGTTAGAATTATTAATCTTACTTTTTCGGTCATATTTAATAATATATGTCTACAGGAAAGACTGCTACCAAAATATACTAATATATATATATATATATATATATATATATATATATATATATATATATATATATATATATATATATATATATATATATATATATATGTCATTATACATCGGCTTCTTAAAAAAACAACGCGATAAATATTGAAAAGTACCATATCCGACTGTCATTTTGTTTGTCAGCGTCTGTCTGTCCGTCTGTCACCGCTGTGACTCCCATGTGGGCTCTAATCTACATCATTGTCCATGGCTTCAAGCTATTAACACTAGTTTTGGATGATATAGATATCAATATAAATATCAATTCATATATAGATACATAGATATCATTTATGACAAAAAAAATAAGCTGTTATCAAGAAGCTCTGTCACTGACAGAGGCTGTCATGAGAGGGAGCCAAGTGTAGCTAAAGGCTCTGATCCTACCTTAAGCGAGGCGCTTAAGGGCTCCGGGCAACAGATCTAACGATCAATCTTACATCGAATTCACTCTCTCCATTCTATCCAAGTCAATTGATGTATTCAATTCCCCGAGAAGTTCCATAATATATGGGTCAATATTTACAAATGATTAATTTACAATATATCAGATACAATACTAATTTACAAGAAAATATATATATCCTAATACTGAATATAATTAAACATTATATAATAATAAAATACGGTAATGCCCATTATGACAATAGTGAAGTGAATAAAATACTGCCGAGGACACGGCAAACCTCCAATTAGATGTAACCCTGGAAACACAACCCGAAACTGTCTCTATTTTCCGCTTGTTACAACTTGTAATAAAGTTGTTACATTTTGGCTTAACGTGTTTATGACGTATTAGAACGTTGTTACAACTTGCTATATTGGTTGTTATAACTAGTTAGGAGGTGTTAAAACTTGCTCGAACGTTGTACCAACGTCGTAGTTTCGGTGTGTGTTTGGCGGGAAATCAGGTCTCTCTATGGGATTCAGAAAATAATATGGTGTTTAACGAAGATAAGTTCCAGCTCATGCCCTACGGAAAAAAATAATATATACAAACGCAAACGACGTACAAAACGCAGTCAAATCATAACATAGAACGATGTAACACCCATGACACCCCCCTCCCCCGGAGTTCTCACCCAGGAAAGCCTTCTCCAAGAGGTCAGCCCAGATGGCCTCTGGATTATCTTGTATGTTGATTAAAAAATTCCTGGGTTAGTCTTAGTCAGCTAGTTTCAAGTATGTAATATTTCATGATACTCTTGTCAAACATTGCAATGGAATTAGACCCCAGATTCTTAGGTGTAAACATCCATGGATCTCCCCCTTTTAGCCAGGTCAGAGGTCAGCCACACTCATAATTAATAATTCCTCTCTTGAACAGTGTATGGTGAATGTCAAACAAGCTTGATGGAAAAATTCTTGAGTGTGCACGTGTGGGCGACCTCTTACATTTTTGGTGAAGGTAGCAACAGCAAATCTCCCCCTCCCCCCCCCCTTTTGGGGTGTATATATTGGTCCTGTAGAGATTTAGAGACAGAGTGCCGGACACCAGAGTCAGGAGTGGATCTGTGAGAACATCACACAGACAGGGAGGGACAGAGTGAATCCACCGGAGGGAGAGACAGAGGTCTTAAGGTAAAGTGTGATCTCTGAGGGTTTTGTTCCATGTCTAAATTTCTTAACTATTGGCCAGTGTTAGAGTAGGATTTATAAGTTGTGATTAGCATAATTGTGTTCTCAATAAACTTTTGTTAAATTTCTTATCTGTGTCAATTGTTGAATCCTCTTAGCCTTTTGGATATAGTGGGCTGACAACCATCCCATAATTAATGACAGTTATAGAAAGTACTCTCTAAGTCAAGCAATGTTTCTTGCCTCGTTGCTTGATATAGTCTCAATGGTCAAGGCAGATGGTGGCAGCGTTTTTTTAATCCTGTGTAGCATTCCCTTTTGAAGAGTACCTTTGGTTCCGGTGTAACCATCATATGTCAGCTCATATTACAGTGTTTAATAACAGTGTTACCAAGGGCAACCGATAGGAAATGTTACTCAGTATAAGTAGTAGTGTTACATTATTAGTTTAGTATATATTTTATATAGGTTTACAACGAAAAGGCAATGTAAAGGATCTGGGTGTACTCATGTCGGAAGACCTTACCTTTAAAGAACACAATAAAGCAGCCGTCACAACTGCAAGAAAAATGACAGGTTGGATAACAAGAACTTTTCACACTAGAGATGCTATACCGATGATTATACTCTTCAAGGCGCTAGTGCTCTCTAGAGTGGAGTACTGCTGCACAATGACAGCCCCCCTTTCAAAGCTGGAGAAATTGCTGACCTGGAGAGCGTGCAGAGATCCTTTACTGCAAGAATCCACTCAGTAAAGCATCTAAACTACTGGGACCGACTAAAGAGCCTAAATCTGTATTCTCTTGAGCACAGGCGGGAGAGATGCATAATAATTTAGACGTGGAAAATAATTGAGGGGCTGGTTCCAAACCTGCACACAGATATAACATCACATGAGACCAGAAGACATGGCAGGATGTGCAGAATACCCCCGTTGAAGAGCAGAGATGCAACAGGTACTCAGAGAGTGTACCAACATCAAAGGCCCGAGACTGTTCAACACGCTTCCACTACACATAAGGGGCATAACTGGCAGACACCTCACAGTGTTCAAGAGAGAACTGGATAAACACCTCCAAAGAACACCTGATCAACCAGGCTGGGATACATACGTCAGGCTACGAGCTGCCGCGTCCAACAGCCTGGTTGACCATTCCAGCAACCAGGAGGCTTGGTCGAAGACCGGGCCGCGGAGACACTAAGCCCCGAAACCATCACAAGGTAACCACAAGGTAAGCAACAGTACGGTGATATTCAAACGACAATATAGATGCATTATTCAAGATATAAAATTAACTTAAATTCATCTTTCTTGTATGTGAAGATGTGTCTGGTTCTTGGTCATCAAGGGACGACTACTTTGACGAAGTTAACTGTTAGATTATCCGTAAACATTTCCTGCATTAAAAGAACAAATCCACAAGGGCCGTGACAATGATTCGAACCTGCGTCCGGGTTCATCCCAGACACTGCCTTAATCGACTGTGGCAGTGTCGATTATGGCAGTGTCGATTATGGCAGTGTCTGAGGAGCTCCCGGACGCAGGTTCGAATCCTCGTCACGGCCCTTGCGGATTTGTTCACTTAATGCATCACGTTGGTGTGATCTCTGTGTGTGTAATTTTCTGCATTATATTAAATTTAGTTTGGCAGTTGCTCACCAAGTGTGGTGTGTGGTGGCGGGTTTAACCTGGAGTTTACCTGGAGAGGGTTTTGGGAGTTGTTCTCCACAAGCCCGGCCCGGAGCCAGGCTTGTGATGACTTGGTCCAACAGGTTGGGTCTTGAAGCGGTCCACAGACCCCTCGTGTCAACTACCACCCAGCTGGTCCAGCACTTCCTGCAGGAACTTATCTAATTGTTTTTTTAAATCCACCTTTGTTCTATTTCTGATACTTTCAGGCAGAGTATTAAACAGTCATATACCTCAGGTGCTCATGCAGTGCCCTCAGATTGTGCCCGTGGCACCTGTACCGCGCCTGCACCAGTTCTATTTCCCAATTCCTTCCATGTCGTTTACTCCAATGTTATTTTACTGTGTACATTAGGGAGCTGGTCCTTCAGTATCTTCCATGTATATATTATTTTATACCTCTCTCCTCTCATTTTGAAGAGGGCACTTTTTGAGAGCTATGAGACGGTCCCAATAGTTTAGGTGCTTTATTGCGTCAATGCACGCTTTATATATTATCTGTATTCCCTCTATTTCAGCAGTCTCTCCTGCTCTGAAGGGGGAAAGTGAGTACTGAGCAGTTCTCATGACGGGACAACATAAGTGATTTGAAATATATGAGCATTGGATTTAAAGGTTCTCATTATCTATCCTATCATTTTTCTGGCTGACGCTATATTTGCCTGGTTTTGCTTGCTAAGCGTTACTCCCAGATCATTTACATGATGCTTACCTACTATGGGCAGATTTAATTATATTTGTACCATGTATTTTGTTGAAGGTCTTTTTTTTTACCTTACATAAGGAACTGGAATTTATCACTGTTAAACATCATGTTATTGTCTGCTGCCCAGTCGAAAATTTAATTAATATCTCCATGTTGTTTTCAATGCCAGCTAGAGAAGTAATTTTCATGCTGATTTCTGTGTCATCTACAAAAGATGATACGAATCTGTGCCTTGTATTTTTGTCAATATCTGATATGAGAATAAGGAAAAACAGTGATACAACGACTGTGCCCTGAAGTACACAGCTTTTAACTGTGTACTTTGACTCGATTATATTTGACCTTTACTCTTTGCGTTCTATTTGACAGAAAATTTAATATCCCCATACTTTACCCGTTATTCCTATTGACCTCAGTTTGTGTGCTATCTCCCAATGGTCACATTTATAAAATGCCTTCGTAAAATCCGTGTATACCACATATGTATTCTGTTTTTCTTCTAATGCCTCAGTGATTTTGTCATAGTACTCACCTAGTTGTACTCACCTAGTTGTGTCTGCAGGATCGAGCATTGACTATTGGATCCCGCCTTTCGAGCATCGGTTGTTTAAACTTTAAAGCAATGACTCCTGTCCCATTTCCCTATCATACCTGGTTTTAAAATTATGAATAGTATTTGCTTCTACAACCTGTTCCTGAAGTGCATTCCATTTTCCCACTACTCTCACGCTAAAAGAAAACTTCCCTAACATCTCTGTGACTCATCTGAGTTTCAAGCTTCCATCCATGTCCCCTCGTTCTGTTACTCTGATAGTGGTCAAGTAGCTGTGAGAGGCGTGATCTTCCCGCTCTATATCCATGTTGGCCTTGATTGTGGAGGTCATTGGTCTCCATGAAACTAGTGACCTGACTCCTGATCACTCAAATACTTTTATTATGTGGGACGTTAGTGCAACTGGTCTATAATTCTTTGCCAAGGCTTTGCTCCCTCCCTTGTGTAGAGGGGCTATACTGTAGTCCATCATGCCCTGTGTTGACTTTCCTCTCAGTTCTCTTCATCATTCTACCCCTTCCAGGAATGCTGACCTGGTATCTCTTCTCCTGTATACTAGTCTTGCACATTCCCCTCTGGTTATATCTCTCTTGGATCTTTATTGTCACTGTGTGTACTCACCTACTTGTGCTTGCGGGGGTTGAGCTTTGGCCCTGCCTCTTAACTGTCAATCAACTGATGTATAGATTCCTGCGCCTGCTGAGCCCTATCGTATCTACATTGTAAACTGTGTATGGAGTCAGCCTCCACCACATCACTGCCAAATGCATTCCATCTGTTAACTACTCTGACACTGAAAAAGTTATTTTGGGTAATCAGTTTCCACCTGAGTCCCCTTGTTCGCGTACTACCCGTATTAATCGGTTTATCTTTAGCTACCCTGTAAATTACGCCTATAATTTAATACTAATACTCCTATAATATACTAATACTAATACTAATACTATACTAATACTCCTATAATACTCCACTCTCTTGTCTTCCAGTGTCGTAAGGTTCAATTCAAGTAACCTTTCCTCATAGCTCATTCCTCACAGCTCGGGGACTAGCCTGGTGGCATACCTCTGAACTCTTTCTAACTTCGTTTTGTGTTTGACTAGATGTGGACTCCATGCTGGAGCCGCATATTCCAGTATTGGTCTGACATGTGTGGTATACAAGGTTCTGAATGATTCATTACACAAGTTACTGAAGGCAGAGTGAGTGTGTAATTACCTAAATGTAGTTACAGGGTGAGAGCTACGCTCGTGGAGTCCCGTCTTCCGAGTACGCTTGATTGTTTCAAGCGCGGGTTGGACAAGTATATGAGTGGGATTGGGTGGTTATAAATAGGAGCTGCCTCGTATGGGCCAATAGGCCTTCTGCAGTTGCCTTTGTTCTTATGTTCTTATGTTCTTATGTTCTTATGTACTCTTTGTCGTATAACGCTATGAAACTACTGACGGTCTTGGCCTCCACCACCTTCTCACCTAACTTGTTCCAACCGTCTACCACTCTGAAAAATATAGTTCGAGCTTGGGTTTACGCACGACGACGATGTATATAACTTGTCCATATAAATCAAGCAGGAAAAATCTGCGTGTGCATACGTGCGTGCGTGCGAGCGAGAGTGAACGAGAGTGAGCGAGAGTGAGAGAGAGAGAATGAATCCCGAGCGCTGTCCACTCAGCCACCAGGCCCCACACACACCCACACGCACAAACTGCGTGTGGGTGAGAGAGAGAGAGAGAGAGAGAGAGAGAGAGAGAGAGAGAGAGAGAGCGAGCCTGGAGAGAGTGGGGGGGGGGGGGGGGTGGCAGACACTGTACACCATCACCAACGAGGCGTCCAGCTTGAAGCAATGACAAATCAATAATAATGAACAACACCGTTGGTGGCCCCACGGGCCACCTGGTCACTCCCCGCTCCAGGGGCCAGGTGGTCACTCCCCGCTCCAGGGGCCAGGTGGTCACTCCCCGCTCCAGGGGCCAGGTGGTCACTCCCCGCTCCAGGGGCCAGGTGGTCACTCCCCGCTCCAGGGGCCAGGTGGTCACTCCCCGCTCCAGGGGCCAGGTGGTCACTCCCCGCTCCAGGGGCCAGGTGGTCACTCCCCGCTCCAGGGGCCAGGTGGTCACTCCCCGCTCCAGGGGCCACAGGCCAGGTGGTCACTCCACGCTCCAGGGGCCACAGGCCAGGTGGTCACTCCACGCTCCAGGGCCCACAGGCCAGGTGGTCACTCCACGCTCCAGGGGCCACAGGCCAGGTGGTCACTCCCCGCTCCGGGGGGGCTTTAGTCGCGCCTGTCACTCCACGCTCCGGGGGGGCCACAGTCGCGCCTGTCACTCCACGCTCCGGGGGGGGGGCACAGCTGCGCCTGTCACTCCACGCTCCGGGGGGGGGGCACAGCCGCGCCTGTCACTCCACGCTCCAGGGACCACAGCCGCGCCTGTCACTCCACGCTCCAGGGACCACAGCCGCGCCTGTCACTCCACGCTCCAGGGGCCACAGCCCAGGCCGTCACTCCACGCTCCAGGGGCCACAGCCCAGGCCGTCACTCCACGCCGCTTCTACCCTAGTTCTCGAGATATTACTTATATTTACTGGCAGGAGTTTGAAGAGTCTTGGACGTCTGATGTTCAGGTGTCCTGGGTAACTAGGGACCCTGTTGTCTTCACTTGGTCCATTCTGCATTTCCTCCAATATCTTTTGCTCCAGTAATTTGTTATTTTACCGTGCCAATTAGAGACCCCGGCTCTCTCATATCTCCCATGTTGTGTGATGCTCCATCTTTTATTCTTTCGAGTCCTTTGAGACCGTTTCCATAATTGATGTGTTTTACCGCGGCCAAGCGAGCCACACGTGTTCTCTGAATTCTATTTCAGAAACCTCTCTTAAGAAAGTAGAAAGTAAGTACCGAGCAGTACTCAAGGTGGGAAAGTATCAATAATTTGAGAAGCAACAGCATTGTGATGGAATCCCTGGACTTGGAGGTTAATCCACCTCTATATCACTTTCCTAAACGATGCTATGATTGTTTGGTTATGCTCACTAAACGTTAGTTCATTGGAAATTATAATTCCCAGATCCTCTACATATAGTTCTCCTTCTATGAGAGAAGCTGATTGCGTCTTGTATACTGTATTACGTTTATGTTCCTAACTTTACCATTTCTATCCTGAAGTTATCGCTGTTAAACATTATGTTATTAAATTCTTGATATCTGTGACATACGAAGATGACACGAAGCTGTGACTTGTATTTTGTTTATACCTGACATGACGATGAGAAATAGTGGTGAAGGTTTGATGGTACAGAGCTTTCCTCTGTTTCCTCTTCCTTTGTCATTTTGAATAACAGGAATTTGAACATCAATCGTCCTAATTTGTCTGGTTTTTCTTTGGACCTCATTTTATGGGCTATGACTGATGATCATCAAATGCCTTTGCAGGTATGCAACATTTGCAGATCGTTTTTCTTCTAAGGCTTCCATAATTTTGACATAGTAGTCGAGTAGCTTGGAAAGCTTGGATCTTCCCGCACTACAGCCATGCTTACCTGTGTTGTGAAGGTCATGTGTGTGTCATGTGCTCAGCAAACGGCGCCATCCGTCTGTATGTGGCTGCGTTTCATACCCCAGCTGTATGTAAACAGTGTGGGAGGAAGCCCGCCTTGTTTAGTGCGCATTGCATTGTATCGTCGTAGTCATGCATTGTATCGTCGTAGTCATGCATTGTATCGTCGTAGTCGTGCATTGTATCGTCGTAGTCATGCATTGTATCGTCGTAGTCATGCATTGTATCGTCGTAGTCATGCATTGTGTCGTCGTAGTCATGCATTGTATCGTCGTAGTCATGCATTGTATCGTCGTAGTCATGCATTGTATCGTCGTAGTCATGCATTGTATCGTCGTAGTCATGCATTGTATCGTCGTAGTCATGCATTGTATCGTCGTAGTCATGCATTGTATCGTCGTAGTCATGCATTGTATCGTCGTAGTCATGCATTGTGTCGTCGTAGTCATGCATTGTATCGTCGTAGTCATGCATTGTATCGTCGTAGTCATGCATTGTATCGTCGTAGTCATGCATTGTATCGTCGTAGTCATGCATTGTATCGTCGTAGTCATGCATTGTATCGTCGTAGTCATGCATTATATTGTCACAGTCAGTAATCAAGCAATGGCTTTATGTCCACCCTAAAGCCAGGACCTTCCACAGCAACACAAAACACCACAGTATCCATATAACTGGAGCTCTGATTCCTAATCTCTTTCTCTCAAGAACTTTTAATTTCGTGTGATAGTTAAGAACAAGGGAGTAGCCTCATCATAACTAAATTCTAAATTTCTTTATGTTGAAGCCCAGGTCTAATCCGGTGATTAATTTGCATACCATTGCCTGGCTTATATTGTTAATTTGATCATTTTGAAGTAGGATGTTGTTTGTTGTCTTAAATATGTATTTTGGGATGGACAGTAATTGTCTGAAGAGGTTAGTATATAGATATTTGTTTAGCAGTTAATATTTTAATGATTAACAAGAATAACGAGTCATGGTTGAATTGTTAGTTAATTTGCATGTGCATTGGTGAAGTTGACTAGATTATCGAAACAAAACTAAAAGCATGCATTTCTGTTCTGTTAATAGTAGAATGGAATTTTATTTGCATATCCTGGTTTTAGTACGTTGCATACAGTGTATTTGCATACTGATTATCTGCAACATTGTGGAACCAGCAGCCCTCGTTAATATGTAGACAGTGAAGTCAACTGATGAAACGTTATCAGGTATAAAACTCCCCTGCTATTGTGTGTATAGTAACCTGACTTCAAGAATATAGTAGTCTGACCTCAAGAGTAGAAGAACTCCCAGAACCCCACCATCCAGGTACAATGCAGGGGCCCTAGTGTCCACATCATACTCTTCCAGTTATACCCCTGTACGGTGTTTATGATTATTCGAGCTAAGGACCAGGGCCTCTTACTGCTAATTGCATCTACACCTTTCCAGCAGTAATATTAACATCTAATTTCCCTTGCCTCTCCCCTGCTTCCCTCGTCCGGGTGTCTTAGTGTAACTACTTGGTCGATACTCAGGGTGGTGCCAGCTTGGTTTGGGTGTTGGGTAGTAGCAGCTCTGTCTGTCTGTCTGCCTGCCTGCCTGCCTGCCTGCCTGCCTGCCTGCCTGCCTGCCTGCCTGCCTGCCTGTCTCTGTCTGTCTGTCTGTCTGTCTGCCTGCCTGCGTGCCTGTCTGCCTGCCAGTCTGCCTGCCAGTCTGCCTGCCAGTCTGCCTGCCTGTCTCTGTCTGTCTGTATGTATGTCTCTCTCTCTGTCGCTCTCAAGTGTTATTTTGGTGACTTCACCTTTAGTTACTAGACCTGTAGGTTGGAATGTCAAATTTCCAGACACCTCTATTTATTTTGTTGTGCTCATTTATTGTTATTCTCTGAATACACATGTTGACAGCACTTTCAATCTTCCCTAATCAATGAATTACAAGGTGTATTAAAGCACTAATTTTCCTCAGTCTAAACTGAGGAGATGAGGGATAAGGGGCCAATGTAGTGGAAGATTAAAGATATCTGGTAACAACAGGACAATTCATAAAAGCGATGACTGTGCGACTGACCTCTACTTTTTTGGCTAATGCTTTATTACCTCCCTTTTGCCATGGAGCTATTTAACTATATGACAGTTCACAGTTAAAGCACTATATGGCGGGATGTATAAATGAGAATCCTTTTGAGGCAAAGGAGCGATTTTGAGCCAGGGTTCTGGGGGTTTTCAGTAACGTATCAGGTACAGTTGAGGGCCACTGGGTTAACCACACTGCAATCCATGGGCCAGATTCACGAAAGCACTTACGCAAGCACTTACGAACGTGTACATCTTTCGTTAATCTTTGACGGCTTTGGTAACATTTATTAAACAGTTCACAAGCATGAAAACTTGCCATTCAACTGTTGTTATTGTTATAAACAGCCTCCTGGTGCTTCGGAGCGCATTAACTGTTTAATAAATGGAAACAAAGTCGCCAAAGATTGAGAAAAGATGTGCAGGTTCGTAAGTGCTTGCGTAAGTGCTTTCGTGAATTTGGCCCCACCAGGGCGGGCCTCATTGAAACGTTTAAATTACTTAACAATTTGGAGGATGTTGATCTGGAAAATTTCTTCAAAAAGGTCAGATGTAACACAAACAAGGAGCAACGGATTCAAGCTCAACAAGCCACATTGCAGGACTAAACAGGAGGTGCTTTTTCACCCACAGGGTTATAAACCGGTGGAACTGCCTACCCGCTGAAGCCGTAAATGCCAAAACTGCCTTAAATTTTAAAGTACAACTGTAAAAGATCAGGGCAAATGGGGGGGGGGAACCTTCGACAAGCCGCCGGCTTCCTGTTCTCGTCGACAGATCACATATCTCAAAGATTAGATGTTATATAGTTTGGATAATAAAGCTACTTGCTAAGCCATAACTTTATAAAGTAATATTAACTTCGCGTACATTAAAACTAAGTAAGACATGGTGGAGTCTTAAGTGGTCTGGTGGAGCATCCATGCCGCCTGGCCTCACCACACACACACACACACACACACACACACACATACATACGCAGGCCTGGCCTCACCACACACACACACACACACACACACACACACACACACACACACACACACACACACACACACACACACACACGCCTGGCCTCACCACACACACACACACAGGCCTTGCCTCACCACACACACACACAGGCCTGGCCTCACCCCCCCCCACACACACAGGCCTGGCCTCACCCCACACACACACACAGGCCTGGCCTCACCCCACCCACACACACACACACACACACACACACACACACAGGCCTGGCCTCACCACACACACACACACACACAGGCCTGGCCTCACCACACACACAGGCCTGGCCTCACCACACACAGGCCTGGCCTCACCACACACACAAACCTGGCCTCACCACACACACACACACACACACACACAAACCTGGCCTCACCACACACACACACACACACAAACCTGGCCTCACCACACACACACACAGGCCTGGCCTCACCACACACACACAAACCTGGCCTCACCACACACACAAACCTGGCCTCACCACACACACAAACCTGGCTCCATCACACACACACAGACCTGGCCTCACCACACACACACACAGACCTGGCCTCACCACACACACACAGACCTGGCCTCACCACACACACACAGACCTGGCCCCACCACACACACACACACAGGCCTGGCCTCACCACACACACTCACACAGACCTGGCCTCACCACACACACACACACACACACACAGGCCTAGCCTCACCACACACACAGGCCTGGCCTCACCACACACACACAGACCTGGCCTCACCACACACACACAGACCTGGCCTCACCACACACACACACACACAGACCTGGCCTCACCACACACACACACACACACAGACCTGGCCTCACCACACACACACACACACACACACACACACACACACACACACAGACCTAGCCTCATCACACACACAGGCCTGGCCCCACCACACACAGGCCTGGTGAGCCTGCGTGTGGTGAGGCTACTCACAACTCCCCACTTCAACCCTCTCTCACATTATTCCATCGATTAAAGATAGCCAGCAGGGAGGCGTAAGTAGTCTCACGGTCGATATAACACAACATTACGGAAACATGGCCAAATCTCTCCCATAGGCGTGCTCAGAGGGCGGCCACACACAGCAAGGAACAGCCTCGAAACAAATTAAAGTATGCAATTCCTAATCATTGTAAAAGAACCTTTTTTCCACGTGTTCGCGGCTCTAAGTCTGTGTCTTAACATCTGAACTTGCAACAGTGGAACGAATCTATCGTGTTTACACTGTATATAGAGTCGCTGGTAAAGTTCTGTGGTTCAAGAGCAACAGTAGGTATTTTAGGGGCTTGAGATTGCAATCCAGTTGCCGAGTGATTATTCGGATTTACGAAGGATTAAAAAGTAATTTTATCTGAATGTTATAGTGCGGGTAATTGAGAAAGTTTAGTGCAAAATTTGACAGACAAATAACTACTGTTTGCGATACATACGATCTGTAGTGACGTAAAAAGTGCGATTCAAGAAGTTACATACGACTGTATACCGATACATGCAGAGACCTTGCCCACTCATGCCTTCACCTTCTCCATGAACGTCATTCAAATGGTACGCCATTTCCATTCATCAGCACATTCACGAACCTGTACACCAGTACATTGCCAGTTGAGAGGCGGGCCCAAAGAGCCAGAGCTCAACCCTCGCAAGCACAACTAGGTGAAAATGTTTATTCAAGTGATTTAATTTAGAAAGTATGTATTTTGTGTTCATTGTATTTGTATCAGAGTATCAGAAAGTACTATCTATATTCTAGTGATATATTCAATGAGTATATTCCCCACAGGAAGGCAGCCCGTCCTCCTAAGGTTTCAAAACGTCAAGAAAACGGTTAAGTGTCCTTTCCTAACCCAACAGACTAAGCCAGAGGACCCAAAACAGAAAACATCCTCTGGCTTAGTCTGCTAGGTTAGGAGAGGACACTTAAAATTAACAGTCTTCTTGACGTGTTGAAACCTTGTGAGGACTGGCTGCCACCACAGCACGTCTACATCACGCCGGACAACATGGAATTTAAAGAAGATCGCTCCTGCCTCTCACTACCACCAGACCACCATGACATGCTCTTACTTGCCATTAAACACAAGGAAAACGCGAAGATAATGTACCCCTAACTTCGCGAAAGCTTTCGAATAATGTGACCATGGTGTTATCGCACACAAAACGAATTACTGAATAAATATGAAAATGGAACTTTAGTTCCCGACGAACAGAATCCAAAGAGTAACAATCAACTAATTGAAATCTCGACCATCCACCGTGAAAAGCTCAGTCCCCGGGGCACTGTGCTTGCTGCAGTACTCTCTCTCTCTCGTTCTCATATCGGGAATACACGGGATAAAAACTACAGTAACGTATCATACTTTGCGTCATTATATAATGGAATGTGAAAAAAAATAAATCGCGGAATTCAGAGATAACACTATCAGTGGTGTCCAAGAAATGTGTAAGTACTTCATTCATAATGATGTGCTGCCGGGAATCTTAGTGAAGTATCCAAAGTTTGCTGACTGTAGGGGCAGCCTGCACACGACTGTAGGGGCAGCCTGCACACGACTGTAGGGGCAGCCTGCACACGGCTGTAGGGGCAGCCTGCACACGGCTGTAGGGGCAGCCTGCACACGGCTGTAGGGGCAGCCTGCACACGGCTGTAGGGGCAGCCTGCACACGGCTGTAGGGGCAGCCTGCACACGGCTGTAGGGGCAGCCTGCACACGGCTGTAGGGGCAGCCTGCACACGGCTGTAGGGGCAGCCTGCACACGGCTGTAGGGGCAGCCTGCACACGGCTGTAGGGGCAGCCTGCACACGGCTGTAGGGGCAGCCTGCACACGGCTGTAGGGGCAGCCTGCACACGACTGTAGGGGCAGCCTGCACACGACTGTAGGTGCAGCCTGCACACGACTGTAGGTGCAGCCTGCACATGACTGTAACGCTGCCGCCCAGTTGGGTGGGTGTGGAGCAAGACTAGTAACTGTGTGACTCACCATAGGTGTAAAGTGCCTTGTATAGTGACTTGTGAGCCTCTTGTTGAATCACTTGTGATACAAAAGATTATAATATGTACATGTATTTGTGTAAATGATTGTATATATATGTACATGCGTATGTAACATTAACAATTGTGTAACTAGCTTCACAAGATTGTCACTTGCTTAGCTAAACGAACTGTGAGGTTCAGTTCCTGAACCCATTGTGTGCCTCTGTAACCCGTTCTACCACCTCCCACGGGATGGGTATGGGGTGCATAATGAAGAAATTGAAATTGCATATACCTGGTTGATACCTAGTTGATGGGGTTCTGGGAGTTGTTCTACTCCCCAAGCCCGGCCCGAGGCCAGGCTTGACTTGAGAGTTTGGTCCACCAGGCTGTTGCTTGGAGCGGCCCACATACCCACCACAACCTGGTTGGTCCGGCACTCCTTGGAGGAAACAATCTAGTTTCCTTTTGAAGATGTCCACGGTTGTTCCGGCAATATTTCTTATGCTCGCTGGGAGGACGTTGAACAACCGCGGACCTCTGATGTTTATACAGTGTTCTCTGATTGTGCCTATGGCACCTCTGCTCTTCACTGGTTCTATTCGGCATTTTCTTCCATATCGTTCACTCCAGTACGTTGTTATTTTACTGTGTAGATTTCGTACTTGGCCCTCCAGTATCTTCCAGGTGTATATTATTTGGTATCTCTCTCGTCTTCTTTCCAGTGAGTACATTTGGAGAGCTTTGAGACGATCCCAATAATTTAAGTACTTTATTGCGTCTATGCGTGCCGTATATGTTCTCTGTATTCCCTCTATTTCAGCAATCTCTCCTGCTCTGAAGGGGTGAGTGAGTACTGAGCAGTACTCAAGATGAGACAGTCTTGAGTACTGCTCAAGACTCAAGGCTGCTGCTTGAGTAAAGGAAAATCATTCTTTGCAAGTAACAGACCAGAACCTTTAGACGACACTGAAGCTTTTATAACGATGCAAATCAGATTTTTTAAACGGCCGCAGAAAAGAGTAAGATGTTGAATGAAGCCAAGTTCTAGCTCCTAAGCTTTGGTAAATTCTAAAAAATCAAAACAAGATCCACACAATCAAATCACAATGTAGAACGAAAAAGCAACATACAACATTTGAGAGACTAAATTCATTATATATACAACATCGAAATTATTGGTACCGCTGAAAATCGTTCAAAACTGTATTCCTCTAGTTTGAAGACGACAGAGATGCACCACAATATATACGTGGACAATATTATGTAGGCATTACTGTGACTGGTTCTACAGCTACACACTATAATAATGTCTTACGAGTACAGGAGACATGCTAGAATGTGTAAACATAAAATTTGGAGTGCCATGATTTCCCTTAACAGACAATTATATAAACAATAATTGTTACCTTACCTCACCTTGCAATGATTTCGGGGTTTAGTGTCCCCGCGGCCCGGTCCTCGACCAGGCCTACTAGTTGCTGGATTGGTCAACCAGGCTGTTGGACGCGGCTGCTCGCAGCCTGACGTATAACTCACAGCTAGGTTGAACAGGTATTCCTTTGGAGGTGCTTATCCAGTTCTCTTTTGAACACTGAGGAGTCGGCCAGTTATGCTCCTTATGTGTAGTGGAAGCGTGTTGAACAGTCTCGGGCCTCTGATGTTGATAGTTCTCTCTCAGAGTACCTGTTGCACCTCTGCTCTTCAACGGGGGTATTCTGCACATCCTGCCATGCCTCCTGGTCTCATGTGATATTATTTCTGTGTGCAGGTTTGGGACCAGCCCCTCTACTGTTTTCCACGTGTAAATTATTATGCATCTCTCCCGCCTGTGCTCAAGAGAATACAGATTTAGGCTCTTTAGTCGGTCCCAATAGTTTAGATGTTTTACTGAGTGGATTCCAGCAGTAAAGGATCTCTGCACGCTCTCCGGGTCAAAGAGTGAACCATGACGCACATATTAACAGTGAACTTAGCAACACTGAACCACGACACCCTCACTAAGGTCGACCCTCACAAAGGTCGACCCTCACAAAGGTCGACCCTCACAAAGGTCGACCCTCACAAAGGTCGACCCTCACAAAGGTTGACCCTCACACCACACACACTCACAAAGGTCGACCCTCACACCACACCCTCACAAAGGTCGACCCTCACACCACACACCCTCACAAAGGTCGACCCTCACACCACACACCCTCACAAAGGTCGACCCTCACACCACACACCCTCACAAAGGTCGACCCTCACACCACACACCCTCACAAAGGTCGACCCTCACACACACACCCTCTCAAAGGTCGACCCTCACACCACACACTCTCACAAAGGTCGACCTTCACTAAGGTCGACCCCTCACACCACACACACTCACAAAGGTCGACCTTCACTAAGGTCGACCCCTCACACCCTCACAAAGGTCGACCGTCACTAAGGTCGACCCCTCACACCACACACCCTCATAAAGGTCGACCCTCACACACACACCCTCTCAAAGGTCGACCCTCACACCACACACTCTCACAAAGGTCGACCTTCACTAAGGTCGACCCCTCACACCACACACACTCACAAAGGTCGACCTTCACTAAGGTCGACCCCTCACACCCTCACAAAGGTCGACCCTCACTAAGGTCGACCCCTCACACCACACACCCTCATAAAGGTCGGCCCTCACACCACACACACTCACAAAGGTCGACCCTCACAAAGGTCGACCCTCACAAAGGTCGACCCTCACTAAGGTCGACCCCTCACACCACACACCCTCACAAAGGTCGACCCTCACAAAGGTCGACCCTCACAAAGGTCGACCCTCACAAAGGTCGACCCTCACACCGTGATCGCTGGCGCCTAACACCAGACATTATCAGCCCAAGCCAACAACTCTGGCCTGATAAATCATGGTAATTGGAATGATTATGCAAATGTGATTCTGGAGAGCAAAGTGGAAGTGTGTTTGGTGTGCTCAAGACGCGGCAACAGTCAATGGTAGTTACTCACCAGAACTACGGTGGTTACTCACCAGAACTACGGTGGTTACCCACCAGAACTACGGTAGTTACCCACCAGAACTACGGTAGTTACCCACCAGAACTACGGTAGTTACCCACCAGAACTACGGTAGTTACCCACCAGAACTACGGTAGTTACCCACCAGAACTACGGTAGTTACCCACCAGAACTACGGTAGTTACCCACCAGAACTACGGTAGTTACCCTCCAGAACTACGGTAGTCACCCACCAGAACTACGGTAGTTACCCACCAGAACTACGGTAGTTACCCACCAGAACTACGGTAGTTACCCACCAGAACTACGGTAGTTACCCACCAGAACTACGGTAGTTACCCACCAGAACTACGGTAGTTACCCTCCAGAACTACGGCAGTCACCCTCCAGAACTACGGCAGTCACCCTCCAGAACTACGGCAGTTACCCACCAGAACTATATAGTAGTTACGGCCGGAAACAGGAGTCGTTCACCTGTTGCAATGGTTCTGCTGCTGCTCAGTTACCTCTCTATGCCTGACTGGGTTAACAGACTGTTTTCATGCAATTAATGTCTCTTGGTATTTGTTTGGTTTACCATTTCATAGACCCAAGGAATATTGATATTGTAACCCCATCCTACTGTTTACACAGGTTTACACAGTAGTTTTTATAGCTATGTGCACCACAGTATAAACATTGACGTACTAAGCAATTAGATAGTAGAACTTTGTACTAATCACTTTATTGAGTCCAAGAAAAATGAAACTAAAAGTAAGTAATTATCAAAAGAAGACACCAAACCGGGAAGGCTATGTAGCACCATCAAATGTGTGGGATAATCAGAGGGCGCTAAATATCACCAAGGATGTCAATACGAGAACAGAAATGAACAAGGCGAACGATATCAAAAGTATACGATTCACTTCTATCGAAGGACAAGTGACCGGGAGGGACGGTCGGAAAGCAAGACACACGCTCGTCCTGGAAGTCAGGACATTCAACAAGGATATGCACGACGGTAAGAGGGACAACGCAATTTGGACAATAAGGAGCTGAGCGGCGCTCCATTAAGTGACCGTGAGTTAAGCGAGTATGGCCAAGACGCAACTGTGCTAGAGCCATTTCCCACCGCCGGTTACGGTGGCAGGAGGAAGGCCACGGGGACACACGACGCTTAAGAGTACGCAGTTTGTTACCAACAACAGAGGCCCAACAACCCTGCCAACGGGCAAGGATAGAGAAATGATTAACCGGATAAAAGTTGGAAAAAGGAATACCTTTATGGGAAATGGGACAAGAGCAGATAGCCTCCCTAGTGGCAGCATCCGCACGCTCATTTAAAGCAACACCAACATGGCTCCAGCAAAACTCCACGGATTTAAATTTACTAGAGATAAGAAACAGCCAATGTTGAATCTTGATGACAACAGGATGGACAGGATTAAAGGACCCGAGAGCCATGAGGGCATTACGAGAGTCAACGACAATCACAAACGAGGATTGACAACGAGAAAGCAGGAGACAGAGAGCATGGAGAATAGCATAAAGCTCCGCTGTGAAGATGCTAGTCTCTGAAGGAAGGCGACACATATAAGTGCAGACAGGAAAAGCAACGGAGTAGCCCACCGGTCCGCGGACTTAGACCCATTGGTGATGATGGAAACGGAGCAGGAGTGTGAAGAAAAGTGCTCAAGAAAAAGGCGTTTCAGAACCGTACAAGGAGTGAAAGCTTCAGTAATACTAGTCAAGGGCGTACAAAACTTCGGAAGGGGGACCCTCCACAGGGGCAAGGAAGAAACAATACGAGGAGAAATATGAGAAAGACGAATGGAGAGAGACCTGTAAGCGAGATAGCTGGACAGAAAGAGGGAGGTGATGAAGAAGAACAGGATCTACAGGAGGGGTAAAAGTCAAAGCATGACAGAGACGAGAGGAAGGATGTTGCAAGGACCGCGCCAGATAGCGAAGACAGTAGCGATCACGGCTGTCCTGGAGAGATAGGAAGCCAGTGTCAACATACAAGCTGAGGGCGGGAGTCGAATAAAAGGCACCAGAGTTGAGGCGCAACCCAGCATGGTGCAAAGCATCAAGATGGCGAAGAGTAAAAGGAGAAGCGGACAAGTAAGCAGGGCAATCATAATCGAGTTTAGACAGGACGAGTGAAGAATGTAGAGAGGAGCGTACGCCTCTCCGCCCCAAGGAGTATGGGACAAAACCTTAAGCAGGGAAAGGGCCTGAGAGCATTCAGCGCGGAGGTAAGAAATATGGGCTGACCGAGACAAACGAGTGTCAAAGATTAACCCCAGAAGCTCAGCGGAATCCTTGTACATAAGGGGATGTCCATAAAGAGACAAAGAGGGATGAAGAATGACACGCTTCCGAGTAAAAGTCATAGCACAAGTCTTAGATGCACAGAACTTGAAGCCGTGATCGGTATACCAAGACGACACGGCATCAACTGCAAGTTGAAGCCGCCGTTGAAGGAGTGGCGAATCATCACTCCGTCAGCAAAGGGTAAGATTGTCTACATAGAGAGTGGAGAAGACGCCAGAAGGAAGGGAGGAAAGAAGACCATTGAGAGCAACAAGAAAAATAGTAGTGCTCAGAACACTACCTGGGGCCACACCTTCATATTGCCAAAAAGGGGCAGAGAGAGTGGTACTGAGCCTCACTCGAAAGGAATGACGAGAGAGGAAACTTTGGAGCAAGAGATGGAGATTCCCACGAAGGCCAAAAGAATGAAGTTGGGACAGCATGTGATACCACCAGGTAGTGTCGTAAACCTTTTCCCAGGTCAAAAAGGATGGCAACAACGGAGGTCTTTGCAGCAAAAGCAGTACGAATATAGACCTCCAAGTTCACCACGACATCTGTTGTGCTGCGGCATTTGCGAAAACCAAATTGAGAAGAGGAAAGGAGGTGATAGTGCTTTAAGAACCACATCAGACGAACGTTACCCATACGTTCAAAGAGCTTGCAGACAACTCGTGAGGGCAATAGGGCGAAAGTCCTTGGGGGAAGACCCGAGAGACCCTGGTTTCCAAACAGGAAGGACAACAGCGTCGAGCCAGTCCTCAGGGACTGACGACGACTCCCAGACCCGATTAAACAGACTCAATAAATACTGAGACGAGCACGGAGGGAGATATCGAAGCATCTCATAATGAATGCCATCGGAGCATGCCGCCATAGAACCGCAGAGAAAGCGAAGCCTTCTTACCTGCGGGGAAGGAGGAAGGAGAGGAGCCAGGCATACGCTTCTGACTCAAAGAGACAGGTGTCCCAGCAACAATGTACTGGGCAACAGATTCTAGCGTCTCAACAGGAGAAGCAGAACGAGAGCAGACACAATGGTAAGTGATGGACATCAGCTCGCACCGACAGGCGGCGTGGAGAGCCAATAGACTGAGGAGAAGGATGGGAAGGAGGATTGAAAGAAGACACTGGAGACACAACAGACTGGGTAGAGAGAAGGGGAACCCCAGACAGAGAGCCATGAGGGGGACCCTTCGGGACAGAATGCAAAGGAACAGCTGTGGCGGCGGTGGGCATGTCTGGGTCCAAGGCCCGGAAACGGTTGTGAGACGGAGGAAGGCAGGAAGAACGAGGAGAGGAAGAGCGCAACACGCAAGCATAAGAGACGTTAGCATAAGGCGGGAGATGGCAAACTTGGCGCCTCGCCTCAGGAAAAGACAAACGATTTTTCACCGGTGCTTCAAGTTGAGGATGGCCACCTCAAGCTTGTAATGCACACACGAGCGGAAGAAGGCAGGGTGGACCTCACCGCAATTGAGCCAGCGAGCCTGGGGAGAAGTGCACTCCAACTTAGAGTGACCCTCGTCCCTACACACAGGACAGAGAGAGACAGTACTGGAGCAGCGGAGGATTCCATGCCCAAACCTCCAGCACCTATTACAGAGACAAGGAGAGGGAATGTACTCCTGGACAGAGCACCTTTCACTAGCAAGAATGACAGAGGGCAGAAGGGTCCTACCATCAAAGTTAATCTTCACAACCCGAAGAGGCTGACGGCGACGACCACGAGGGGGACGAGTAAACGTGTCTACCTGGAGGACAGAATGGCCCTGGGCTTCGAGGATATGCCGAATATCATTGTGGCAGTCCTGCAGATTCCGAACACCAGTTGCAACATGGGGCAGGAGGAGAATAGTGCCAACACTGGCATTCAACCGAGCGTTCTTGTAGACCCGAACAGGGATCTCGCCAAGACAGGATAAGGCAGCGAAGCGGAAGGCTGCATCCTGAGTAGCAACAGCAACGATACGTGTACCAAGACGGGTGGGGTTGAAGGTAACAGAGGCATCTACGGAATCAACAAGATGCCTATGGGGGGAAAAGTCGTCAGGAGGCGTAGAATCAAGAGGGAGAAGATCAAAGTATTTGGCCCACGAAGCTGGACCAAACAAGGTGTGATACGCATCAGTATGGGAAGGAATCGAGCGAGTGCAGCCGTGGCGCAGACGGTGTTGAGAACCCTCAGAGAGGGGTTAAAAGGTGCAGTAGTCACAACGCATGCATGCCAGGGGACGAGGTGGTCACCACTAGGGGCTTGTGGCTCGACCCAACCACAGAGGAGGGAGGGGAGCCGAGGGGAGTAGTCAGGAGGGTCAAAGGAGGAGCAAGGTCGGGACCCAACACAGCAGGGGCTATAAAGCCCGGTCTTCCAATAAAGTCCGACTCAGGGGCTTGGTCGCCCACCCCACGAGCCTGAGAGGGTACAAGAGGAACATTCACAGACATAAATACGAGAATAAACACTTTCACTCACGAATGTGCCCCCACACCCACCATGGAGCCACAATTAGATGCAGGACACCCAACAAGAAGCTATCGCCGATTATGCCAGGGCCCCCCTAGGGGTGTGTCGTGAGTATACGCCCCACAAACGCCACCTTAAAAACCGTCAGTCCGTCGAGATTAGGTTCAGTGACCAAAGGGGGACTGACAATAAATTTTTCCCCTCACTCGAAACGTTGGGTACTACAGTTCTACGGGTGCAAGAGTATGCCTCCTCAAACACCCGGGCGTCAAAACAAAAGAACGCCAAAAGAATGATCAAAACAGGCACAAGGTCAGCAGGAAATGACAACGAGAAAGGAGAAGAGGGGGAGGAGGAGAAAAACGAAACAAAAGGAAAAGGTGTCCAGCAGAATTAGAGGTGACAGCAGCAGGAGCACAAGGCTACAAAAGGACAGAGGACTGTCTTAAGGAGCATCACATTCCGGCAGCCACCCACCAAGACCCCTCACGGCAACAACGAGCTGGACAGGGAGGGGGTAAGTGAACAGAAAATGATCCCGTATATTACCTGTGCACTTGTGGGAAGCAAGTATGGATCAGCTGTTGGGTTGCCAGATGTCGCCTATTTTTCAAAAGTAAATCTCTTATTTTATATCAGTAAGAATGTTTATACTTTTAGTTATATCATGAGCATGTGTGAAACATTATGTTAGTATGATTGTGTATGTCGGGGAATGGTTACTTTTAGTTGTAATGTATATAATTGGAGAATCTGCTTAGTGGTAACTGGAGGAACTGCCAGGGAGCGCTTCATTCTAACCACCAGTCAGTAGTTGGTGTGAGCTCGGTCTGATAACATCTAAAAGTTTAGTAATGGGTTTATTCTTTTGTTCATGTAAGATATTATTGTCGACTACATGCACTGATATTATTATTATTATTATATTATTTTATATATATATATATATATATATAATATATATCCACATCCACAAAAATACATGTCAAAAGAATCTTGCTCGAGGGATGACATCTCGCGACACAACTTTAATTAAACAAGAATCCTGCGAGGAATTGTGTGATTAATAGCCGCATCTTTACGAATAATTACATTTGTATCCCAGAATGCAAGAAAAATGGCATAGAAATGGATTTTACACACACATTTTATTTATATTATATTATTTATATATATGTATATATATATATATATATATATATATATATATATATATATATACATATATATATATATATATATACATATATATATATATATCGTACCTAGTAGCCAGAATGCACTTATCAGCCTACTATGCAAGGCCCGATTTGCCTAATAAGCCAAGTTTTCCCGAATTAATATATTTTCTCTATTTTTTTTCTTATGAAATGATAAAGCTACCCATTTCATTATGTATGAGGTCAATTTTTTTTTATTGGAGTTAAAATTAACGTAGATATATGACCGAACCTAACCAACCCTACCTAACCTAACCTAACCTATCTTTATAGGTTAGGTTAGGTAGCCGAAAAAGTTAGGTTAGGTAGGTTAGGTAGTCGAAAAACAATTAATTCATGAAAACTTCTCTTATTAGGCAAATCGGGCCTTGCATAGTAGGCTGAGAAGTGCGTTCTGGCTACTAGGTACGACATATACATATACATATATATATATATATATATATATATATATATATATATATATATATATATATATATATATAGATTGTGGAGATTAATATATAGATTGTCAAGTGGATTAAGGCGTCTTGTACATACCAGTTGCGTTGCTTCTGGGAGTATGGGTTCGAGTCACTTCTGGGGTGTGAGTTTTCAGTTGCATATTGTCCAGGGGACCATTCTGGCTTGTTCGCATATATATATATATATATATATATATATATATATATATATATATATATATATATATATATATATATATATATATATATAATATAATGTTGTACCTAGTAGCCAGAACGTCGTACTCGGTCTACTATGCAAGGCCCGATTTTCCTAATAAGCCAAGTTTTCCTGAATTTATATATTTTTCTTATTTTTGTTCTTATGAAATTATAAATCTTTCCATTTCATTATGTACAAGTTAATTTGTTTAAATTTGAGTTAAAACTAACGAAGATATATAACCTAACCTAACCAACCTTACCTTACCTAACCTAACCTAAACTAATTCAACTAAGTCAATAATTTATGTTCCTAATATAACATGATAATAATTCAAATAAACTAGCTGGAAACAATTTATTGAAAATAATGAAAATCACTCGGCCTATTAGGCAAATCAGGCCTTGCATAGTAGGCCGAGAAGTGCGTTCTGGCTACTAGGTACGACATTATATACATGTGAATGAAAGAATGAAAACTCCACACCCCAGAAGTGACTCGAACCCGGAACGCCAAGAGCACACTGCAACTGGTGTACATGGTGCCTTAAACCACTCGACCATCAGTGACCGTACCCCCCCGACAGCACTTTGATGGTAATCTTTGGCCAACACCAACATATGCTTCGGTGCTGATCAATCAGGTGGGGCGGCCAACCACAGAGAAATACCAAAAGAAGTCAAATACAGGCGGCTGGAAGGTCAATACACCTTTGTTCCCATAGCGTCTGAGACGTATGGCCCCTGGGGTGACGTATGGCCCCCACCGAAGCGCCTTGGGATTTCTCAAAGAATTGGGTTCCATGCTCATTGACATCACCAGACCCAAGGGCTGCCAGTTTCTTGTTTCAGAGCCTCGGTGTGGCGATCCTGAGGGGAAACGCCTGCTGCACCGAGACCGATCGCGACCAGGACCGATGAGTCACAGCAGAGAGCCTGAAACCTTCCCACAAAACATCAATTGCCACTGCGACCCAAAGAGTCGCAGAGAGGACACAAAGCGACCTCAAACGTGTAAAAGTTAGAGCTACCCTAACTTTTCTGGGAACAAACACCTCCAAAGGATTCCTGATCAACAAGGCAGTGACTCATATGTCAGGCTGCGAGCAGCCGCGTCCAACAGCCTGGTTGACCAGTCCAGCAACCAGGAGGCCTAGTCGACAACCGGGCCGCGAGGACACCAAGCCCCGGAAGCACCTCAGAGTAACTCTGGTCGCATTATGACTAACGGAGAGGCTTGCCGGACCAGACAACCACCGATTCGTCAGGGAACTGAATGTGTTGTACCTAGCCAATGGCCTGGACCCCATCACAGACCCCTGACCCAAGTCTCACTAGCTCCCCTACCACAGAGGGGACTTCCACAAGGTCGATCTCAACTCAGACTTCAGCTCCACTAAAGACCCAGGCGCACAAACAGCAGCATCCTCCAATCCAGCCCCAAAAGCTACCACCATCACCGTCTCAGCAGAGGCGCTCGCAGACGTGCTCTCTCCGAGCACCAGCACCACTACCGACGTGACCGAACCAGCTTCTAACCACAAGAACAAATCCACAAGGGTCGTGATGAGGGTTCGAACCTAGGTGCGGGATATTCGCAAATGTGCCTTCGTCAACTGTACCGCCACACGGTCAAAAGCATTGCAACCTGAAGGAACACTGTTCGCACGATTGTGCTTCGTAGAAGCTTCGGAATCCTTATGAGGGCATTAACACTCTAGTTTGCAATTCTTTTGACTATGTCGTGGTACAGTTGACTACGACACATCTGGGAACATCCCGTGCATAGGTTCGAACCCTCATCACGGCCCTAGTGGAATTGTTAATTTAATATATCATAATATTGTGATTTCTGGGTGTATTCTACCACAACTCATCGACTCCAGAGCCAACCTCAACCTCAGGTTGGGAGACCAAAACCATCAACAACGGACTACGCCACGGACTCCTCAGACGAGGAAATCTCTGTAAAAGCTCCATCGCCGCCACACTTCCACTACTCCGTACATGATCTTCTCATGGAGGCCACATTACCCAACACCAGTGACAACACAGCCATGTCAACTCGCAGCAGGACTCAGATTAAGAAAAAACGGAAGACCTAGAGGCCTTCATTAGCTCACCTGCTCTATAATTGGTATAGCTTGCCCTCCGTGACCCTCGAATGCCCTCCCCCACAAAAATAAACATCCATCCGTTTACAGATCTCCAGTATCAGCTGGAGATCTGGTTCCAAAGAGCCTCCACTTACGAGCTATTCATGCCTGTGCCACCTATTGGGTGGCTTAATCTTTATCAGTCATCCTTTCTTGAGAGTACATTGAGACGGTCCCAATTATTGACATGTTTTATCGTGTCTATGCGTGCCGTTTATGTTCTCTGTATTCCCTGTAATTCAGAGATCTCTCCCGCTCTGAAAGGGAAGTGATTACCAAGAAATACTCAAGACGGGACAGCACCAGGGATTTAAATAGTATCAACATTGGTGTGGGGTCTCTGGATGTGAACGTTCTCATAATCCATCCTATCATTGTCCTGGCCGCCGCTATATTTGCTCGGTTATGTTCACTAAATGTCAGGTCGTCAGACAATAATTCCAAGATCTTTTAAATGTTGCTTTCCCTCTATGATTGTGTCTGTCTTCAGTATCCTATGTTACGTTTAACTTCCTCGTTTACACCATACTTAAGTACCTAGGACTTGCCACCGTTAAACATGTTATTTTCAATTGCCCAATCGAATACTTTATTTGTATCTGCCTGTAGAAATTCGGTGTTTGGTACAATTGCAATTTTCTTTCTGATTTTTGTATCATCTGCAAAGGATGCCACGAAGCTGTGACTAGTATTTTGTCTATATCAGAGATAAGAATAAGAATAGTGGTGCAAGGACTGTGCCCTGGGGTACAGAGCTTTTCTCTGCACTTAGGCTTGATCTTATTTGAATGACCGTCACTCTCTGCATTTTGTTTGCCAAAGTTGAAAATCCAACTCCCCATTTTATTGGTATGGACTATTACTCCTTGGTCACATCTGTCGAATTCGACAAATGGCGAATCACATTTACAAAATCTGTCTATTCAACATCTGCATTTTGTTTTTCTGCTCAGGCTTGTGATTCTGTCATAGTGGTTGAATAACTGTGACAGACAGCTAGTTCTTCCCGCTCTAAATCCATGTTGTCCGGGGTTGTGTAGTTTATTATTTTCCATAAAACTGGAAAGTTGATTCCTAATCACTCTTTCAAAAAATTGTGTGTGTGATATTAGTGCAACTGGTCTCTAATGTTTCGCCAAAGCTTTACTATCTCCCTTGTGCAGAGGAGCTATATCTGCTCATTTAAGTGCTGCTGGTATCTTCCCTGTACCCAGGCTCTCTTTCCATATTACACCGAGCTCTCGTGCAACTGTACTTTACATTTCTTTATGAATATTGAATTCCACGAGTCAAGACCAGGGGGCTGAGAGCATGGGCATGCTGTTAATTTTTCTTTCAAAGTCTTCTGAAAGGAAGGGAACTATCAGGAGAAAGCGCCAAGTCATTACGACTATATAGCACTGGGAAGGGGTCAAGATAAGGGTTTGGGATGGGACGGGGGGAAAGGAATGGTGCCCAACTACTTGGACGGTCGGGTATTGAACTCCAACCTACATGAAGCGAGACCGTCACTCTACCGACCAGTCCAAGTGGTTGGTCAAAGTCTTCTGAGTTCGTGTTAATATCGGTTATATTTTCTGAAGCTTGGATGTCATTCATAAAGAAACTGTCTGGATCCTCAATTTCATGTTTATTGGAGTGCTAAACAGCCTCATACTGGCTTTTGAGAATTTCACTAATGAATTTGTTGTCCTCTGTGTACGAACCTTCAGTTGTAAGTAAAGGTCCAATACTGTTGGAGGTTTTTGATTTTGCACACGTGAAAAATATTTTGGATTTTTCTTAATCTCTTAAATAGTTTCTGTTCCAGTTCCATTTCCTCAGACTCGTATGATCACTACAACGTCTGCTCTATTTCTTCGAGCTCCCCGTTTAGATTTACTTTCCTTGCTTGTGATAGTTGTGTCTAAGTCTCTCCGTAATTTTTGTCCTTCTCCTGTACAGTCGTCTGCGTTCTCTTTTAGAGTGGTCAACTTTCTGCCCCTCCTCACAGGCACGTGCTTCAAGCAGACCTTGTGTACTTCAGCTGTCAGTTGAGCTATTCCCTGTGTAGGAGTTTTGTCACCGAAGACCGTCTCCCATTGAATGTTTGCAAGGTCTATATTTTTTCCCAGTCAATCATCTTATTGTTGAAACTGAATTGATTGAATACCCCTTCTCGCTTGTTGGGTCTCTTGAACCTACTACCATTATTATTATTAGTTTGCACTTCAATGAGCTTGAGGTCTGAGTATATAGTATCTGAGATTGTAATGTCTCTGATTAGCTCCTCATTGTTTGTGAATATCAGGTCTAGTGTGTTTTCGTTCCTAGTTGGTTCTGTAATCTTCTGATTGAGCGAAAGTGTCACGGAATCTCAGTAGTTCTCTGACCTGTGGTTGATTATTTCCTGGTTGATTTCCTGCTATAATGTTATTGTTTAGTATTCTCCATTTTAAACTGGGTAGATTCAAGTCTCCAAGGAAGATAATATCTGGTACTGGGTTTGCTAGGTTATCAAGGATATTCTCTATTTTGTGAATCTGTTCAGTGAATTTCAACTGGTGCATCTGGCGGTTTGTATATTAGAATAATAATTAGATTTATATTTTCTACCTTGATTCCAAGTACCTCTAGCACCTCATTGGTCGAGTTCAGGAGATCTGTGCATGCAAGTTCCTCGTTAATGTAGAGACCTACTCCTCCACTTGACCTAATTACTCTGTCACATCTATATAGATTATAATTTGGGATCCATATTTCACTATCCATTAAATCTTTCGTGTTGGTTTCTTTAAATACACCAAATATTGAGTTTGATTCTATTAGGAGGCCATTTATGAACTTCCTTTATTTCTTGATTTTGACTTTAGGACTTGTATGTTCGCAAATATGAATGATTTCCCATAGTGTGTGTCACTTGATGGGCTATTGGCAGTTCACCTCCCTCTCCACCCTGATCCAGTATGTGCTATTTTGGTCCAGTGCTGTTCATCCAGTTTTAGTAGTAGTGCAGGGTGTTGTGTGCTGTTGTGCTTGTTGAGGACTTGTATTCCAGTCTTGTGAATATCTCCCTCCCCCTCTGTACTCCTGCGATGATTATGTCTATTCCCCTCTCTTATATGTTCTACTCTGTTTTTGCCTGCCTTTAAAAAAAAAATTAGTAATATCATATTGGTGTTCTCGTCTATAAAGTTGTGTACTTCTCGTTTAGAATTCCGGGCACTGAAGATTGTAACTTTTTTTCATTAATCAAAAATTTGCACAATTTAGGGTGGAAGTATCAGCACTCTGTTCCAAAATGGCAGGTACCCTTCCCTAAAACATGTTCATGCATTTTCGAGGATGCATAAAAGTGCATTTTTTGCCTTTGGGCCCCATATTTGCATATTCCCTATGCATTGAATTTGCAAATATTCTCAATTTTAATTTTTTCCGGTTGTTTATACCTGTGCTTGACTTGCCCATCTCTTTACTGGAGCCATCTCCGTTTTGGGTCCCAAGTTCTTCATTTACGTGTTTTTCTTACTGTTGCTCTCATTGTTAATATTACTTGGCTCTGCAATATTGCTGTTGTTATGTGCCACGATACACTCTCCTTCCACACTACTACTGTGGTTCTCTAAACTACCATGATCATGAGTTTTGGTCGTTGTCCACTGTTGTTTTATCACAATCCTTATATATCGCTGGCAGCTTTCCTGTGAATGGTAATCTGTGTGCGTGAGGTATGACATTCATCACTTGGGTTATATTGTCCCATACTAACCTGTCAGTGTTGCAAATCCAGTGTATTCCTTGTCTGTTTGTGCATGCTGTAGATAATTCTGTACAGGTCAGGGGAAATCTTGTGTTACTGATGGAACACTTGACGCTTACAATACGTCTTCGAATGCTTAAAAACACTTGCCACACACCTTGATTTGATTTATAACATTTGCTTCTTATCTGTCGGTATTACAAAAAGGAAATTTCTGCTTAATTTCCGGCTTGTAATGATATTGACTTATTCTACTACTAATTCCTAGCTTCACATTCCTGTACTATAGTATATATTCACAGTATATTATCACTGAGGGACGTCTCTTACACTGGGTAAGGCCTCGCAGATATTTTGATTGTTGCTGCCGGAGGCGGCTAGTTTATTGTGCACCCCATACTCATCCTGTGAGCGGCAGTACAAAAGAATTAGAGAGCACAAAAGGTCTTTATCAGACCTCATCTTAGATTATTACAAACAATTTCATTTATCCTTCCCACCTTATAGTTACAATGTCGGCTAGTTACAGAGCAAGTGCTATTTCAAGAGCTTTCTCTGTAACTCGCTGGCATTATAACTATAAGGTGTGAGTGTAAACAAATCCTAGCGTGTTGCCTCCTCCTGCCACTATTATTTTTTATAATTTTCCCTGTGCAATTTTCTTTGACTTTTAATCAACTTGTATATGTGCTGTGTTACACGTTCCACTTCACTGTTCAACGTATCACTGTTCACTATATTTCAGATATATCGACTATACACAAGCCACGTGTATTCTCTATGTAACTCAAATTTTCATTGTTAATCACTCTATTCAACTTTCCTACGGGTCACTATGCCCTTTGACTGTGATAAGTGTTCTATGGCTGTAACCCTCCAAGAACCCGGTCTAATTCCAGATTTTAACGGAGCGCGGCCCAACAGTCTCTCCCTTTCTACTGTCTTCAGTGCGAGAGTTTCGTGACGTTGGGATCGCTGGCGCAAGCGGACAGCAACACGGGTGTTCCCCGAGGAGCACTACGGAAGTCCTGGCTGCGTGTATGATAATCTTAACTACAACGAAAGACCACAGTTCCAAGCGTATTTAGTTCTGTTCTATAGTATTCGCAATTTATGCTGTGTGAATAATACAACTGCCGCAGCCTACACCCCTCCCTCCTACTCTGCCGCATCTTATACCCCCTCCCTCTTATTCTCTCGCAGCCTACACCCCTCCCTCTTACTCTGCCGCATCTTATACCCCCCTCCCTCTTATTCTCTCGCAGCCTACACCCCTCCCTCATATTCTCTCGCAGCCTACACCCCTCCCTCTTACTCTGCCGCATCTTATACCCCCTCCCTCTTATTCTCTCGCAGCCTACACCCCTCCCTCTTACTCTGCCGCAGCCTACACCCCTCCCTCTTACTCTGCCGCAGCCTACACCCCTCCCTCTTACTCTGCCGCAGCCTACACCCCTCCCTCTTACTCTGCCGCAGCCTACACCCCTCCCTCTTACTCTGCCGCAGCCTACACTCCTCCCTCTTACTCTGCCGCAGCCTACACCCCTCCCTCTTACTCTGCCGCAGCCTACACCCCTCCCTCTTACTCTGCCGCAGCCTACACCCCTCCCTCTTACTCTGCCGCAGCCTACACCCCTCCCTCTTACTCTGCCGCAGCCTACACCCCCTCCCTCTTAATCTGCCGCAGCCTACACCCCCTCCCTCTTAATCTGCCGCAGCCTACACCCCCTCCCTCTTACTCTGCCGCAGCCTACACCCCTCCCTCTTACTCTGCCTACACCCCCTCCCTCTTACTCTGCCTACACCCCCTCCCTCTTACTCTGCCTACACCCCCTCCCTCTTACTCTGCCGCAGCCTACACCCCTTCCTCTTACTCTGTCGCAGCCTACACCCCCTCCCTCTTACTCTGTCGCAGCCTACACCCCCTCCATCTTACTCTGCCGCAGCCTACACCCCTCCCTCTTACTCTGCCGCAGCCTACACCCCTCCCTCTTACTGTGCCGCAGCCTGCACCCCCTCCCTCTTACTCTGCCGCAGCCTACACCCCCTCCCTCTTACTCTGCCGCAGCCTACACCCCTTCCTCTTACTCTGTCGCAGCCTACACCCCCTCCCTCTTACTCTGTCGCAGCCTACACCCCCTCCCTCTTACTCTGCCGCAGCCTACACCTCTTCCATCTTACTCTGTCGCAGCCTACACCCCCTCCATCTTACTCTGCCGCAGCCTACACCCCTTCCTCTTACTGTCGCAGCCTACACCCCCTCCCTCTTACTCTGCCGCAGCCTACACCCCCTCCCTCTTACTCTGCCGCAGCCGGCACACCGTCCCTCCCTCAGCTGCCGCAGCCTGCACACCCTCCCTCCCTCAGCTGCCGCAGCCGGCACACCGTCCCTCCCTCAGCTGCCGCAGCCGGCACACCTTCCCTCCCTCAGCTGCCGCAGCCGGCACACCTTCCCTCCCTCAGCTGCCGCAGCCGGCACACCCTCCCTCCCTCAGCTGCCGCAGCCGGCACACCCTCCCTCCCTCAGCTGCCGCAGCCGGCACACCCTCCCTCCCTCAGCTGCCGCAGCCGGCACACCCTCCCTCCCTCAGCTGCCGCAGCCGGCACACCCTCCCTCCCTCAGCTGCCGCAGCCGGCACACCCTCCCTCCCTCAGCTGCCGCAGCCGGCACACCCTCCCTCCCTCAGCTGCCGCAGCCGGCACACCCTCCCTCCCTCAGCTGCCGCAGCCGGCACACCCTCCCTCCCTCAGCTGCCGCAGCCGGCACACCCTCCCTCCCTCAGCTGCCGCAGCCGGCACACCCTCCCTCCCTCAGCTGCCGCAGCCGGCACACCCTCCCTCCCTCAGCTGCCGCAGCCGGCACACCCTCCCTCCCTCAGCTGCCGCAGCCGGCACACCCTCCCTCCCTCAGCGGCCGCAGCCGGCACACCCTCCCTCCCTCAGCGGCCGCAGCCGGCACACCCTCCCTCCCTCAGCTGCCGCAGCCGGCACACCCACCCTCCCTCAGCTGCCGCAGCCGGCACACCCTCCCTCCCTCAGCTGCCGCAGCCGGCACACCCTCCCTCCCTCAGCTGCCGCAGCCTGCATACCCTCCCTCCGTCAGCTGCCGCAGCCGGCACACCCTCCCTTCCTCAGCTGCCGCAACCTACACACCCTCCCTCCCTCAGCTGCCGCAGCCGGCACACCCTCCCTCCCTCAGCTGCCGCAGCCGGCACACCCTCCCTCCCTCAGCTGCCGCAGCCGGCACACCCTCCCTCCCTCAGCTGCCGCAGCCGGCACACCCTCCCTCCCTCAGCTGCCGCAGCCGGCACACCCTCCCTCCCTCAGCTGGTGCAGCCGGCACACCCTCCCTCCCTCAGCTGGTGCAGCCGGCACACCCTCCCTCCCTCAGCTGCCGCAGCCGGCACACCCTCCCTCCCTCAGCTGGTGCAGCCGGCACACCCTCCCTCCGTCAGCTACCGCAGCCGGCACACCCTCCCTCCCTCAGCTGCCGCAACCAACACACCCTCCCTCCCTCAGCTGCCGCAGCCTGCACACCGTCCCTCCCTCAGCTGCCGCAGCCTGCACACCGTCCCTCCCTCAGCTGCCGCAGCCTGCATACCCTCCCTCCGTCAGCTGCCGCAGCCGGCACACCCTCCCTTCCTCAGCTGCCGCAACCTACACACCCTCCCTCCCTCAGCTGCCGCTGCCTGCACACCATCCCTCCCTCAGCTGCCGCTGCCTGCACACCATCCCTCCCTCAGCTGCCGCAGCCTGCACACCATCCCTCCCTCAGCTGCCGCAGCCTGCACACCGTCCCTCCCTCAGCTGCCGCAGCCTGCACACCGTCCCTCCCTCAGCTGCCGCAGCCTGCACACCGTCCCTCCCTCAGCTGCCGCAGCCTGCACACCGTCCCTCCCTCAGCTGCCGCAGCCTGCACACCGTCCCTCCCTCAGCTGCCGCAGCCTGCACACCGTCCCTCCCTCAGCTGCCGCAGCCTGCACACCATCCCTCCCTCAGCTGCCGCAGCCTGCACACCATCCCTCCCTCAGCTGCCGCAGCCGGCACACCATCCCTCCCTCAGCTGCCGCAGCCGGCACACCATCCCTCCCTCAGCTGCCGCAGCCGGCACACCATCCCTCCCTCAGCTGCCGCAGCCGGCACACCATCCCTCCCTCAGCTGCCGCAGCCGGCACACCATCCCTCCCTCAGCTGCCGCAGCCGGCACACCATCCCTCCCTCAGCTGCCGCAGCCGGCACACCATCCCTCCCTCAGCTGCCGCAGCCGGCACACCATCCCTCCCTCAGCTGCCGCAGCCGGCACACCATCCCTCCCTCAGCTGCCGCAGCCGGCACACCATCCCTCCCTCAGCTGCCGCAGCCGGCACACCATCCCTCCCTCAGCTGCCGCAGCCGGCACACCATCCCTCCCTCAGCTGCCGCAGCCGGCACACCATCCCTCCCTCAGCTGCCGCAGCAGGCACACCATCCCTCCCTCAGCTGCCGCAGCCGGCACACCATCCCTCCCTCAGCTGCCGCAGCCGGCACACCATCCCTCCCTCAGCTGCCGCAGCCGGCACACCCTCCCTCCCTCAGCTGCCGCAGCCGGCACACCCTCCCTCCCTCAGCTGCCGCAGCCGGCACACCATCCCTCCCTCAGCTGCCGCAGCCGGCACACCATCCCTCCCTCAGCTGCCGCAGCCGGCACACCATCCCTCCCTCAGCTGCCGCAGCCGGCACACCATCCAAGTTCTGTACAATACTACGAAGTTAAACGAGCTGATTCATCCTGCTAAAACATGTGTCTCACATAAGGACATCATCTACACATCCTATTTGTATTTTTTCATGAAGTTCACTATTAGCAAATACATTAAGATGTTGAATAGTGTGGGGCTTCAACCTGCTCTCGCACTAGACAGCACATATATGACTTACTGCTTATAATCACTATTTCACTTATTAATAAGTTCATATGTGACATATTCCAAGCCATATTTTTTTCAAGGCACTAACTTTTATATAAAATTTGACAATATCCCAAGTTACTTTACAATTTATTTAAATATTTTAGTTGTGTTATTATTTTTATAAAACAAATATCAATATAGGTATAGTTTTAGTACTAATTGTAATATCTTAACATACTAAGAAGGTTAGGTTGTGGTTTTCTATTCAGCTTTTCAAGGTAAACTCAAATATTCACAATAAATTAGCATGTCACATATGCACTTATTCATAAGCAAGATATTGACTATAAGCAAGTGCGAGAACGGGTTGGGGGCTTAACACTGCTCCTGATGGGTCCCCAGTTCCATATTTACTATACTCTAAACTGACCCACCGAAGCAGACATTTCCTTTCCTTCTTGTGAGTCTTCACTCCATATCTTGAGCCTCCCAGAGACCTCCATATATGCAAGCTAATCCAGGATAAAGCTAATTCTCAGGATAAAGTGATAAGAATGAGATACGAACCTCCCTCTTAAGCCACTTGGATAGTTTTCTAGATATTTGTGATGGTCTGAAGACATATTACTGTTCCAATAACAGTCTACTTGTAAAGTGGTAAGTGAACCTTTGTCTTAAACTGATAATATTCTCATGTTATATATGTATTGTACCACAAATCCCGGGTTTAAAATGTAAAACGTCTATGGTAAACTCGTTTTCTTTGATAAGCTCTAGGGCCTAAGTTTTCTTTAGTGTCAGAATCTAGAGACAACTCAAATAGTTTTTTAATCACATTAACATCATAATAATCATTTCAACATATTTCAGAATGCTGATTTCTGAATGTTGTTTCTGAAACATGTTTCAGAATGTTTTAATGTGTTAATGTAACCTAACCAAACCAAATCAAACCTAGTCTAACTTAATGCAACCTAATCTAAATTAACCTGACCTAACAAAACCTAACTTAATTATGTATAAGGAGCAGATAATAGCACTAATTACATAGTGGTTCTGCAGTGATCACCACAAGGATGCATACACCCAGTTGATTGACAGTTGAGAGGCTGGACCAAAGAGCCAGAGCTCAACCCCCGCAAGCACAAATAGGTGAATAACCCCCCCCCCCCCGAGAAAGGGGGGGGGGTAGGAAAACAGATACAACTATCCACATCTGGGAGAATTTTAAGCAAAGGAAAGAGAAAAAGAATGGTTGAAATGTCAAGACTCTTCTACTAACCCAGTCCACTAACTAACAGGACCAGCGCCGTGGCGCCCCTACCAGAACCACAGATAATGACACCAAGCAAAGCATCCAACACTTCCGCAAATACGACAATATTCGTATTTCCCAATATTCTCGGCATAAAAAAGACTATTCAAAAAAGTTCCTCTTATAATTGGCTTCCTAATTAATGAAGCAAATGAAGTGTTTGCAGCCCTACCTGAAACACACACAAAAGGTTACTGTGACAGTGAGATATGGATACCGGTGAACAACCTTTTCAGATATGACAGGAAACACAGGTTATAGGGTGGGGGGGGGGGGTCAGCCTGTATGTACATCAAAGTGACATTCATCTGCCCTGTGCTGTTAAACACTACATATGACATGTTGGAAATGCTGATAGAATAAAAATCATACATTTCATTGTATGGCATTTCCATACAATGTTCATTGTTCTGGGCATTTCCACATGTTGGAAATGCTGATAGAATAAAAATCATACATTTCATTGTATGGCATTTCCATACAATGTTCATTGTTCTGGGCATTTCCACATGTTGGAAATGCTGATAGTATAGAAATCATAAATTACTGTCCTTTTATATAAGTCACAGAAGACGCAAATTCTCAGCCGTTTGAAGACCAACTAATGAGGAAAGAACACTGCTTAGAAAACCTTACAAATCCAGCCCCAATCATCTGACTTGCGGACTTCAACCTACGGCGCCTAAAGTGGAAGAATGTGACAAATACAGTTATTCTAGAGAACCTCAGGTCTAAATTAAAATAACACACAAACGACCTCTTACAGATGTGTGTGACAGATTTGCCTTAAGCCAGCAAATATTAACAGCTAGAAAAGGAAACACCCTAGACTGTATTTTTACAATGATGAATTGGTTAGGAACAATGATTACAAATACATGTTACTCAGATCACAACTTAATCGAAGTTCAAACACAATATATTTGAGACCAACGCAGCCAGTCTCAAATGCAAATGCATTCATTAAATTAAATTTTAATAATACGCTGATTTACTGGTAACTAAGAAACCAAGAACACACAGAAATAAGCTCAGAAGAACAAGTAGATAATGCAAGCCTAAATCAGTGCCTCGAGAAACTAGGCACAATAGCACTTGAAATCCGTTCATGTTACGTTCTACTAAGGAAAATAGAACAAAAACTGTAAATTGGAACAAGAACGCCGTTCTCTATACCGGAGAAGAAAACCTACGAAACTGCACAACTCTCAGGATTGTATAGAAAAACTTCCACACACACACACACAATCCCCTCCTTTCACACACACACACACACACACACACACACACACACACACACACACACACACACACACACACACACACACACACACTCACACTCACACTCACACTCACACTCACACTCACACTCACACTCACACTCACACTCACACTCACACTCACACTCCCGACACCACTGTGAGTACAAAACAATGCTATCTTAGCTAAGAATTTAAAACATTTACCCAGAGAGGTGTAACCTAACCCCCTGACACGGCACAAGTACTGTCCGTGTTTGATGAAGCTTACGTGTCAGTACTACGGCCGGAACAAACAAACACTAAGCCAGCTTGGTGTAAACATACATCACGTCACTTGGTTTGCACGTCTCAAGAGGCTGGGTCATGTGTTTGTGCACGTGTTGGCCGCCTTCCACGTGCTTACCACTCAAGCCCTATATTCAATACCTTTACGTGCAAGATTCATTCTGTGCCAGGTGAGTACGAGGTCGGAGTGCGCAAGATTCATTGTGTGCCAGGTGTATACGAGGTCGGAGTGCGCAAGATTCATTGTGTGCCAGGTGTATACGAGGTCGGAGTGCGCAAGATTCATTCTGTGCCAGGTGTATACGAGGTCGGAGTGCGCAAGATTCATTGTGTGCCAGGTGTATACGAGGTCGGAGTGCGCAAGATTCATTCTGTGCCAGGTGTGTACGAGGTCGGAGTGCGTAAGATTCATTCTGTGCCAGGTGTGTACGAGGTCGGAGTGCGCAAGATTCATTCTGTGCCAGGTGTGTACGAGGTCGGAGTGCGCAAGATTCATTCTGTGCCAGGTGTGTACGAGGTCGGAGTGCGCAAGATTCATTCTGTGCCAGGTGTGTACGAGGTCGGAGTGCGCAAGATTCATTCTGTGCCAGGTGTGTACGAGGTCGGAGCGCGTAAGATTCATTCTGTGCCAGGTGAGTACGAGGTCGGAGTGCGCAAGATTCATTCTGTGCCAGGTGTGTACGAGGTCGGAGTGCGCAAGATTCATTCCAAGCACGTTCAAGATCTACGATTGCAAAATCCTGAGCAAATATTGAAATGGCCTAAATGTGCGGGATTCATCCAGTGAATGTGTCCATGACAGAAGGGAGCACTGTATTATCTAGAGTTATATAATGTGTGTGTACTCACCTATACTCACCTATTTGTGCTTGCGGGGGTTGAGCTTTGGCTCTTTGGTCCCGCCTCTCGACCGTCAATCAACTGGTGTACAAATTACTGAGCCTACTGGGCTCTATCATATCTACATTTGAAACTGTGTATGGAGTCAGCCTCCACCACATCACTTCCTAATGCATTCCATTTACTAACTACTCTGACACTGAAAAAGTTCTTTCTAACGTCTCTGTGGCTCATTTGGGTACTCAGCTTCCACCTGTGTCCTCTTGTTCGCGTCCCACCAGTGTTGAATAGTTCATCCTTGTTTACCCGGTCGATTCCCCTGAGGATTTTGTAGGTTGTGATCATGTCCCCCCTTACTCTTCTGTCTTCCAGTGTCGTAAGGTGCATTTCCCGCAGCCTTTCCTCATAACTCATGCCTCTTAGTTCTGGGACTAGTCTAGTAGCATACCTTTGGACTTTTTCCAGCTTCGTCTTGTGCTTGACAAGGTACGGGCTCCATGCTGGGGCCGCATACTCCAGGATTGGTCTTACATATGTGGTGTACAAGATTCTGAATGATTCCTTACACAGGTTCCTGAACGCCGTTCTGATGTTAGCCAGCCTCGCATATGCCGCAGACGTTATTCTCTTTATGTGGGCTTCAGGAGGCAGGTTTGGTGTGATATCAACTCCTAGATCTTTCTCTGTCTGTTTCATTAAGTACTTCATCTCCTATTCTGTATCCTGTGCCTGGCCTCCTGTTTCCACTGCCTAGTTTCATTACTTTGCATTTACTCGGGTTGAACTTCAACAGCCATTTGTTGGACCATTCACTCAGTCTATCCAGGTCATCTTGTAGCCTCCTACTATCATCCTCTGTTTCAATCCTCCTCATAATTTTTGCATCGTCGGCAAACATTGAGAGGAACGAATCTATACCCTCTGGGAGATCATTTACATATACCAGAAACAGTATAGGTCCAAGGACTGACCCCTGCGGGACTCCACTTGTGACGTCTCGCCAATCTGAGACTTCACCCCTCACACAGACTCGTTGTCTCCTGTTGCTTAGGTACTCCTCTATCCACCGGAGTACCTTCCCTCTCACTCCAGCCTGCATCTCTGCATCCAGCCAGCCTGTGTGTGTGTGTGTGTGTGTGTGTGTGTGTGTGTGTGTGTGTGTGTGTGTGTGTGTGTACTTACCTAGATGTGCTTGCAGGGTTGAGTTAGGCTCCTAGCCCCGCCTTCCATACGTTCGTTGATTAATGCAATGATTCATTTTTCACGCTTTTATCATATTTACATTTAAAATTTTGCGTTGAATTTGCTTCAACGGCTTCTGCGTCTAACCTATTCCATTTCCTGACCGCTGTTACAGTGAAAATGATCTTCCTGATGTCTGACTCATTTGCGTTTCTAGTGTCCATCTATGACCCCTCGTTTTGCTGTTCCTATCTTTGAACAACGCTGCTTTGTCTGCTTTGTAAATTTCTTTCAGAATCTTATATATTGTTATATTGTCATATCGCTCTCCTTTCCTCCAGTGTGGTAAGGTCTAGTTCTTCCAGTCTTTCCTCATAGCTCAATCCCCTCAGCTCCGGAACGAGTCTCGTTGCATATCTTTGGACTTTTTCTAGCTTCTTGTCCTTTTGTAGGTAGACGTTCCACGTTGGGGATGCATATTCAAGTGTGGGTCTCACCTTCGCTGTATATAGGGCCAGGAAAGCTCCTATGCCCAAGTTTCTGAAGGATACACAGATGTTGGCCAGTATGCCCTGTGCCGCGGTTCTTGTTCTGTTAATGCCGGCTTCTGGCATCAGGTTTGGGGTTATGTCCACTCCCAGACTTTACTCCTATTCTGATTGAAGAATTTATCTTCCCTTCATCCTATACTGCTGTACTGGTATTTGCACTCCTGTTCCAAACTTTATTACCTTGCATTTGACTGGGTTAAATTCTAGTAGCCATTTTTCAGACCACTTCTGAAGTGTGTCCAAATCCGTTTGCAATGCATCACAATCTAACTCTGACTTGAGTCTTCTCATTAGTTTTGCATCATCTGGAAACATCGATATGATGGAGCAAATTTCCTCTGTCAGCCAGGTCATTGACATATATTAGAAACAAGATGGGGCCCCTAACCCGACCCCTTGTGGTGGGGCCCCTAACCCGACCCCTTGTGGTGGGGCCCCTAACCCGACCCCTTGTGGTGGGGCCCCTAACCCGACCCCTTGTGGTGGGGCCCCTAACCCGACCCCTTGTGGTGGGGCCCCTAACCCGACCCCTTGTGGTGGGGCCCCTAACCCGACCCCTTGTGGTGGGGCCCCTAACCCGACCCCTTGTTGTGGGGCCCCTAACCCGACCCCTTGTGGTGGGGCCCCTAACCCGACCCCTTGTGGTGGGGCCCCTAACCCGACCCCTTGTTGTGGGGCCCCTAACCCGACCCCTTGTGGTGGGGCCCCTAACCCGACCCCTTGTGGTGGGGCCCCTAACCCGACCCCTTGTGGTGGGGCCCCTAACCCGACCCCTTGTGGTACTCCACTTGTAACTTCTCTCGACTCTGATGTGTCTGCTCTCACTCTAACCCTTTGTTTCCTTCCTGAGAGATACTCTCTGACCCACCTTAGGACTCTTCCAGATATGCTCTAGTGCCAGTAGGTATCTGTCATGAGGGACCGTCTCAAGCCTTCTCAGAGTCACGGAGTCTACCCTTCTCACAGTCACGGAGTCTACCCTTCTCACAGTCACGGAGTCTACCCTTCTCACAGTCACGGAGTCTACCCTTCTCACAGTCACGGAGTCTACCCTTCTCACAATCACGGAGTCTACCCTTCTAACAGTCACGGAGTCTACCCTTCTCACAGTCACGGAGTCTACCCTTCTCTCTCCGTCTTGATTTATTCTGTCATCTTCTTGTAGAACTTAAGACGAAATTTAACTGTTCACAATTTTCTACTTGCCTGGTCTGGATCAGTCTAGCAACTGCAGGACATCCGTGTTAGCGATATGGGTCTGAAATTTAACGGTTTGTGTCTTCCCTGAGAGAGAGCTGTAGCGGGTGTGTTGGGGAGGGTGACCATGTGGGGTATAGCAGATCCACCTGCATGCTAGCCGCATCTGCGGGCTCGCCATAGCCCGTGCTGCTTGGAACTTTTTGTTACGGGTAGTGAATCTGAAACAACAACAACAACAACGTGCGAGCTGGGGTAGTGCAGTTACCCGAGCTAATTGGTCGTTCACTGTGAAATCAAACATTATTCAAAATAATATATACCGCCATAGGATACCTGATCAACCAGGCTGTGACTCATACGTCAGGCTGCGAGCAGCCGCGTCCAACAGCCTGGTTGATCAGTCCGGCAACCAGGAGGCCTGGTCGACGACCGGGCCGCGGGGACGCTAAGCCCCGGAAGCACCTCAAGGTAACCGCTACCTACCTACCACTGACAACCATACGAGAGAAAATCAGAACCGCGAGGGATAAAATATAAAGAAAAATAAAACTCACACGCCATTGATTGTATCCAATTTAACCTCCACCAGGACACGGATTCCATGGGCCGCCGCTTGGCACGACCAATAACATAACTAACATCAAGAGCGAAGGTTGAAAACCTCCGCCCGACCCAAAAAACAAGTCCCAAAGAGGAATAAAGAACTGAAAACGACACGCAGCAATAACGCGCTATAACGAAGCCCAGACGAGGCTTCGACAAGCCAAGCGCAAGCATATTATCAACCAGGCCCGGCCTCGGCCACACCAGGCCCGGCCTCGGCCACACCAGGCCCCAGCCTCGGCCACACCAGGCCCCGGCCTCATCAACACCGGCCCGGCCTCATCAACACCGGCCCGGCCTCATCAACACCAGCCCGGCCTCATCAACACCAGCCCGGCCTCATCAACACCGGCCCGGCCTCATCAACACCGGCCCGGCCTCATCAACACCGGCCCGTCCTCATCAACACCGGCCCGGCCTCATCAACACCGGCCCGGCCTCATCAACACCGGCCCGGCCTCATCAACACCGGCCCGGCCTCATCAACACCGGCCCGGCCTCATCAACACCGGCCCGTCCTCATCAACACCAGCCCGGCCTCATCAACACCGGCCCGGCCTCATCAACACCAGCCCGGCCTCATCAACACCAGCCCGGCCTCATCAACACCAGCCCGGCCTCATCAACACCAGCCCGGCCTCATCAACACCAGCCCGGCCTCATCAACACCGGCCCGGCCTCATCAACACCGGCCCGGCCTCATCAACACCGGCCCGGCCTCATCAACACCGGCCCGGCCTCATCAACACCAGCCCGGCCTCATCAACACCAGCCCGGCCTCATCAACACCAGCCCGGCCTCATCAACACCAGCCCGGCCTCATCAACACCAGCCCGGCCTCATCAACACCAACCCGGCCTCATTAACAAAGCCCTAATGCTTTTACACCATACTACACTACACACCAGCCCAGCCCTAAGGCAGCGTCTGGGATGCTCTCAGACGTAGGTTCGAATCCTCATCACGGCCCTTGTGGATTTGTTCACCTAATGCTTTTTAAGCAGACAAAAACGGTTTACACACAACTTGCAACTGATGACGTTTGAACATTTCTGGAACAGTGCTTCGCTCACGACCTCTATTCAAATTGCAAATCGGTAAATGTTTCACTCACATACTACAGCCCGTCCTCATAAACAAAGACCCAAAAGACAATTCCATCCACCCGCCAAACCCGCTGTTTATGAATGAAAAACGGTTTACACACGACTCACAACTGATGACGTTCGAACACTTCCGGAACAAGTGCTTCAATGACGAATTTTGTTCGAACCACAACGCTGTAATTTTTTTTTTCAGATATATATACCAGAGGTGTTACATTCTTGTACAGCCACTAGTACGCGTAGCGTTTCGGGCAAGTCCTTAACCCTGATATTCCCTGGAATACGACCCCCGCGAAGAATCGTTTTTACAACCAGGTACCCATTTTACTGTTGAGTTAAACAGAGGCTACAGTTAAGGATTTGCGCCCAGTAAATCCTCCCCGGCCAGGATACGAACCCAGGACAGAGTGCTCGCGGAACACCAGGCGAGTGTCTTACCACTACACCACGGCGACTGGTGAAATGCTTCACCCACGTACTACAAATACAAATAATCGCCAACAGAACCTAAACACCTAACCTATGTTTACATATAGATAATATGCTATTATAATAATTTATTTTTTGAGAAAATTCCCGTTTTGAGTGAACAGCATGTAAAAATTTATGAATGCGTCTGTGGGATCGACCGCTGGATGGAATGGACTTGGTCTCTTGACGAATTGCATACTATAAAATACAACAGCCCGCCCTCGTCAACAAAGGCCAAATGGTCGTTAATCCAGCAGCCAAACCCCACCTCTCCCCGTTTTTAAATGAAACACTTCACACTCAACCCATCTTCAGACCAAATCCATTCCATCGCAACACGTCCTTGACTTAAGTCCATTCCATCCAGCGGTCGACCCCACAGATGCATTCATAAATTTTTACATGCTGCTCATTCGTAACGGAAATTTCTCAAATATAATTATTATAATAGCATATTGTGTATATATAAACATAGGTTAGGTTAGGTTAGGTTAGGTGTTTAGGTTCTGTTGGCGATTATTTGTAGTACGTGGGTGAATCATTTACAGCGTTGGGGTTCGAACAGAGGCTGTCAGCGACGCACTGTTCGAGAAATGTTCGATCATCATCAGTTGTGTGTAAACCGTGTA
>NC_091174.1:18039434-18049434 GCF_040958095.1 Procambarus clarkii
TAACGTCACCAACACCACCACTAACGTCACCAACACCACCACTAACGTCACCAACACCACCACTAACGTCACCAACACCACCACTAACGTCACCAACACCACCACTAACGTCACCAACACCACCACTAACGTCACCAACACCACTAACGTCACCAACACCACCACTAACGTCACCAACACCGCCACTAACGTCACCAACACCACCACTAACGTCACCAACACCACCACTAACGTCACCAACACCACCACTAACGTCACCAACACCACCACTAACGTCACCAACACCGCCACTAACGTCACCAACACCACCACTAACGTCACCAACACCACCACTAACGTCACCAACACCACCACTAACGTCACCAACACCACCACTAACGTCACCAACACCACCACCAACGTCACCAACACCGCCACTAACGTCACCAACACCGCCACTAACGTCACCAACACCACCACTAACGTCACCAACACCGCCACTAACGTCACCAACACCGCCACTAACGTCACCAACACCACCACTAACGTCACCAACACCGGCACTAACGTCACCAACACCACCACTAACGTCACCAACACCGCCACTAACGTCACCAACACCACCACTAACGTCACCAACACCACCACTAACGTCACCAACACCACCACTAACGTCACCAACACCACCACTAACGTCACCAACACCACCACTAACGTCACCAACACCACCACCAACGTCACCAACACCACCACTAACGTCACCAACACCGCCACTAACGTCACCAACACCACCACTAACGTCACCAACACCGCCACTAACGTCACCAACACCGCCACTAACGTCACCAACACCGCCACTAACGTCACCAACACCGCCACTAACGTCACCAACACCACCACTAACGTCACCAACACCACCACTAACGTCACCAACACCACCACCAACGTCACCAACACCACCACTAACGTCACCAACACCGCCACTAACGTCACCAACACCACCACTAACGTCACCAACACCACCACTAACGTCACCAACACCGCCACTAACGTCACCAACACCGCCACTAACGTCACCAACACCGCCACTAACGTCACCAACACCGCCACTAACGTCACCAACACCGCCACTAACGTCACCAACACCACCACTAACGTCACCAACACCGGCACTAACGTCACCAACACCGCCACTAACGTCACCAACACCACAGACACGGGCCTGTACCTTAACAGTGCAACCCGACACCTGACCCCAATAAAGCCTTGAGCTAATAGCAGAGTTAATAACGTAGCTCAAACGTGACAGATGAAATGTGTGTGTGTGTGTGTGTGTGTGTGTGTGTGTGTGTGTGTGTGTGTGTGTGTGTGTGTGTGTGTGTCTACTCACCTAATTGTGCTTGCGGGTGTTGAGCTCTGGCTCTTTGGTCCCGCCTCTCAACCGTCAATCAACTGGTGTACAGTACACACACACACAACTGTGTGTGTGTGTGTGTGTGTGTGTATGTGTGTGTGTGTGTGTGTGTGTGTGTGTGTGTGTGTGTGTGTGTGTGTGTACTCACCTACTCAAGTATTTGTGCTTGCAGGATCGAGCGTTGACTCTTGGATCCCGCCTTTCTAGCTATCGGTTGTTTACAGCAATGACTCCTGTCCCATTTCCCTATCATACCTGGTTTTAAAAGTATGAATAGTATTTGCTTCCACAACCTGTTCCCAAGTGCATTCCATTTTTCCACTACTCTCACGCTAAAAGAAAACTTCCTAACATCTCTGTGACTCATCTGAGTTTACAGTTTCCACCCATGTCCCCTCGTTCTGTTATTATTACGTGTGAACATTTCATCTTTTTCCACTTTGTCAATTCCAAATGTACACACAATTCCAATTCCAAAAACACACACACACACACATACACAATGTGTGTGCGCGCTCACCTATTTATATACACTTCCTTGTGACTTTAGAATCAAACGTCAGCTCCTGGACCCCGCTGTTTCAGCCGCCGCCGGTAGCTGTTATCCAGCGACTCGACCAGAATTATTCCTGTCATACACATTTCTAAAACAGTGGCTGGAAGTGGCTTCTAAAAGCTACTCAACTCCTTAATTTCCTTTCTCCAATTACTCTTACAATGAAAAAAAATACTTTTCTCCATCTCCGCGGCTCATCTCTGGAACTTGCACCCCCCCCCCCTTTAATTAAAGCAAATGTAACTGTTCAATTTTCTTTTATGTGTTTCTTTTGAGGTGAGAATTCCAAGGGGGCGCTGCATACTACAGGCCTGGTCTCACGATGATGGTGCACAGTTTTCTCAATGTCTCGTTTTCGTTTTGTCTCTCATCCTGTAACTACACTTAGGCAATTACACACACGCCCCCACACACACACACACACACACACACACACACACACACGCGCGCACGCACGGGGCCGGCCGGCCGACCGGACAGCACGCTGGGCATGTGATCCTGTGGTCCCGGGTTCGATCCCGGGCGCCGGCGAGAAACAATGGGCAGAGTTTCTTTCACCCCTATGCCCCTCTTACCTAGCAGTAAATAGGTCCCTGGGAATTAGTCAGCTGTCACGGGCTGCTTCCTGATTGTGTGTGGCGTGGAGAAAACAAAAGCAGTAGTTAGAAACAGTTGATTGACAGTTGAGAGGCGGGCCGCAAGAGCAGAGCTCAACCCCCGCAAACACAACTAGGTGAATACAAACAAAACAAACAAGAACTTCGTCACCAAGATTGTCGTGTAGGCATAGAAACACAGAGTCAGTGTTACCAACGAGCCAGCCCCACAAGCTCCTCTACCCTCCGGCACTAATCTAGTGCCTCGCTCTGCACTGGCAACGTTGCCACGAGAGCCTGTCACTCCCAACTGGCAACGATGCCACGAGAGCCTGTGACTCCCAACTGGCAACGTTGCCACGAGAGCCTGTGACTCCCAACTGGCAACGTTGCCACGAGAGCCTGTGACTCCCAACTGGCAACGATGCCACGAGAGCCTGTGACTACCAACTGGCAACGTTGCCACGAGAGCCTGTGACTCCCAACTGGCAACGATGCCACGAGAGCCTGTGACTCCCAACTGGCAACGATGCCACGAGAGCCTGTGACTCCCAACTGGCAACGATGCCACGAGAGCCTGTGACTCCCAACTGGCAACGATGCCACGAGAGCCTGTCACTCCCAACTGGCAACGTTGTTTTCTTACGTCAAGGAGACGTCATAACGTTGCAAGAACGCTGTAGTTACGTCGTTTAGACGTCGGGAATACTGTCCCATAAACTATCCGCCGGATAAATTGCTCTCGGAGCCTTGTTCACCGTTGTTCAGAACAGGGACGCCAACAACAGTAACCAGCCCTACAACAGTAACCACCCCTACAACAGGAACCAGCCCTACAACAGGAACCAGCCCTACAACAGGAACCAGCCCTACAACAGGAACCAGCCCTACAACAGGAACCAGCCCTACAACAGGAACCAGCCCTACAACAGTAACCACCCCTACAACAGTAACCAGCCCTACAACAGTAACCACCCCTTCAACAGGAACCAGCCCTTCAACAGGAACCAGCCCTACAACAGGAACCAGCCCTACAACAGTAACCAGCCCTACAACAGTAACCACCCCTACAACAGTAACCACCCCTTCAACAGGAACCAGCCCTACAACAGTAACCACCCCTTCAACAGGAACCAGCCCTACAACAGGAACCAGCCCTACAACAGGAACCAGCCCTACAACAGGAACCAGCCCTACAACAGGAACCAGCCCTACAACAGGAACCAGCCCTACAACAGGAACCAGCCCTACAACAGGAACCAGCCCTACAACAGGAACCAGCCCTACAACAGTAACCAGCCCTACAACAGTAACCAGCCCTACAACAGGAACCAGCCCTACAACAGGAACCAGCCCTACAACAGTAACCACCCCTACAACAGTAACCACCCCTTCAACAGGAACCAGCCCTACAACAGGAACCAGCCCTACAACAGGAACCAGCCCTACAACAGGAACCAGCCCTACAACAGTAACCAGCCCTACAACAGGAACCAGCCCTACAACAGTAACCAGCCCCTACAACAGTAACCAGCCCTACAACAGTAACCACCCCTACAACATGAACCAGCCCCTACAACAGGAACCAGCCCTACAACAGTAACCACCCCTACAACAGGAACCAGCCCTACAACAGGAACCAGCCCTACAACAGGAACCAGCCCTACAACAGGAACCAGCCCTACAACAGGAACCAGCCCTACAACAGTAACCAGCCCTACAACAGTAACCACCCCTACAACAGGAACCAGCCCTACAACAGGAACCAGCCCTACAACAGGAACCAGCCCTACAACAGGAACCAGCCCTACAACAGGAACCAGCCCTACAACAGGAACCAGCCCTACAACAGGAACCAGCTCTACAACAGGAACCAGCTATTCAACAGGAACCAGCCCTACAACAGGAACCAGCCCTACAACAGGAACCAGCTCTACAACAGGAACCAGCCCTACAACAGGAACCACCCCTACAACAGGAACCAGCCCTACAACAGTAACCAGCCCCTACAACAGGAACCAGCCCCTACAACAGTAACCAGCCCCTACAACAGGAACCAGCCCTACAACAGGAACCAGCCCTACAACAGGAACCAGCCCTACAACAGGAACCAGCCCTACAACAGGAACCAGCCCTACAACAGGAACCAGCTCTACAACAGGAACCAGCCCTACAACAGTAACCACCCCTACAACAGTAACCACCCCTACAACAGTAACCACCCCTACAACAGTAACCACCCCTACAACAGTAACCACCCCTACAACAGTAACCAGCCCCTACAACAGGAACCAGCCCTTCAACAGGAACCAGCCCTTCAACAGGAACCTGCCCTTCAACATGAACCAGCCCTACAACAGGAACCAGCCCTACAACAGAAACCAGCCCCTACAACAGGAATCAGCCCCTACAACAGGAACCAGCCCCTACAACAGGAACCAGCCCCTACAACAGGAACCAGCCCTACAACAGGAATCAGCCCTACAACAGGAACCAGCCCTACAACTTGTGATCAGATGTATATTACGTCATAATATTAACCCTGTCAGTAAATTCTCCTTACAAGAAATATATCCTTAATTACCCACTAAAACAAATTTGTGTTTGTCACTCAGGAAACACAAAATAAACTGTTAATACAGCATGTAAAAAAAAACAGTAAATGTAAAATCCCCAAAAAATTGTGTGTTTAATAAACCAATTTCGCTGAAATGTGTATTCATAAATTGCCTTCCTATAGTATATCCTTGTCTTGTTCAGTGAGGTCCACTAAATCCTGCCTATTCCTGACTTCAGTCAAGCTGCGTATGTCAGTTACATTAATGATCAATTAATCGATCATTGCCAGTTATCAATGACATGTTAAATATGCTATACTCCCTAGTATACACACACACATATTTCCTTGGCAGACTATTAACGAGAGAGTGTACAATCATCGTTAACGAAGAGTCGGTCTTCATACCATCTGTACGAGGCATTAACAGGCGCCAAGTGTCTACACTAAGAGTGGTTACTATTTAGACCTGGGGGGGCGGGGTTGAGGGGGGAGGGAAGGGTTTAGGGGGGAGGGAAGGGTTTAGGGGGGTGGGGTTGAGGGTGGGGTTGAGGGAAGGGTTTAGGGGGGAGGGGTTGAGGGAAGGGTTTAGGGGGGAGGGGTTGAGGGGGGGGGGAGGTTGAGGGGGGAAGGGTTTAGGGGGGGGAAGGGTTTAGGGGGGGAGGGGTTGAGGGGGGGGAGGTTGAGGGGGGGAGGTTGAGAGGGGGGGGTTGAGAGGGGGGATTGAGGGGAGGGGTTGAGAGGGGGGGTTGAGGGGGGGGGGTTGAGGGGGGGGGGTTGAGAGGGGGGGTTGAGGGGGGGGGGAATACTTGCGCAGATGTGACTGTGTATATCGCGGGGTTGTGAGGCCCCCACCTGTTACTTGAGGTTATCTTGAGATGATTTCGGGGCTTAGCGTCCCCGCGGCCCGGTCCTCGACCAGGCCTCCATCTCCAGGAAGCAGCCCTTATAGCAGCTGTCTAACTCCCAGATACCTATTTACTGCTAGGTAACAGGGGCATCAGGATGAAAGAAACATTTTGCCCATTTGTCTCCGCCTCCACCGGGGATCGAACCCAGAACCTCAGGACTATGAATCCGAAGCGCTGTCTACCCAGCTGTCAGGCGGCCTTACTGTATGTTGGTAAAGGAAGAACTTTTAGTGTTAGCGCTGACAATACATGGAAGAGGTTTGGCGAGTCGTGGAAGCTAATTCAATTCAAAGTTTTAGAAGTAAATAGAGAAATGACAGAAGCGTGGGGAAATGAGCCATTGCATTACTCTATGAACGTTCGAAAGGCGGGGGTTAGGAGCTTAGCTCGACCCTAAATGTTGCACCTTGCGGTTATCTCGCGTTGATTTCGGGCTCGGTGTCCCCGCGGCCCGGTCCTCGACCAGGCCTCCTCGTTGCTGGACTGGTAAACCAGGCTGTTGGACGCGGCTGCTCGCAGCCTGGCGTATGAGTCACAGCCTGGTTGATCAGGAATCCTTTGGAGGTGTTTGTCAAGTTCTCTCTTGAACACTGTGAGGGGTCGGCCAGTTATGCCCCTTATGTGTAGTGGAAGCGTGTTGAACAGTCTCGGGCCTCTGATGTTGATCGAGTTCTCTCTCAGAGTACCTGTTGCACCTCTACTTTTCAACGGGGGTATTCTGCACATCCTGCCATGTCTTCTGGTCTCATGTGGTGTTATTTCTGTGTGCAGGTTTGGGACCAGCCCCTTGAATATTTTCCACGTGTAAATTATTATGTATCTCTCCCGCCTGCGCTCAAGAGAATAGATTTAGGCTCTTTATAGTCGATACCAATAGTTTAGATGTTTTTCCGAGTGAATTCTAGCAGTAAAGGATCTCTGCACGCTCTCCAGGTCAGCAATTTCTTCAGCTTTGAAAGGGGCTGTCATTGTGCAGCAGTACTCTACTCTAGAGAGCACCATCGTCTTGAAAAGTATCATCATCGGTATAGCATCTCTAGTGTGAAAAGTTCTTGTTATCCAACCTGTCATTTTTCTTGCAGTTGTGACGACTACTGTTAAGGGAAGGGAGAAGGGATAGTGAGGACGAAGGGACAGACAGCACAAATACCTTGGAGAAGGTATCAACAGTGATGTTGTGAACGACCTATATCGTAGGTTCAATTGTTGAAAGACTTCAACAATTGAAACAGATGTCAGAATATTTTGTTCTACATGATGTTAGATCTCCAGTTGATTATCATACCTTGCACCTAATTAACTTCCCGCCTGTGTTAACTTCTAGTTTAAACAAACTAGAAACAATACAAAATGAAGCCATGAGGGTAACTCTCGGTGCCCCAAGATGCCCTAGAATTAACATTAGGGAAGAACTGAAGCTTCCAACCATACTAGTGAGAATCATGCAAGTCAACACGGCCTTTTGCCTTAAAAGTCATGAGAGACCCTACATCTCCTGCATTGCTCAGAGACAAATTATTATGTGCTGTTAACACCCTATTGACTGGTGCCGACATACCAAATCACTCCTTTTATTACAAATGGTTGAGTAAAAATGCCTACAATCTAATTCAAGCTGAACATTCCTTTTAAATGCAATCTACCTGTCTGATATTATCTGTACCCCACCATTTAAGTATCATACACACCTGTCACCAAGAAAGGTAATGAGAATCTTGCTCTTCTCAAACCTGTCACACTTAAAACAATTGCCTCCTCCGTAACAAATTAACGATCTCACGAACACTTTCTCTACACCGACGGCTGAGTCCAGTCGTCTACTGGACGGACTGCAGCAGCATGTAGGTTTAATAGCGAAAAATATTTGCAAACAGACTATCAGTGTCAGATTAAACAATTGGCTGACCTCCACACAAGTTAGCTAGTTGTAGTGCTAGCTAGCTAACACTACAACTAGCTACCAGTACATTCAAAAACACAGGAGGAATAATAATATTTTGTGATTAAAAGTCTGCTCTTCAAGCAGTTGAAAACTTCTCCTGCAAGATCGACAGCAAGAACCTCATATTAGCAATTATAAATATCCTGATCACTGCATAAAGTAAAGGTCTTCGAATCTCCTTTTGAATGAATACCATCTCACAAATATAACCCATCATGATGACACAGACATTGCAGCCAAATTAGCGTGTAACGAAGATGCTGAATTAGACCCAGGTATCCCCCATCTCTGCTCTCAAGCCTATATTGTCCCAAACACTCGAGTACGATAGGAGGGAAATTACTGATCCCCAACGGCCTGAATGCACCAGTATAAAAAGCTATGACTTGTACCTGGATGTTTTTTTTTTGGGGGGGGGGAGGGTGGGACGGGGAGGGGGGGGGGAGTTCTACTCCCCAAGCCCGGCCCGGGGCCAGGCTTCCCTTGTGAGAGCTTAGTCCACCAGGCTGTTGCTTGGAGCGGCCCGCAGGCCCACTTACCCACCACAGGCCAGTTGGTCCGGCACTTCTTGAAGAAAACTATCCAGTTTTCTCTTGAAAACGTCCACGTTGGTTCCGGCAATATTTCTAATACTCGCTGTGAGGATGTTGAATAACCGCGGACCTCTGATGTTTATACAGTGTTCTCTGATTGTGCCTATGGCACCTATGATTTGTTCAGATCTGAAACCTATATTTATGGGCAGCACAAAACGTCGACCAGACTGTGCGACACAGTGGTGGCCAGGATCAGGTTGGGTTACCGTTACCTGTGGCCGAGTCGAGGTTTACTTCGTACGCCTGCTCGGCCGAGTCGAGGTCTACTTAACTTCTTCAGATCTATTAACTTCTTACTTATTCTACTTCCAGATTTAACGATATATAAACGGTATAAATACACAGTTTAAAATAATGAAAGGCATCGTTATGCTCGGTCCGGGCAAGGGCCTGGGTACCCATATCTGGTTCGGTTATCTTGAGGTTATCTCGAGATAATTTCGGGGCTTTGTGTCCCCGCGGCCCGGTCCTCGACCAGGCCTCCACCCCCAGGAAGCAGCCCGTGACAGCTAACTAACACCCAGGTAACTATTTTACTGATAGGTAACAGGGGCATAGGGTGAAAGAAACTCTGCCCATTGTTTCTCGCCAGAGCCCGGGATCAAACCCGGGACCACAGGATCACAAGTCCAGCGTGCTGTCCGCTCGGCCGACCGACTCCCAGTTGATGGGGTTCTGGGAGTTGTTCTACTCCCCAAGCCCGGCCCGAGGCCAGGCTTGACTTGTGAGAGTTTGGTCCACCAGGCTGTTGCTTGGAGCGGCCCGCTGGCCCACATCACTTCAACCCGGTTGGTCCGGCACTTTTTGCAGAAAACTGTTGAAATCAAACTGGTACTAGACAGGACTGGTGGAGGTGGTGATATCAACAGTCTGGTGAAGGGTTATGGGTACTCCATAAGGGACTTGTGATCGTGTACACGTTAAGAATCCTTGTATTAGAGGATTATATAGTCTAGAATGTGCTATCTGGCGCGTCTTGACATCAGGGCGGGGCTCAACAGTCTGCTTGACCGGACCGTGGGGAAAGTGAACCCCAGTAAGCACCTTGAGGCACTTCTGGCAAATTTATTGACGACGGTTTGGAGAGTTAAGTTCGATCCCGCAGAGCTCACGAAGTCACCCTAATGCGAGTACATTTAATTTTACGGGAATATCCTAACCACTTGGGCTGGACGGTAGAGCGACGGTCTCGCTTCCTGCAGGTCGGCGTTCAAGTCGTAATAACTTGGCGCTTTCTCCTGATAGTTCCCTTCCCGAGACCGACAGAGCGCGACTTTTGTCTAATATATATGTGTATATATATATATATATATATATATATATATATATATATATATATATATATATATATATATATAAACAGTTGTGACGCCCTTAAAAAGTGTTAAATAATCTTATTACCAAAATTTCTGATAAAGACATCCAGGTTTCAGCTGTTGCCAGCTAAAG
>NC_091174.1:18054434-18094434 GCF_040958095.1 Procambarus clarkii
CCTGTTCTATTGATCACGAGTCCCAGGATTCTGCCTACCTCCACATATTAGATCGGGCGGTTGTCAAGGATGATGGGGTCTGGGTTTCTTTTTGCAATGTGTATTATCTGAAACTTTTGTTTGTTTGTGCTGACTTTCCATTCTTTCTCAAAGTCGTTTATGAATTCAATTGCTGCCTTGGTCTTGTTGACTAGCCCGCTTTGATGTTTCTGGTTGACATATTATTTGGGTGACAGCGTATGTGATGTATTCTCCATGTTGGGGTTGGGGCAGGTCAGCTGTATATATGTTGAATAGAGTGGGAGAGAGGCAGCTTCCTTGGGGTACTCCACATTTCAGTTCTATTACGTCACCCATGTAGCTGCCGATATTGAGCCTAACAGTTCTGCTGTCTATACAGCTGCACAGAGTAGCAGTAAATCTCTCAGGAAGTCCTAGCTCAGATATCTTATATTTTAGGCCTGTGTGCCAAACTTTGTCGAAGGCTTTCGAAACGTCTCTAAGAACTATATTACACTGATCTTTTTTCGACACTGCGTTGGCTACATGCTCGTAGATCAGGGCTATAGCTGTATGGGCCCCTCTGCGGTTTCTAAACCCACGTTACCTGGTGTTATACTTCTCTTCCTCTTCCATGTACTTCACACGTCTCCGATTGATTATTTTTTCGAATATTTTTGCCTGGTACTTCGAGGAGGGAAATTGGCCTGTAATTTTCAGTTTGGGTTGGGGGTTTACCTGGCTTGGGGATTAATCTTATTGTGGCACTTTTGAATGCCACAATCAGCCATGTGAGACTCGACCGTATCACGGCAGGGAGGGGAGGGACTCGGCCGCACCACGGCTGGGAGGGGGGGGGGGACGGGACTCGGCCGCACCACGGCAGGGAGGGGGGGGGGGACGGGACTCGGCCGCACCACGGCAGGGAGGGGGGGGGGACGGGACTCGGCCGCACCACGGCAGGGAGGGGGGGGGGACGGGACTCGGCCGCACCACGGCAGGGAGGGGGGGGGGGGACGGGACTCGGCCGCACCACGGCAGGGAGGGGGAGGGGGGGAATCGGCGGCAAATGTATACAGAATACAAATTTGAATACAAATCTGAACCAAATTTGTTTCCTGAAAATAGAGCGTGGGATGAAGCATCAGATAATGACGTCACCAGTTGGAGTGAGTCCCTCATGGCAATGACCACTCGACTGTCACTTGTCACTTGAAGGCGTTTGCTCTTAATTCAAATTTAAACCAGGACGCTTCAACGGTTTACGTCGTGCCCCTTGCAACAGTAACTGACCAAAATCACAAATCCCCCGTAATTTTCAACTATTCGGTGTTTGGGCTGAGAAAAATAATAGTTAATCTGTTTACTTTAAGGTTATATGGACCATGGAGGCAAGTATGTAGAAATAAAACCAACCATCACTTGTTTCGGAGAATTAAATTTATCGGAAAAACTTAAATTAACGTGATGCTAAATAGTGTATTTTTTGTTGTTGATATTTACATGCAGAGCATACTAAATAATTACCATAAAATACTTACAGAAAGACAACATTACACAATAAAACCACACACAAATTGGAAGGCAAAGAAACAACATAATCCAATGATGGTACACAAAATACAATGCAGAGAGCAGTCCAAATGGAGACACAAATACAACACAGCACATAAAGAAACACAAGGAGAACACATGACAAACAGAACAAGGGTACAAACCCATAGGCCTGAAGGGCCAACTGGGCCACAAAACTGAACATAAATATAATACAAGATCATAAACAAGAACACATCATTTAACAGATTTATTATATTTCTGCAGAAATTCAGCCTTGGGAAAGCAGATATAGTACTCCTCCCACAGTAGCCACTCCTGCTTGATACCTGCTTGATGGAGTTCTAGGAGTTCTTCTACTCCCCAAGTCCGGCCCGAGACCGGGCTTAACTTTTGAGTGTTTGGTCCATCAGGCTGTTGTTTAGAGCGGCCCGCAGGCCCACATATCCACCACAGCCCGATTGGTCCGGCACTCCTTGGAGAAAACTATCTAGTTATTCTCTTGAAGATGTCCACGGTTGTTCCCGCAATCTTTCTTATGCTCGCTGGGAGGGTGTTGAACAACCGCAGACCTCTGATGTTTATACAGTGTTCTCTGATTGTGCCTATGGCACCTCTGCTCTTTACTGGTTGTATTCTGTTCTCATCGTTGGGAATATCGCAAACCAAGCTGCGTCTCTATTTCATACCGAGCAGCGTCTCCCGGCGGTGTAACATAAACTCGGGAATGTCAGTGAAGAATTTCCGCGCACTAGGCACCTACACAGTCGAAAAAAACAACAACACGGGACTGGCATCACCCGTTCTGTCGCAACCGAAGCTGCAGCACTGAGCACCATTTTGGGCCTCGACGAGGCAACCCCCCCCCCCTAGCAGGGACCGGCAGCACCACAGGGGAATCACACCCAACGTCCCACAACAATACAGACAGAGCTCCCACGACGAACATCCTTCTTCAGGACGACTACCAAGTCCCTGGCTGCAGGAGCCACTTCGGGAGGGACCACTTTCCACTGCTGGGAAATGACAACAGGGAGCACAGGTACGAAGATAGAGCTCCTCACAGCCTCGCCACCATCCACCAACACCATGGGGGGCCACCACGGCCGAAGCCGTACCACCACGTCCACAGGAGACAACTCATATCATGGAAACTCCCCCACATCTGCCCAGGCCACGTCTGCCAAGGCCAAAACAGGGAAGGAGAGCCTCAAACGCTTAGGATCTGGGCGTGAATCGTCCGAGCTTTCCACTGGACCAGAAGCCGAGACACGGGAGACGGTGGGAGCCAGTACCCGGACACGACACAGGACCTCGGCAGCAGCGACTACATGGGGGACCAGCCCAACCCCAGCAGGAGGCCTGGAACACACATCATCCAGCAGCATGGTCGACATGGGTGGCAGGGGCGCAAAGACAGGAGCCACAGGGGAACTGGCCAGCACATCAACAGAAGACGAACACGAAGACAAGGTCTCAGACCGTTCCACGCCCATCCCAGCATCACCACCACCAGCCATAAAACACACACCTGGCAACTGCACAGTATTCGGCGCCCGAGCACCGTCAGGAGCCAGTGCAGAATCCAACACCAGGTGAGGCTCGACATCCACAGGCACTTGCACATGCTGGATCCTCGTCGACAGCCAGCAGCGGAAAATCCTCTTCGTGAAAGAGATAAACCCTCTCCATGGCAGCAGCCAAGCAGCCAGTAGCCAGGTGGCCCAACATCCCACAGCGAAAGCATGTATGAAGCTGCCATGCATAGTAGACACGAATGTAATAGCCCATAGTTTCACAGAAGATGGAATGTCCAAATGCAGCCGCATCCCCAGAGTCCGGATACTATTTCGTACGCCCCTGAGCTTCCTGGAGGAAATTATATTCAACCGCACACTCGCGACAGTGCCAAACTGCCCTTAGTACCGCTTCAGCAGCTCCTCCAGGAATTCAAGTGGCAGCATCATGAACACTTGTAAGTGAGGGCACCACTCCAGTCGGAGATAACCAGCGAACCAGCAGCGTCTGGCAGTTGAAACGACCGCCAACTCGTAGTGGTGCAAAAACACCCTGTAATCCTCCGCAGCAGCAAATTTCACCACCGCCTGACGAAAAGAGACGAGCTCCACGGAATAGATGACAGCCACGTTACACACAGTATCTCACATAACACTAGCTTCCCTGCAGGGTAGTCCCCTTGCCAGTAAACTCTAGGCCAACGGAATGAGCCCGCAAAATGAAGGGAAATTAAGGGAAGGGACAGCCCCCCCCCCCTTCATCATGCAGGCCACGTCAGCAACCAGACCAGGGTCCGCCTGCTACACCGAGTGAGCAACGACTAAAGGGGCAGGCGAGGTAAATCACCCCACGGCAGCCAGTGGTTAGATGTTTAATTTTTTGTTGACGATTACTTGTATATGAAGTACGTCTGTGAAGCATTTACAGAGTTGTGATTCGAAGAGGTCGTCAGCGGAGCACAATTCAAAGAAAGTTCGAACGTCATCAGTTGTGAGTTGCGTGTAAACATAGTTGATACCAGGTTGATGGGGTTCTGCGAGTTGTTCTACTCCCCAAGCCCGGCCCGATGCCAGGCTTGACTTGTGAGATTTTGGTCCACTAGGCTGTTGCTTTGCAGCGGCCCGCAGGCCCACATATCCACCGCAGCCCGGTTGGTCCGGCACTCCTTGGAGGAAACTATTTAGTTTCCTATTGAAGATGTCCACGGTTGTTCCGGCAATATTTCTTATGCTCGCTGGGAGTATGTTGAACAACCGTGGACCTCTGATGTTTATACAGTTCTCTCTAATTGTGCCTATGACACCCCTGCTCTTCACTGATTCTATTCTGCATTTTCTTCCATATCGTTCACGCCAGTATGTTATTATTTTACTGTGCAGATTTGGGATCTGGCCCTCCAGTATTTTCCACGTGTTCATTATTTGATATCTCTCCCGTCGTCTTTCTAACGAGTACATTTGGAGAGCTGCGAGACGATCCCAATAATTTAGATGCTTTATCTCGTTTATGTATCCCATATATGTTCTCTCTACTCCCTCTATTTCAGCAATCTCTCCTGCTCTGAATGGGGAAGTGAGTACTGAGCAGTACTCAAGACGGGACGGCACATGTGATTTGAAGAGTACAACCATTGTGATGGGATTCCTGTATTTGAAAGTTCTCGTAATCCATCCGATCATTTTTCTGGCTGCCGCAATATTTGCTTTGTTATGCCCTCTAAAATTTAGGTCGCCAGACATCATTATTCTCAAATCCTTTACATGTTGCTTTCCTACTATGGGCAAATTTGATTGCGTTTTGTACCCTGTATTATGTTTAAGATTCTCCTTTTTACCGGATCTGAGTATCTGGAATTTATCGCTGTTAAACATCATGTTATTTTCTGCTGCCCCGTCGAAAACTTTATTAATATCTGCTTGTAGTTTTTCAATATCTTCAGCAGAGGTAATTTTCATGCTGATCTTTGTGTCATCTGCAAAGGATGATACGAAGCTGTGCCTTGCATTTGAGTCTATATCTGATATGAGAATAAGGAAAAGCAGTGGTGCAAGGACTGTACCTTGAGGTACTGAGCTTTTAACTGCGCATGGACTCTATTTTATATGGTTGACTGTTACTCTTTGTGTTCTGTTCGACAGAAAACTGAGTATCCAACATCCTACTATTTTAAGAGTTATTCCCATTGACCTCAGTTTGTGTGCTATCACTCCATGGTCACATTTATCGAATGCCTTTGCGAAATCCGTGTATACCACATCTGCATTCTGTTTTTATTCTAATGCCTCAGTGATTTTGTCGTAATGGTCAAGTAGCTGTGAGAGGCATGATCTTCCTGCTCTAAATCCATGTTGGCCTGGGTTGTGGAGGTCATTGGTCTCCATGAAACTCGTGATCTGACTCCTGATCTTGGCTCTGACTCCTCGCCTGACCTGGCTCTAAACGATCTTTCCTGATCTTTTTCTTTCTTTCAAACCGATTTTCTTTCATAAACACAGGGTTTGCTGGCTGGAATAACAAGCATTTGGCCTTTGTTGATGAAGACGGACTACAGAATTCATAACAATTGGTGTATTGTTTTGCTGCACTGTATTACGTACAACCTGGAGATTGTGTCTCGAACAAGATCGAGCCTGAGAATTGAATTGAACTATCAGAGGAAAGCGCCAAGCCATTACGACTATATAGCACTTGAAAGGGGGTAAGATTAAGGATTTGGGATGGGACGGGGTGGAAGGAATGGTGCCCAACCACTTCGACCGTCGGGGATTGAACGCTGACCTGCATGAAGCGAGACCGTCGCTCTACTGTCCAACCCAAGTGATTGGGTCGATCGAGCCTGAGAGGTGAATGGAAACTGGTGACGCACCCCGTCCTCACATACAAAGATCCAAGCTCGTTAATTCAGCTGCCAAACCCCCTGTTTATGAATGAAAAACGGTTTACACACGACTCAACGGATGACGTCCGAACACTTCCGGAACAAGTGCTTCGCTGACGACTTTTGTTTGAAATACAACGCTGTAAATGCTTCACCCACGTACCACAAGTACAAATAATCGCCAACAGAACCTAAACACCTAACCTAACCAATGCCTAAATATGTACAATATGGTAATATAAAATAATATTAATTTATATTTGAGAAAATTCCTGTTTTGAATGACCAGAATGTTAATATTAACGAATGGGTGTGGGGAGGACGGCCGCTGCCGTTAACAGCCTAGTGTGAGGACGGGTTGGCTGACGATATTCAGCTCGTTGGCGAAAGCCTTGGACAAGTGTGATGATGTTACAATGCACAAAATGCGCATAAAAGGAATTGCTGTCAAAGTTTGAAGATGGATCAATAATTTCCTAATGAACAGAACACAGTGAATTATAGTCAGCAAAGTAAAATGCGATTCATCCAGCCTGAAAAGCTCAGTCGCCCAGGGTTCTGGACTACTTTGTGTCATCCTCGTATCGGACCTGCTAGAAGGATACAAACTATAGTACCGTATCATCCTATGCAGATGACACTAGGAGTTATATAAGAGTAGACAATGTCGAAGACACGGCAAACCTCTCAACTGATGTAAAGCAGGCTTTTCAATAGGCCATGGAAAATAATATGATTGCTGAAGATAAATTCCAGGTCCTGCACCATAGAAAAAAACAAAATATATAATGAGAAACCACATGTAAAACGCAGTGAAATTACAATATAGAATGAAAAGGCAATATAAAAAAGAGTCAGGAGCAGTCAAGTTAGAAGACCTTACTTTTGAAGCCCAATAAAATGACTGTCACAACTGCAAATAAAATGTCAGATTGAATAACAATAACCTTACAAACAAAAGATGATACTTTGTAAAACACTAGTGTTCTCTAGGGTGGGAAATAATTGTACAATAACAGCCCCATTCACAGTTGGGTAAATTGTTGACTCACGGAAAGGCCAGAATCCACCGTGTGCATGTTCCCTCCTTTATATGCCATCGTGCCATGAAAGGTACGCCAGTCAACTCCCAGGGGCACTGTTAACCCCTGGGCAGAATGGAATAGAGCCAAGAGTCCTCAATGCTCATGGCCACCTGCCGGCAGTATAATGCCGCCCACCTGGCCACCCACACTCGTTGGAACGGGGAAAAGGTTCCATCACTAACTAGGCTGCAGTACAAGGATTCCTCTACCCAGTGCCCACTGTCTGAAACTTAATCAGACGCAGTGAGTTCCACTTCTTTGCGTGTTGACACTCGCCAGTAGGGCAAGAGAGCTAGGGCTTCCACATAGGTGACTGATACACTCTGCAGCTATACAGCCAACAGAACATCTAGGCTCCGAATCGGTGGCTACTTGGGTGACATAATCGAACTGAAAAGTGGAGTATCACAAAGAAGCTGCCTCTCTCCAACTTTATGTAACATATATAAAGCTGACCTACCTCAACCTCAACATGGAGAATACATCACATATAATGATGATGTCACCCAAATACCAGGACCATCAAGGTCGCTAAAGGCCAACAAGACCAACGCAGCAATTGTATTCATAAACAACTTTACTCCTCAATGGAAACTAAGCACAAATAAACAAAAGTTCCAAATAATACACATTGCAAAAAGAAACCCAGACCCCATTATCCTTGACAACCGCCCGATCCAATATGCAGATGTAGGCAGAATACTGGGACTCAAGATCAATAAACAGATGTACAAATATATATAGGGGGGGGAGAAGGGCGGGGAAGGGCCCTCCTGTATAGCCAATCTCAAATCCAGGCTGAGGAGAATTCAGCAAACTAAATTTTAATAACAAATTGATTAACTGGAAAGAAATACACCAAAACCTCTCAGAAATATGCTGGAAAGAACTGATAGATAATGCAAACTTATAGCAATGCTCCGAGGAAATACGCATAGTAGCACTTGAAATATGTGCAAGTCACATACGACTAAGGAAAGAGAAAAAGATGCAAATTGGAACGAGAACGGCGCTCCCTCTACAGGCGAAGAGGGAGCCAGTAGAGGGAGTCAACTCACATAACATCACAAACACTCCACTCTATCCCAACATCGACCAGGACAAGGCTATGTAGGGAAATAGATATGATCGACCTCAAGCTGCAAGAATCATAAAATCCAGGAGAGGCAAAGAGAGCAAAAGGCTTAACTGAAATAATAATCTGAAAACTTTTCTATACATAAACAAGAACAAAAACGACATCCAGCATTGGACCCTTGAGCAAGGGTGATGGAACTTTAACAAATGGCAAATAAATGAGTGAAATACCGAGGCTTCAGTACGATTCTATTTTCAGTCAACCCCTGGCCACATTGATGATTAATGATCAAAACGAATTCTTCATGAATGTGGCACTAATATCGAACCATATATCAGATGTCACCCTAACCCCACTGGACTTTGAAGTAGCCATAGACAGCATGCCCGTGCACTCTACACTAGGCCCAGACTCGTGGAATTATATATTCATCATTAGTTCAAAACACGACTATCACAGGCCCCCCCAAAAAAATCATTGGAGACGGAGCCTAGATACTGGTGTCATCACTGACATTCGTAGAACAGCGGAGATCGCGCCACGTCGCAAACGTCCTAACGCAGACGCAAAAAATGATAGATGCTTAGCTCTAACATCACCCATCATAATATTATTTGAAAGAGTGCTAAGAAGTATGATCACAAAACATCCAATGAACGAAATGGAAGAAAATGAAAAATAGAACCAGTGAAGAGCAGAGGTGCCATAGGCACAATCAGAGAACACTGTATAAACATCAGAGGTCCGCGGTTGTTCAACGTCCTCCCAGCGAGCATAAGAAATATTGCCAACCGTGGACATCTTCAAGAGAAACCTAGATCGTTTTCTCTAAGCAGTGCGAGACCAATCGGGCTGTGGTAGGTATGTGGGCCTGCGGGCCGCTCCAAGCAACAACAGCCTGGTGAACCAAACCCTCACAAGCCAATTGGGGAGTATAAGAACTCCCAGAATCCCGCCAAGCAGGTTCAAAGAATGACAACATCTACATAACTATGGACATCAGGACACTCCTACTTCTTACAACTGCAAGAACAATTACTGGTTGGATAACAAGAACCTTCAAACAACAGATGCCATATGAACGATGATACTTCAAGACACAACTGCCCTCTAGGGTGGAATACAGTACTGTTGCACACTAACAGCCCCCTTCAAAGCTGGAATATTGCTGACCTGGAGAACGTGCAAGGATCTATTACTGCTGGAATCCACTACATAAACCATCTAAATTACTGGTATCACTTACAAATTCTAAATCTGTATTACCTAGCGCGCAAGCAGGAGTTACATAATAATTTACACTTAGAAAATATTAGTCTGACTGGTTCCAAATCAGTGCATAAAAATAACATCACATCAGACCAGAAGACATGGCAGGATGTGCAGAATATCCCCGTTGAAAAGCAGAGGTGCAACAGGTACTCAGAGAGAACTATCAACATCAGAGGCCCGAAACTGTTCAACACGCTGTCACTACACATGAGGGGCATAACTGGCCGACCCCTCACAGTTCAAGAGAGAACTTGATAAACACCTCCAAAGGATACCTGATCAACCAGACTGTGATTCATACGTCAGGCTGCGAGCAGCCATGATAAACAGCCAAGTTGACCAGACCACCACCCAGTAGACCTGGTCAGAGACTGGGCCGGAGAGACGTTGATCCTTGGAAATATCAACAAGCACCGCAAGGCAAAGGTACTTCTTTCCTGCTCTCTGAGCACCCACACATGTCTCCTTGAACCACCCACTCTAAATAGTCAGACTGACGGAAATCAATTTCTACACAATCAATTTCCTCGATAATTTTGTATGTGGTAATCATGTCTCCCCTAACTCCTCTGTCTTCCAGCTAGATGAGGTTCAAAGAATATAGCTTTCCCCATAACTCATACTTTGTAGCTATGAGACTAGTCTAATGGTGCACTTTTCAACCTTTCCCAACTTCATTTTGTTATGGATAAGACAGGGACTCCGCGCTGGTGCCGCATACTCCAGGATTGGCCTGACATACGTGATCAATACAAAAGGTTTTGGATGATTCCTTACACATATTTATAAAGGCAGTTCGTACTTATCAACCTCGCATATGCTGCTGCTATCCTTTTCTTGCGAGCTTCAGGAGACCAGTGTGGTGTGATAGCAGCCTTCAGATCCTTCTCTCTGTCCGTTTCATAAAGGAGTTCACTCCCATTTGGTACCGTGTGTCCAGCTTCCTGTTCCCTCCACCTGGTTTCATTACTTTACATTTCCTTGAGTTAAATTCTAGTAGCCATTTGTTGGATCATTCCTTCATATTGTCCAGGTCATCTTGTAGCCTCTTGCTGTCTTCCACTGTCGTAATCCTCTTCATAATTTTTCCGTCAGCAAATATTGAGATGAATGAATCTATTCCCCGAGGAAGATCATTTACATATATGAGAAACAGAACGGGTTCAGAAAATGAACCCTGTGGGAATTCACTAATGGCATCTCACTACTCTCTTTATCTCACCTCTCACAGTCAGTCATTGTTTCTGTTGCTTAGGTACTCTTTATTCCATTGGAGTACCTTTCCTGTCACTTCTGCCTACGTCTCCAACTTGTGCACTAATCTCTTATGAGGTAATGTGTCAAAGACTTGAGACAATCTAAAAATATGCAGTATGCCTGTTCAAGTATTTCTTGTCTAACTTTTGTCATCCCAGAATGATTTATCATCCCAGGACCCATGCTGGTGGTGTGTTACAAAGTTCCTTCTCTCCATGCGTGTGTGTGTGCATGTAAGCATCTGGATGTGTATACTCACCTAGTTGTGGTTGTGGGGGTTGAGCTTCGGCTCTTTTTGTTCCTTTTGCTCTTTTTGTATGTTGTGTGTGTGTGTGTGTGTGTGTGTGTGTGTGTGTGTGTGTGTGTGTGTGTGTGTGTGTGTGTGTGTGTGGGGTGTGGTGTGTGTGGGGTGTGTGTGGGGTGTGGTGTGTGTGGAGTGTGTGTGGGAGGTGTGTGTGTGTGTGTGAGGTGTGTGTGTGTGTGTGTGTGTGTGTGTGTGTGTGTGTGTGTGTGTAGATGTGTAGGTGTGTGTGGGGTGTGGTGTGTGTGTGTGTGTGTGTGTGTACTCACCTAATTGTACTCACCTAATTGTGCTTGCGGGGGTTGAGCTCTGGCTCTTTGGTCCCGCCTCTCAACCGTCAATCAACTGGTGTACAGATTCCTGAGCCTATTGGGCTCTATCATATCTACATTTGAAACTGTGAATGGAGTCAGCCTCCACCACATCACTTCCTAATGCATTCCATTTGCTAACTACTCTGACACTGAAAAAGTTCTTTCTAACGTCTCTGTGGCTCATTTGGGTACTCAGCTTCCACCTGTGTCCCCTTGTTCGCGTCCCACCAGTGTTGAAAAGTTCATCCTTGTTTACCCGGTCGATTCCCCTGAGGATTTTGTAGGTTGTGATCATGTCCCCCCTTACTCTTCTGTCTTCCAGTGTCGTGAGGTGCATTTCCCGCAGCCTTTCCTCATAACTCATGCCTCTTAGTTCTGGGACTAGTCTAGTAGCATACCTTTGGACTTTTTCCAGCTTCGTCTTGTGCTTGACAAGGTACGGGCTCCATGCTGGGGCCGCATACTCCAGGATTGGTCTTACATATGTGGTGTACAAGATTCTGAATGATTCCTTACACAGGTTCCTGAACGCCGTTCTGATGTTAGCCAGCCTCGCATATGCCGCAGACGTTATTCTCTTTATGTGGGCTTCAGGAGACAGGTTTGGTGTGATATCAACTCCTAGGTCTTTCTCTCTGTCTGTTTCATTAAGTACTTCATCTCCTATTCTGTATCCTGTGCCTGGCCTCCTGTTTCCACTGCCTAGTTTCATTACTTTGCATTTACTCGGGTTGAACTTCAACAGCCATTTGTTGGACCATTCACTCAGTCTATCCAGGTCATCTTGTAGCCTCCTACTATCATCCTCTGTTTCAATCCTCCTCATAATTTTTGCATCGTCGGCAAACATTGAGAGGAACGAATCTATACCCTCTGGGAGATCATTTACATATACCAGAAACAGTATAGGTCCAAGGACTGACCCCTGCGGGACTCCACTTGTGACGTCTCGCCAATCTGAGACCTCACCCCTCACACAGACTCGTTGTCTCCTGTTGCTTAGGTATTCCTCTATCCACCGGAGTACCTTCCCTCTCACTCCAGCCTGCATCTCCAACTTTCGCACTAGCCTCTTGTGTGGCACTGTATCAAAGGCTTTCTGACAATCCAAAAATATGCAGTCTGCCCACCCTTCTCTTTCTTGCCTTATTTTTGTTGCCTGGTCGTAGAATTCAAGTAACCCTGTGAGGCAGGACCTGCCATCCCTGAACCCATGTTGATGCTGTGTTACAAAGTTCCTTCGCTCCAGATGCTCCACTAGTTTTTTTCGCACAATCTTCTCCATCAGCTTGCATGGTATGCAGGTTAGGGACACTGGCCTGTAGTTCAGTGCCTCCTGTCTATCCCCTTTCTTGTATATCGGGACTACGTTAGCTGCTTTCCAAGTATCTGGCAGTTCCCCTGTTGCCAGTGATTTGTTATACACTATGGAGAGTGGTAGGCTCAGTTCTCTTGCTCCTTCCTTTAGAACCCAAGGGGAGATTCCATCTGGGCCTATAGCCTTCGTCACGTCCAACTCTAGTAAACACTTCCTTACTTCCCCACTGGTAATCTCAAACTCTTCCAGTGGTTCCTGGTTAGCTATTCCCTCACTTACCTCTGGAATTTCTCCTTGTTCTAAGGTGAAGACCTCCTGGAATTTCTTATTCAATTCCTCACACACTTCCTTGTCATTTGTAGTGAATCCTTCCGCCCCTATCCTTAATCTCATAACCTGTTCCTTTACTGTTGTTTTTCTCCTAATGTGGCTATGCAACAATTTAGGCTGAGTCTTTGCCTTGCTTGCGATGTCATTTTCGTATTGTCTTTCTGCCTCTCTTCTTTCTGTGTGTGTGTGTGTGTGTGTGTGTGTGTGTGTGTGTGTGTGTGTGTGTGTAGGGTGTGGTGTGTGTGGGGTGTGTGTGGGAGGGGTGTGTGTGGTGTGTGTGTCGGGGTGTGTGTGTGGGGTGTGTGTGGCGGGGGGTGTGGGTGTGTGTGTGTGGGGTGTGTGTGGGGGGGGTGTGGGTGTGTGTGTGTGGGGGGGGGTGTGGGTGTGTGTGGGGTGTGTGTGGGGGTGTGTGTGGGGGGGTGTGGGGTGTGTGTGTGGGGGGGTGTGTGGGGGGGTGTGGGGTGTGTGTGTGGGGGGGTGTGTGTGTGTGGGGGGGGGGGGTGTGGGGTGTGTGTGTGGGGGGGGGGGGGGGGGTGTGTGTGTGTGTGTGTGTGTGTGTGTGTGTGTGTGTGTGTGTGTGTACTCACCTAGTTGTACTCACCTAGGTGAAAAGTTTAAAATCTTAAGGGTGTGGGGGGGGGTGTGGGGTGTGTGTGTGGGGGGGTGTGGGGTGTGTGGGGGGGTGTGGGGTGTGTGTGGGGGGGGGTGTGTGTGTGGGGGGGGTGTGGGGGGGGTGTGGGGGGGGTGTGGGGGGGGGGTGTGGGGGGGGTGTGGGGGGGGTGTGGGGTGGGTGGGTGGGTGGGTGGGTGGGTGTGTGTGTGGGGGGGGTGTGGGGTGGGTGGGTGGGGGGGGGTGTGGGGTGGGTGGGTGGGTGGGTGGGTGGGTGGGTGTGTGTGTGTGTACTCACCTAGTTGTACTCACCTAGTTGTGTTTGCGGGGGTTGAGCTCTGGCTCTTTGGTCCCGCCTCTCAACCGTCAATCAACAGGTGTACAGATTCCTGAGCCTATCGGGCTCTGTGTGTGTGTGTGTGTGTGTGTGTGTGTGTGTGTGTGTGTGTGTGTGTGTGTGTGTGTGTGTGTGTGTGTGTGAGTGTGTGTGTGGTGGCTCAGGTCGCCACCCTCCCGGTCAGGGACGCCAGTAACACGGGCTAAAAGGGAAATCCTCTTTGAGGAAACATGATTGCTGGCCACCCAATATCCTTTCATTAACACGCGGGGGAATAAGTCTTCCAGCTCAAACATTGTCAAACTCCACATTTTCAGCGCCACGCTCCGGCGAGAGGAGATGGACGGGTGTGTGGGACGGGTGCTGGGATTCCTAGCAACCTCCCTGAGATTACTAGGGGCCTTGCGAGGACTCCAACCCGAGTTTTTGAGGTGCCAGAGAGAGAAGCTAAGTTTAAAATCTTAAGCAAACGCTGTTAAGTGTTTTGGAGGGTCTAAAGTAGAGCTCAGAAGCTCAGTGTAGATACCAAAGGCTCCCAGGCAGGGCGCTAGAAGGGGTGGAAGCAGGATCCTTGCTTCACCAGATGAGATATGAGGGTACTGGCTGACATCCAGCATCCGTCCTCTCACTCATCCTCTCACTCATCACCATCCTCCCATCCCTCACCACCTCCCCTCTCCCACTGCCATTCATCTCTCCACTTCCCTGCGTTTATTCTGTCTCTATTTACCCTACGTCTGTTTGTATATAATTCTGTCGTCAGTTTTTCTCTACTTCATGATCTCTCGGACCTATTAGCATTCAGACTGATTATATACATCGATTATTATTATTATATATATATATATATATATATATATATAATATATATATATATATATATATATATAATATATATATATATTATTAAATATGACCGAAAAAGTAAGATTAATAATTCTAACACGAATTTTCTCAATCTTTCGTACATTACGCTTCACTGTTGGAGGTAAATCAAAAATCAATTCTCCAAAATTCATTTTGATTTCTAGTCTGACGCGACTTGGGCGCGTTTCGTAAAACTTATTACATTTTCAAAGACTTTAGTTCACAAATACACAACTGATTAGAACTTACGTATCTCCGATTTTATATCTACATTTGAGTGAGGTGGGAGGGGTGATGTGGCATTAACACAAGACAGAACAAGAGGGGATATTAATAGGGTATTAAAAGTATCAACACAAGACAGAACACAAACAATGGGTATTGAATAGAAGTGTTTGTAGAAAGCCTATTGGTCCATATTTCTTGATGCTTCTATATTGGAGCGGAGTCTTGAGGTGGGTAGAATATAGTTGTGCAGTAATTGGCTGTTGATTGCTGGTGTTGACTTCTTGATGTGTAGTGCCTCGCAAACGTCAAGCCGCCTGCTATCGCTGCATCTATCGATGATTTCTGTGTTGTTTACTAGGATTTCTCTGGCGATGGTTTGGTTGTGGGAAGAGATTATATGTTCCTTAATGGAGCCCTGTTGCTTATGCATCGTTAAACGCCTAGAAAGAGATGTTGTTGTCTTGCCTATATACTGGGTTTTTTGGAGCTTACAGTCCCCAAGTGGGCATTTGAAGACATAGACGACGTTAGTCTCTTTTAAAGCGTTCTGTTTTGTGTCTGGAGAGTTTCTCATGAGAAGGCTGGCCGTTTTTCTGGTTTTATAGTAAATCGTCAGTTGTATCCTCTGATTTTTGTCTGTAGGGATAACGTTTCTATTAACAATATCTTTCAGGACCCTTTCCTCCGTTTTATGAGCTGTGGAAAAGAAGTTCCTGTAAAATAGTCTAATAGGGGGTATAGGTGTTGTGTTAGTTGTCTCTTCAGAGGTTGCATGGCTTTTCACTTTCCTTCTTATGTCATAAGAAGGAAAGTGAAAAGCCATGCAACCTCTGAAGAGACAACTAACACAACACCTATACCCCCTATTAGACTATTTTACAGGAACTTCTTTTCCACAGCTCATAAAACAGAGGAAAGGGTCCTGAAAGATATTGTTAATAGAAACGTTATCCCTACAGACAAAAATCAGAGGATACAACTGACGATTTACTATAAAACCAGAAAAACGGCCAGCCTTCTCATGAGAAACTCTCCAGACACAAAACAGAACGCTTTAAAAGAGACTAACGTCGTCTATGCCTTCAAATGCCCTCTTGGGGACTGTAAGCTCCAAAAAACCCAGTATATAGGCAAGACAACAACATCTCTTTCTAGGCGTTTAACGATGCATAAGCAACAGGGCTCCATTAAGGAACATATAATCTCTTCCCACAACCAAACCATCGCCAGAGAAATCCTAGTAAACAACACAGAAATCATCGATAGATACAGCGATAGCAGGCGGCTTGACGTTTGCGAGGCACTACACATCAAGAAGTCAACACCAGCAATCAACAGCCAATTACTGCACAACTATATTCTACCCACCTCAAGACTCCGCTCCAATATAGAAGCATCAAGAAATATGGACCAATAGGCTTTCTACAAACACTTCTATTCAATACCCATTGTTTGTGTTCTGTCTTGTGTTGATACTTTTAATACCCTATTAATATCCTCTCTTGTTCTGTCTTGTGTTAATGCCACATCACCCCTCCCACCTCACTCAAATGTAGATATAAAATCGGAGATACGTAAGTTCTAATCAGTTGTGTATTTGTGAACTAAAGTCTTTGAAAATGTAATAAGTTTTACGAAACGCGCCCGTGTCGCGTCAGACTAGAAATAAAAATGAATTTTGGAGAATTGATTTTTGATTTACCTCCAACAGTGAAGCGTAATGTACGAAAGATTGAGAAAATTCGTGTTAGAATTATTAATCTTACTTTTTCGGTCATATTTAATAGTATATGTCTACAGGAAAGACTGCTACCAAAATATACTAATATATATATATATATATATATATATATATATATATATATATATATATATATATATATATATATATATATATATATATATATATATATATATGTCATTATACATCGGCTTCTTAAAAAAACAACGCGATAAATATTGAAAAGTACCATATCCGACTGTCATTTTGTTTGTCAGCGTCTGTCTGTCCGTCTGTCACCGCTGTGACTCCCATGTGGGCTCTAATCTACATCATTGTCCATGGCTTCAAGCTATTAACACTAGTTTTGGATGATATAGATATCAATATAAATATCAATTCATATATAGATACATAGATATCATTTATGACAAAAAAAATAAGCTGTTATCAAGAAGCTCTGTCACTGACAGAGGCTGTCATGAGAGGGAGCCAAGTGTAGCTAAAGGCTCTGATCCTACCTTAAGCGAGGCGCTTAAGGGCTCCGGGCAACAGATCTAACGATCAATCTTACATCGAATTCACTCTCTCCATTCTATCCAAGTCAATTGATGTATTCAATTCCCCGAGAAGTTCCTTAATATATGGGTCAATATTTACAAATGATTAATTTACAATATATCAGATACAATACTAATTTACAAGAAAATATATATATCCTAATACTGAATATAATTAAACATTATATAATAATAAAATACGGTAATGCCCATTATGACAATAGTGAAGTGAATAAAATACTGCCGAGGACACGGCAAACCTCCAATTAGATGTAACCCTGGAAACACAACCCGAAACTGTCTCTATTTTCCGCTTGTTACAACTTGTAATAAAGTTGTTACATTTTGGCTTAACGTGTTTATGACGTATTAGAACGTTGTTACAACTTGCTATATTGGTTGTTATAACTAGTTAGGAGGTGTTAAAACTTGCTCGAACGTTGTACCAACGTCGTAGTTTCGGTGTGTGTTTGGCGGGAAATCAGGTCTCTCTATGGGATTCAGAAAATAATATGGTGTTTAACGAAGATAAGTTCCAGCTCATGCCCTACGGAAAAAAATAATATATACAAACGCAAACGACGTACAAAACGCAGTCAAATCATAACATAGAACGATGTAACACCCATGACACCCCCCTCCCCCGGAGTTCTCACCCAAGAAAGCCTTCTCCAAGAGGTCAGCCCAGATGGCCTCTGGATTATCTTGTATGTTGATTAAAAAATTCCTGGGTTAGTCTTAGTCAGCTAGTTTCAAGTATGTAATATTTCATGATACTCTTGTCAAACATTGCAATGGAATTAGACCCCAGATTCTTATGTGTAAACATCCATGGATCTCCCCCTTTTAGCCAGGTCAGAGGTCAGCCACACTCATAATTAATAATTCCTCTCTTGAACAGTGTATGGTGAATGTCAAACAAGCTTGATGGAAAAATTCTTGAGTGTGCACGTGTGGGCGATCTCTTACATTTTTGGTGAAGGTAGTAACAGCAAATCTCCCCCTCCCCCCCCCCTTTTGGGGTGTATATATTGGTCCTGTAGAGACTTAGAGACAGAGTGCCGGACACCAGAGTCAGGAGTGGATCTGTGAGAACATCACACAGACAGGGAGGGACAGAGTGAATCCACCGGAGGGAGAGACAGAGGTCTTAAGGTAAAGTGTGATCTCTGAGGGTTTTGTTCCATGTCTAAATTTCTTAACTATTGGCCAGTGTTAGAGTAGGATTTATAAGTTGTGATTAGCATAATTTTGTTCTCAATAAACTTTTGTTAAATTTCTTATCTGTGTCAATTGTTGAATCCTCTTAGCCTTTTGGATATAGTGGGCTGACAACCGTCCCATAATTAATGACAGTTATAGAAAGTACTCTCCAAGTCAAGGAATGTTTCTTGCCTCGTTGCTTGATATAGTCTCAATGGTCAAGGCAGATGGTGGCAGCGTTTTTTTAATCCTGTGTAGCATTCCCTTTTGAAGAGTACCTTTGGTTCCGGTGTAACCATCATATGTCAGCTCATATTACAGTGTTTAATAACAGTGTTACCAAGGGCAACCGATAGGAAATGTTACTCAGTATAAGTAGTAGTGTTACATTATTAGTTTAGTATATATTTTATATAGGTTTACAACGAAAAGGCAATGTAAAGGATCTGGGTGTACTCATGTCGGAAGACCTTACCTTTAAAGAACACAATAAAGCAGCCGTCACAACTGCAAGAAAAATGACAGGTTGGATAACAAGAACTTTTCACACTAGAGATGCTATACCGATGATTATACTCTTCAAGGCGCTAGTGCTCTCTAGAGTGGAGTACTGCTGCACAATGACAGCCCCCCTTTCAAAGCTGGAGAAATTGCTGACCTGGAGAGCGTGCAGAGATCCTTTACTGCAAGAATCCACTCAGTAAAGCATCTAAACTACTGGGACCGACTAAAGAGCCTAAATCTGTATTCTCTTGAGCACAGGCGGGAGAGATGCATAATAATTTAAACGTGGAAAATAATTGAGGGGCTGGTTCCAAACCTGCACACAGATATAACATCACATGAGACCAGAAGACATGGCAGGATGTGCAGAATACCCCCGTTGAAGAGCAGAGATGCAACAGGTACTCAGAGAGTGTACCAACATCAAAGGCCCGAGACTGTTCAACACGCTTCCACTACACATAAGGGGCATAACTGGCAGACACCTCACAGTGTTCAAGAGAGAACTGGATAAACACCTCCAAAGAACACCTGATCAACCAGGCTGGGATACATACGTCAGGCTACGAGCTGCCGCGTCCAACAGCCTGGTTGACCATTCCAGCAACCAGGAGGCTTGGTCGAAGACCGGGCCGCGGAGACACTAAGCCCCGAAACCATCACAAGGTAACCACAAGGTAAGCAACAGTACGGTGATATTCAAACGACAATATAGATGCATTATTCAAGATATAAAATTAACTTAAATTCATCTTTCTTGTATGTGAAGATGTGTCTGGTTCTTGGTCATCAAGGGACGACTACTTTGACGAAGTTAACTGTTAGATTATCCGTAAACATTTCCTGCATTAAAAGAACAAATCCACAAGGGCCGTGACAATGATTCGAACCTGCGTCCGGGTTCATCCCAGACACTGCCTTAATCGACTGTGGCAGTGTCGATTATGGCAGTGTCTGAGGAGCTCCCGGACGCAGGTTCGAATCCTCGTCACGGCCCTTGCGGATTTGTTCACTTAATGCATCACGTTGGTGTGATCTCTGTGTGTGTAATTTTCTGCATTATATTAAATTTAGTTTGGCAGTTGCTCGCCAAGTGTGGTGTGTGGTGGCGGGTTTAACCTGGAGTTTACCTGGAGAGGGTTTTGGGAGTTGTTCTCCACAAGCCCGGCCCGGAGCCAGGCTTGTGATGACTTGGTCCAACAGGTTGGGTCTTGAAGCGGTCCACAGATCCCTCGTGTCAACTACCACCCAGCTGGTCCAGCACTTCCTGCAGGAACTTATCTAATTGCTTTTTAAATCCACCTTTGTTCTGACTATTTCTGATACTTTCAGGCAGAGTATTAAACAGTCATATACCTCAGGTGCTCATGCAGTGCCCTCAGATTGTGCCCGTGGCACCTGTACCGCGCCTGCACCAGTTCTATTTCCCAATTCCTTCCATGTCGTTTACTCCAATGTTATTTTACTGTGTACATTAGGGAGCTGGTCCTTCAGTATCTTCCATGTATATATTATTTTATACCTCTCTCCTCTCATTTTGAAGAGGGCACTTTTTGAGAGCTATGAGACGGTCCCAATAGTTTAGGTGCTTTATTGCGTCAATGCACGCTTTATATATTATCTGTATTCCCTCTATTTCAGCAGTCTCTCCTGCTCTGAAGGGGGAAAGTGAGTACTGAGCAGTTCTCATGACGGGACAATTTAAGTGATTTGAAATATATGAGCATTGGATTTAAAGGGTCTCATTATCTATCCTATCATTTTTCTGGCTGACGCTATATTTGCCTGGTTTTGCTTGCTAAGCGTTACTCCCAGATCATTTACATGATGCTTACCTACTATGGGCAGATTTAATTATATTTGTACCATGTATTTTGTTGAAGGTCTTTTTTTTTACCTTACATAAGGAACTGGAATTTATCACTGTTAAACATCATGTTATTGTCTGCTGCCCAGTCGAAAATTTAATTAATATCTCCATGTTGTTTTCAATGCCATCTAGAGAAGTAATTTTCATGCTGATTTCTGTGTCATCTACAAAAGATGATACGAATCTGTGACTTGTATTTTTGTCAATATCTGATATGAGAATAAGGAAAAACAGTGATACAACGACTGTGCCCTGAAGTACACAGCTTTTAACTGTGTACTTTGACTCGATTATATTTGACCTTTACTCTTTGCGTTCTATTTGACAGAAAATTTAATATCTCCATACTTTACCCGTTATTCCTATTGACCTCAGTTTGTGTGCTATCTCCCAATGGTCACATTTATAAAATGCCTTCGTAAAATCCGTGTATACCACATATGTATTCTGTTTTTCTTCTAATGCCTCAGTGATTTTGTCATAGTACTCACCTAGTTGTACTCACCTAGTTGTGTCTGCAGGATCGAGCATTGACTATTGGATCCCGCCTTTCGAGCATCGGTTGTTTAAACTTTAAACCAATGACTCCTGTCCCATTTCCCTATCATACCTGGTTTTAAAATTATGAATAGTATTTGCTTCTACAACCTGTTCCTGAAGTGCATTCCATTTTCCCACTACTCTCACGCTAAAAGAAAACTTCCTAACATCTCTGTGACTCATCTGAGTTTCAAGCTTCCATCCATGTCCCCTCGTTCTGTTACTCTGATAGTGGTCAAGTAGCTGTGAGAGGCGTGATCTTCCCGCTCTATATCCATGTTGGCCTTGATTGTGGAGGTCATTGGTCTCCATGAAACTAGTGACCTGACTCCTGATCACTCAAATTCTTTTATTGTGTGGGACGTTAGTGCAACTGGTCTATAATTCTTTGCCAAGGCTTTGCTCCCTCCCTTGTGTAGAGGGGCTATACTGCAGTCCATCATGCCCTGTGTTGACTTTCCTCTCAGTTCTCTTCATCATTCTACCCCTTCCAGGAATGCTGACCTGGTATCTCTTCTCCTGTATACTAGTCTTGCACATTCCCCTCTGGTTATATCTCTCTTGGATCTTTATTGTCACTGTGTGTACTCACCTACTTGTGCTTGCGGGGGTTGAGCTTTGGCCCTGCCTCTTAACTGTCAATCAACTGATGTATAGATTCCTGCGCCTACTGAGCCCTATCGTATCTACATTGTAAACTGTGTATGGAGTCAGCCTCCACCACATCACTGCCTAATGCATTCCATCTGTTAACTACTCTGACACTGAAAAAGTTATTTTGGGTAATCAGTTTCCACCTGAGTCCCCTTGTTCGCGTACTACCCGTATTAATCGGTTTATCTTTAGCTACCCTGTAAACTACTCCTATAATTTTGTAGGTCTCCCCTAACTCTCTTGTCTTCCAGTGTCGTAAGGTTCAATTCAAGTAACCTTTCCTCATAGCTCATTCCTCACAGCTCGGGGACTAGCCTGGTGGCATACCTCTGAACTCTTTCTAACTTCGTTTTGTGTTTGACTAGATGTGGACTCCATGCTGGAGCCGCATATTCCAGTATTGGTCTGACATGTGTGGTATACAAGGTTCTGAATGATTCATTACACAAGTTACTGAAGGCAGAGTGAGTGTGTAATTACCTAAATGTAGTTACAGGGTGAGAGCTACGCTTGTGGAGTCCCGTCTTCCGAGTACGCTTGATTGTTTCAAGCGCGGGTTGGACAAGTATATGAGTGGGATTGGGTGGTTATAAATAGGAGCTGCCTCGTATGGGCCAATAGGCCTTCTGCAGTTGCCTTTGTTCTTATGTTCTTATGTACTCTTTGTCGTATAACGCTATGAAACTACTGACGGTCTTGGCCTCCACCACCTTCTCACCTAACTTGTTCCAACCGTCTACCACTCTGAAAAATATAGTTCGAGCTTGGGTTTACGCACGACGACGATGTATATAACTTGTCCATATAAATCAAGCAGGAAAAATCTGCGTGTGCATACGTGCGTGCGTGCGAGCGAGAGTGAACGAGAGTGAGCGAGAGTGAGAGAATGAATCCCGAGCGCTGTCCACTCAGCCACCAGGCCCCACACACACCCACACGCACAAACTGCGTGTGGGTGAGAGAGAGAGAGAGAGCGAGCCTGGAGAGAGTGGGGGGGGGGGGGTGGCAGACACTGTACACCATCACCAACGAGGCGTCCAGCTTGAAGCAATGACAAATCAATAATAATGAACAACACCGTTGGTGGCCCCACGGGCCAGCTGGTCACTCCCCGCTCCAGGGGCCAGGTGGTCACTCCCCGCTCCAGGGGCCAGGTGGTCACTCCCCGCTCCAGGGGCCAGCTGGTCACTCCCCGCTCCAGGGGCCAGGTGGTCACTCCCCGCTCCAGGGGCCAGGTGGTCACTCCCCGCTCCAGGGGCCAGGTGGTCACTCCCCGCTCCAGGGGCCACAGGCCAGGTGGTCACTCCCCGCTCCGGGGGGGCCATAGTCGCGCCTGTCACTCCACGCTCCGGGGGGGCCATAGTCGCGCCTGTCACTCCACGCTCCGGGGGAGGGGCACAGCTGCGCCTGTCACTCCACGCTCCGGGGGGGGGGGCACAGCTGCGCCTGTCACTCCACGCTCCGGGGGGGGGCACAGCTGCGCCTGTCACTCCACGCTCCGGGGGGGGGGCCACAGCTGCGCCTGTCACTCCACGCTCCAGGGGCCACAGCCGCGCCTGTCACTCCACGCTCCAGGGGCCACAGCCGCGCCTGTCACTCCACGCTCCAGGGGCCACAGCCGCGCCTGTCACTCCACGCTCCAGGGGCCACAGCCGCGCCTGTCACTCCACGCTCCAGGGACCACAGCCGCGCCTGTCACTCCACGCTCCAGGGGCCACAGCCGCGCCTGTCACTCCACGCTCCAGGGGCCACAGCCCAGGCCGTCACTCCACGCCGCTTCTACCCTAGTTCTCGAGATATTACTTATATTTACTGGCAGGAGTTTGAAGAGTCTTGGACGTCTGATGTTCAGGTGTCCTGGGTAACTAGGGACCCTGTTGTCTTCACTTGGTCCATTCTGCATTTCCTACAATATCTTTTGCTCCAGTAATTTGTTATTTTACCGTGCCAATTAGAGACCCCGGCTCTCTCATATCTCCCATGTTGTGTGATGCTCCATCTTTTATTCTTTCGAGTCCTTTGAGACCGTTTCCATAATTGATGTGTTTTACCGCGGCCAAGCGAGCCACACGTGTTCTCTGAATTCTATTTCAGAAACCTCTCTTAAGAAAGTAGAAAGTAAGTACCGAGCAGTACTCAAGGTGGGAAAGAATCAATAATTTGAGAAGCAACAGCATTGTGATGGAATCCCTGGACTTGGAGGTTAATCCACCTCTATACCACTTTCCTAAACGATGCTATGTTTGGTTATGCTCACTAAACGTTAGTTCATTGGAAATTATAATTCCCAGATCCTCTACATATAGTTCTCCTTCTATGAGAGAAGCTGATTGCGTCTTGTATACTGTATTACGTTTATGTTCCTAACTTTACCATTTCTATCCTGAAGTTATCGCTGTTAAACATTATGTTATTAAATTCTTGATATCTGTGACATACGAAGATGACACGAAGCTGTGACTTGTATTTTGTTTATACCTGACATGACGATGAGAAATAGTGGTGAAGGTTTGATGGTACAGAGCTTTCCTCTGTTTCCTCTTCCTTTGTCATTTTGAATAACAGGAATTTGAATATCAATCGTCCTAATTTGTCTGGTTTTTCTTTGGACCTCATTTTATGGGCTATGACCGATGATCATCAAATGCCTTTGCAGGTATGCACCATTTGCAGATCGTTTTTCTTCTAAGGCTTCCATAATTTTGACATATTAGTTGAGTAGCTTGGAAAGCTTGGATCTTCCCGCTCTACAGTCATGCTGACCTGTGTTGTAAAGGTCATGTGTGTGTCATGTGCTCAGCAAACGGCGCCATCCGTCTGTATGTGGCTGCGTTTCATACCCCAGCTGTATGTAAACAGTGTGGGAGGAAGCCCGCCTTGTTTAGTGCGCATTGCATTGTATCGTCGTAGTCATGCATTGTATCGTCGTAGTCATGCATTGTATCGTCGTAGTCATGCATTGTATCGTCGTAGTCATGCATTGTATCGTCGTAGTCATGCATTGTATCGTCGTAGTCATGCATTGTATCGTCGTAGTCATGCATTGTATCGTCGTAGTCATGCATTGTATCGTCGTAGTCATCCATTGTATCGTCGTAGTCATGCATTGTATCGTCGTAGTCATGCATTATATTGTCACAGTCAGTAATCAAGCAATGGCTTTATGTCCACCCTAAAGCCAGGACCTTCCACAGCAACACAAAACACCACAGTATCCATATAACTGGAGCTCTGATTCCTAATCTCTCTCTCTCAAGAACTTTTAATTTCGTGTGATAGTTAAGAACAAGGGAGTAGCCTCATCATAACTAAATTCTAAATTTCTTTATGTTGAAGCCCAGGTCTAATCCGGTGATTAATTTGCATACCATTGCCTGGCTTATATTGTTAAGTTGATCATTTTGAAGTAGGATGTTCCTTGTTGTCTTAAATATGTATTTTGGGATGGACAGTAATTGTCTGAAGAGGTTAGTATATAGATATTTGTTTAGCAGTTAATATTTTAATGATTAACAAGAATAACGAGTCATGGTTGAATTGTTAGTTAATTTGCATGTGCATTGGTGAAGTTGACTAGATTATCGAAACAAAACTAAAAGCATGCATTTCTGTTCTGTTAATAGTAGAATGGAATTTTATTTGCATATCCTGGTTTTAGTACGTTGCATGCAGTGTATTTGCATACTGATTATCTGCAACATTGTGGAACCAGCAGCCCTCGTTAATATGTAGACAGTGAAGTCAACTGATGAAACGTTATCAGGTATAAAACTCCCCTGCTATTGTGTGTATAGTAACCTGACTTCAAGAATATAGTAGTCTGACCTCAAGAGTAGAACTCCCAGAACCCCACCATCCAGGTACAATGCAGGGGCCCTAGTGTCCACATCATACTCTTCCAGTTATACCCCTGTACGGTGTTTATCATTATTCGAGCTAAGGACCAGGGCCTCTTACTGCTAATTGCATCTACACCTTTCCAGCAGTAATATTAACATCTAATTTCCCTTGCCTCTCCCCTGCTTCCCTCGTCCGGGTGTCTTAGTGTAACTACTTGGTCGATACTCAGGGTGGTGCCAGCTTGGTTTGGGTGTTGGGTAGTAGTAGCTCTCTGTCTGTCTGTCTGTCTGTCTGTCTGTCTGTCTGTCTGTCTGTCTGTCTGTCTGTCTGTCTGTCTGTCTGCCTGCCTGCCTGCCTGCGTGCCTGTCTGCCTGCCAGTCTGCCTGCCTGCCTGCCTGCCTGTCTCTGTCTGTCTGTCTGTATGTCTCTCTCTCTGTCGCTCTCAAGTGTTATTTTGGTGACTTTACCTTTAGTTACTAGACCTGTAGGTTGGAATGTCAAATTTCCAGACACCTCTATTTATTTTGTTGTGCTCATTTATTGTTATTCTCTGAATACACAAGTTGACAGCACTTTCAATCTTCCCTAATCAATGAATTACAAGGTGTATTAAAGCACTAATTTTCCTCAGTCTAAACTGAGGAGATGAGGGATAAGGGGCCAATGTAGTGGAAGATTAAAGATATCTGGTAACAACAGGACAAGTCATAAAAGCGATGACTGTGCGACTGACCTCTACTTTTTTGGCTAATGCTTTATTACCTCCCTTTTGCCATGGAGCTATTTAACTATATGACAGTTCACAGTTAAAGCACTATATGGCGGGATGTATAAATGAGAATCCTTTTGAGGCAAAGGAGCGATTTTGAGCCAGGGTTCTGGGGGTTTTCAGTAACGTATCAGGTACAGTTGAGGGCCACTGGGTTAACCACACTGCAATCCATGGGCCAGATTCACGAAAGCACTTAAGCAAGCACTTACGAACGTGTACATCTTTCGTTAATCTTTGACGGCTTTGGTAACTTTATTAAACAGTTCACAAGCATGAAAACTTGCCATTCAACTGTTGTTATTTTTATAAACAGCCTCCTGGTGCTTCGGAGCGCATTAACTGTTTAATAAATGGAAACAAAGTCGCCAAAGATTGAGAAAAGATGTGCAGGTTCGTAAGTGCTTGCGTAAGTGCTTTCGTGAATTTGGCCCCACCAGGGCGGGCCTCATTGAAACGTTTAAATTACTTAACAATTTGGAGGATGTTGATCTGGAAAATTTCTTCAAAAAGGTCAGATATAACACAAACAAGGAGCAACGGATTCAAGCTCAACAAGCCACATTGCAGGACTAAACAGGAGATGCTTTTTCACCCACAGGGTTATAAACCGGTGGAACTGCCTACCCGCTGAAGCCGTAAATGCCAAAACTGTCTTAAATTTTAAAGTACAACTGTAAAAGATCAGGGCAAATGGGGGGGGGGGGAACCTTCGACAAGCCGCCGGCTTCCTGTTCTCGTCGACAGATCACATATCTCAAAGATTAGATGTTATATAGTTTGGATAATAAAGCTACTTGCTAAGCCATAACTTTATAAAGTAATATTAACTTCGCGTACATTAAAACTAAGTAAGACATGGTGGAGTCTTAAGTGGTCTGGTGGAGCATCCATGCCGCCTGGCCTCACCACACACACACACACACACACACACACACACACACACACACACATACATACACAGGCCTGGCCTCACCACACACACACACACACACACACACACACATACATACACAGGCCTGGCCTCACCACACACACACACACACACACACACACACACACACACACACACACACACACACACACACACACACACCAGGCCTCACCACACACACACACACACACACACACACCAGGCCTCACCACACACACACACACACACACACACACACACACACACACCAGGCCTCACCACACACACACACACACACACAGTAGAAGTAGAAGTAGAAGACATCGATGTAGAAGATGTAGAAGACATCGAGCTCGATGTAGAAGACATCGAGCAGTTGGAACATGAAATACCACTAGGAGCTAGTGACCATTGTGTCCTAGTCTTTGACTACATGATGGAGCTTAAAATTGTGACCAAAGGACAAGAGGTCCGGGAAAGGAGACTTGATTACAGAAAAGGGGACTACAGAAGGATAAGGGACTACCTGGGAGAAGTGCAGTGGGAGGAAGAACTTAGAGGAAAAACAGTGCAAGGTATGATGAACCAAGTCATATTGAAATGCAAGGAGGCTGAAGATAGATTTATTCCAACAATAAAGGAAAAAAGCAGGAGGGAATATAATAACCCATGGTTTAATAGACAGTGTCAGGAAGCAAAGGTGAGAAGCAGGAGGGAGTGGAGGAAGTACAGAAGACAAAGGACAGAGGACAACAGGATTAGATGTAACAGAGCTAGGAATGATTACATTAACATAAGACGAGTGTCGGAAAGGAATTATGAGAACGATATTGCAGTCAAAGCGAAAAAGCAACCAAAATTACTACATAGCCATATAAGAAGGAAGATGTCGGTAAATGACCAAGTGACAAGACTGAGGAAAACAGAAGGGGCATATACAGAAAGCGACAAGGAAATCTGCGAGGTACTGAATGCAAAATTCCATGGAGTGTTCACAACCGAGCCTGAGCAGCTCCCATTGTTAGAAGAGATTACCCAAGATGAAAGACTATCGGATATAGAGCTGACAGCAGAGGATGTAATGAAACAGTTGACAACACTGGATGCAAATAAAGCTGTTGGACCAGACAAAGTATCACCGTGGATACTCAAAGAGGCAGCGCAGGCTCTCAGCGTGCCTCTGGCAATGATCTTTAATGAGTCACTTATGACGGGAGAATTGCCCAGTTGCTGGAAGGAGGCAAATGTCGTACCGATTTTCAAAAAGGGTGATAGGGAGGAGGCACTTAACTACAGACCCGTATCACTGACAAGCATCCCCTGCAAAATTCTTGAAAGAATAATTAGGCTAAGACTTGTTGAGCACCTGGAGAGCATTGGGTTTGTAAACAAGCACCAACATGGGTTCTGGACAGGGAAATCATGCCTAACAAACCTTTTAGAATTCTATGATAAAGTAACAAGGATAAGGCAGGACAGAGAAGGCTGGGCAGACTGCATATTTCTTGACTGCCAAAAGGCCTTTGATACGGTACCGCACATGAGACTGCTATACAAACTTGAGAGGCAGGCAGGAGTAAGCGGAAAGGCCCTAGTATGGGTGAAGAACTACCTAACAGGAAGGAGCCAGAGGGTAATGGTAAGGGGCGAAAAGTCGGACTGGCGAACAGTAACAAGTGGAGTACCTCAAGGATCGGTGCTGGGACCAATCCTCTTTCTAATTTACGTAAATGATATGTTTACAGGAGTGGAATCATACATGTCAATGTTTGCAGATGACGCAAAATTAATGAGAAGAGTTGTGACAGACGAGGATTGTAGGATCCTCCAAGAGGACTTAAACAGGCTGCAGAGATGGTCAGGGAAATGGCTACTGGAGTTTAACACCAGTAAATGTAAAGTTATGGAAATGGGATCAGGTGACAGGAGACCAAAGGGACAGTACACAATGAAGGGGAACAGCCTACCTGTAACGATTCGAGAAAGAGACCTGGGAGTGGATGTGACACCTAATCTAACTCCTGAGGCACATATAAATAGGATAACGACAGCAGCGTACTCTACACTGGCGAAAATTAGAACTTCATTCAGAAACCTAAATGAGGAAGCTTTTAGGGCGCTTTACACTGCCTACGTGAGACCCGTCTTAGAGTATGCCGCGCCATCATGGAGCCCCCACCTGAAGAAACACATAAAGAAACTGGAGAAGGTTCAGAGGTTTGCGACGAGGCTTGTCCCAGAGTTACGAGGGATGGGATATGAAGAGCGGCTGAAGGAACTGAACCTAACGACACTAGAGAAAAGAAGGGAGAGAGGTGATATGATAGGGACATATAAAATACTCAGGGGAATTGATAAAGTGGAAATAGATGAAATGTTCACACGTAATAATAACAGAACGAGGGGACATGGGTGGAAACTGGAAACTCAGATGAGTCACAGAGATGTTAGGAAGTTTTCTTTTAGCGTGAGAGTAGTAGAAAAATGGAATGCACTTGGGGAACAGGTTGTGGAAGCAAATACTATTCATACTTTTAAAACTAGGTATGATAGGGAAATGGGACAGGAGTCATTGCTGTAAACAACCGATAGCTAGAAAGGCGGGATCCAAGAGTCAATGCTCGATCCTGCAAGCACATATAGGTGAGTACATATAGGTGAGTACACACACAGGCCTGGCCTCACCACACACACACACACACACACACAGGCCTTGCCTCACCACACACACACAGGCCTGGCCTCACCCCCCCCCCCCACACACACAGGCCTGGCCTCACCCCACACACACACACACACACACACACACACACACACACACACACACACACACACACACACACACACACACACACAGGCCTGGCCTCACCACACACACAGGCCTGGCCTCACCACACACAGGCCTGGCCTCACCACACACACAAACCTGGCCTCACCACACACACAAACCTGGCCTCACCACACACACACACAGGCCTGGCCTCACCACACACACACACAGGCCTGGCCTCACCGCACACACAAACCTGGCCTCACCACACACACAAACCTGGCCTCACCACACACACAGGTCTGGCCCCATCACACACACACAGACCTGGCCTCACCACACACACACACAGACCTGGCCTCACCACACACACACACAGACCTGACCTCACCACACACACACAGACCTGGCCTCACCACACACACACACAGGCCTGGCCTCACCACACACACACACACACAGACCTGGCCTCACCACACACACACACACACACACACAGGCCTAGCCTCATCACACACACAGGCCTGGCCCCACCACACGCAGGCCTGGTGAGCCTGCGTGTGGTGAGGCTACTCACAACTCCCCACTTCAACCCTCTCTCACATTATTCCATCGATTAAAGATAGCCAGCAGGGAGGCGTAAGTAGTCTCACGGTCGATATAACACAACATTACGGAAACATGGCCAAATCTCTCCCATAGGCGTGCTCAGAGGGCGGCCACACACAGCAAGGAACAGCCTCGAAACAAATTAAAGTATGCAATTCCTAATCATTGTAAAAGAACCTTTTTTCTACGTGTTCGCGGCTCTAAGTCTGTGTCTTAACATCTGAACTTGCAACAGTGGAACGAATCTATTGTGTTTACACTGTATATAGAGTCGCTGGTAAAGTTCTGTGGTTCAAGAGCAACAGTAGGTATTTTAGGGGCTTGAGATTGCAATCCAGTTGCCGAGTGATTATTCGGATTTACGAAGGATTAAAAAGTAATTTTATCTGAATGTTATAGTGCGGGTAATTGAGAAAGTTTAGTGCAAAATTTGACAGACAAATCACTACTGTTTGCGATACATACGATCTGTAGTGACGCAAAAAGTGCGATTCAAGCAGTTACATACGACTGTATACCGATACATGCAGAGACCTTGCCCACTCATGCCTTCACCTTCTCCATGAACGTCATTCAAATGGTACGCCATTTCCATTCATCAGCACATTCACGAACCTGTACACCAGTAGATTGCCAGTTGAGAGGCGGGCCCAAAGAGCCAGAGCTCAACCCTCGCAAGCACAACTAGGTGAAAATGTTTATTCAAGTGATTTAATTTAGAAAGTATGTATTTTGTGTTCATTGTATTTGTATCAGAGTATCAGGAAGTACTATCTATATTCTAGTGATATATTCAATGAGTATATTCCCCACAGGAAGGCAGCCCGTCCTCCTAAAGTTTCAAAACGTCAAGAAAACGGTTAAGTGTCCTTTCCTAACCCAACAGACTAAGCCAAAGGACCCAAAACAGATAACGTCCTCTGGCTTAGTCTGCTAGGTTAGGAGAGGACACTTAAAATTAACAGTCTTCTTGACGTGTTGAAACCTTGTGAGGACTGGCTGCCACCACAGCACGTCTACATCACGCCGGACAACATGGAATTTAAAGAAGATCGCTCCTGCCTCTCACTACCACCAGACCACCATGACATGCTCTTACTTGCCATTAAACACAAGGAAAACGCGAAGATAATGTAGCCCTAACTTCGCGAAAGCTTTCGAATAATGTGACCATGGTGTTATCGCACACAAAACGAATTACTGAATAAATATGAAAATGGAACTTTAGTTCCCGACGAACAGAATCCAAAGAGTAACAATCAACTAATTGAAATCTCGACCATCCACCGTGAAAAGCTCAGTCCCCGGGGCACTGTGCTTGCTGCAGTACTCTCTCTCTCGTTCTCATATCGGGAATACACGGGATAAAAACTACAGTAACGTATCATACTTTGCGTCATTATATAATGGAATGTGAAACAAAATAAATTGCGGAATTCAGAGATAACACTATCAGTGGTGTCCAAGAAATGTGTAAGTACTTCATTCATAATGATGTGCTGCCGGGAATCTTAGTGAAGTATCCAAAGTTTGCTGACTGTAGGGGCAGCCTGCACACGACTGTAGGGGCAGACTGCACACGACTGTAGGGGCAGCCTGCACACGACTGTAGGGGCAGCCTGCACACGACTGTAGGGGCAGCCTGCACACGACTGTAGGGGCAGACTGCACACGACTGTAGGGGCAGACTGCACACGACTGTAGGGGCAGACTGCACACGACTGTAGGGGCAGACTGCACACGACTGTAGGGGCAGCCTGCACACGACTGTAGGTGCAGCCTGCACACGACTGTAGGTGCAGCCTGCACATGACTGTAACGCTGCCGCCCAGTTGGGTGGGTGTGGAGCAAGACTAGTATCTGTGTGACTCACCATAGGTGTAAAGTGCCTTGTATAGTGACTTGTGAGCCTCTTGTTGAATCACTTGTGATACAAAAGATTATAATATGTACATGTATTTGTGTAAATGATTGTATATATATGTACATGCGTATGTAACATTAACAATTGTGTAACTAGCTTCACAAGATTGTCACTTGCTTAGCTAAACGAACTGTGAGGTTCAGTTCCTGAACCCATTGTGTGCCTCTGTAACCCGTTCTACCCCTCCCACGGGATGGGTATGGGGTGCATAATGAAGAAATTGAAATTGCATATACCTGGTTGATACCTAGTTGATGGGGTTCTGGGAGTTGTTCTACTCCCCAAGCCCGGCCCGAGGCCAGGCTTGACTTGAGAGTTTGGTCCACCAGGCTGTTGCTTGGAGCAGCCCGCAGGCCCGCAGGCCCACCACAACCTGGTTGGTCCGGCACTCCTTGGAGGAAACAATCTAGTTTCCTTTTGAAGATGTCCACGGTTGTTCCGGCAATATTTCTTATGCTCGCTGGGAGGACGTTGAACAACCGCGGACCTCTGATGTTTATACAGTGTTCTCTGATTGTGCCTATGGCACCTCTGCTCTTCACTGGTTCTATTCGGCATTTTCTTCCATATCGTTCACTCCAGTACGTTGTTATTTTACTTTGTAGATTTGGTACTTGGCCCTCCAGTATCTTCCAGGTGTATATTATTTGGTATCTCTCTCGTCTTCTTTCTAGTGAGTACATTTGGAGAGCTTTGAGACGATCCCAATAATTTAAGTACTTTATTGCGTCTATGCGTGCCGTATATGTTCTCTGTATTCCCTCTATTTCAACAATCTCTCCTGCTCTGAAGGGATGAGTGAGTACTGAGCAGTACTCAAGATGAGACAGTCTTGAGTACTGCTCAAGACTCAAGGCTGCTGCTTGAGTAAAGGAAAATCATTCTTTGCAAGTAACAGACCAGAACCTTTAGACGACACTGAAGCTTTTATAACGATGTAAATCAGATTTTTTAAACGGCCGCAGAAAAGAGTAAGATGTTGAATGAAGCCAAGTTCTAGCTCCTAAGCTTTGGTAAATTCTAAAAAATCAAAACAAGATCCACACAATCAAATCACAATGTAGAACGAAAAAGCAACATACAACATTTGAGAGACTAAATTCATTATATATACAACATCGAAATTATTGGTACCGCTGAAAATCGTTCAAAACTGTATTCCTCTAGTGTGAAGACGACAGAGATGCACCACAATATATACGTGGACAATATTATGTAGGCATTACTGTGACTGGTTCTAGAGCTGCACACTATAATAATGTCTTACGAGTACAGGAGACATGCTAGAATGTCTAAATATAAAATTTGGAGTGCCATGATTTCCCTTAACAGACAATTATATAAACAATAATTGTTACCTTACCTCACCTTGCAATGATTTCGGGGTTTAGTGTCCCAGCGGCCCGGTCCTCGACCAGGCCTACTAGTTGCTGGATTGGTCAACCAGGCTGTTGGACGCGGCTGCTCGCAGCCTGACGTATAACTCACAGCTAGGTTGAACAGGTATTCCTTTGGAGGTGCTTATCCAGTTCTCTTTTGAACACTGAGGAGTCGGCCAGTTATGCTCCTTATGTGTAGTGGAAGCGTGTTGAACAGTCTCGGGCCTCTGATGTTGATAGTTCTCTCTCAGAGTACCTGTTGCACCTCTGCTCTTCAACGGGGGTATTCTGCACATCCTGCCATGCCTCCTGGTCTCATGTGATATTATTTCTGTGTGAAGGTTTGGAACCAGCCCCTCTACTATTTTCCACGTGTAAATTATTATGCATCTCTCCCGCCTGTGCTCAAGAGAATACAGATTTAGGCTCTTTAGTCGGTCCCAATAGTTTAGATGTTTTACTGAGTGGATTCCAGCAGTAAAGGATCTCTGCACGCTCTCCGGGTCAAAGAGTGAACCATGACGCACATATTAACAGTGAACTTAGCAACACTGAACCACGACACCCTCACTAAGGTCGACCCTCACAAAGGTCGACCCTCACAAAGGTCGACCCTCACAAAGGTCGACCCTCACAAAGGTCGACCCTCACAAAGGTCGACCCTCACACCACACCCTCACAAAGGGTCAGGTCGACCCTCACACCACACCCTCACAAAGGTCGACCCTCACACCACACACCCTCACAAAGGTCGACCCCTCACACCACACACCCTCACAAAGGTCGACCCTCACACCACACACCCTCACAAAGGTCGACCCTCACACCACACACCCTCACAAAGGTCGACCCTCACACCACACACCCTCACAAAGGTCGACCCTCACACCACACACCCTCACAAAGGTCGACCCTCACACCACACACCCTCACAAAGGTCGACCCTCACACCACACACCCTCACATAGGTCGACCCTCACACACACACCCTCTCAAAGGTCGACCCTCACACCACACACTCTCACAAAGGTCGACCTTCACTAAGGTCGACCCCTCACACCACACACACAAAGGTCGACCTTCACTAAGGTCGACCCCTCACACCCTCACAAAGGTCGACCCTCACTAAGGTCGACCCCTCACACCACACACCCTCATAAAGGTCGACCCTCACAAAGGTCGGCCCTCACACCACACACACTCACAAAGGTCGACCCTCACAAAGGTCGACCCTCACAAAGGTCGACCCTCACTAAGGTCGACCCCTCACACCACACACCCTCACAAAGGTCGACCCTCACAAAGGTCGACCCTCACAAAGGTCGACCCTCACAAAGGTCGACCCTCACACCGTGATCGCTGGCGCCTAACACCAGACATTATCAGCCCAAGCCAACAACTCTGGCCTGATAAATCATGGTAATTGGAATGATTATGCAAATGTGATTCTGGAGAGCAAAGTGGAAGTGTGTTTGGTGTGCTCACGACGCGGCAACAGTCAACGGTGGTTACTCAGCAGAACTACGGTGGTTACCCACCAGAACTACGGTAGTTACCCACCAGAACTACGGTAGTTACTCACCAGAACTACGGTAGTTACCCACCAGAACTACGGTAGTTACCCACCAGAACTACGGTAGTTACCCACCAGAACTACGGTAGTTACCCACCAGAACTACGGTGGTTACCCACCAGAACTACGGTAGTTACCCACCAGAACTACGGTAGTTACCCACCAGAACTACGGTAGTTACCCACCAGAACTACGGTAGTTACCCACCAGAACTGCGGTAGTTACTCACCAGAACTACGGTAGTTACCCACGAGAATTACGGTAGTCACCCACCAGAACTACGGTAGTCACCCACCAGAACTACGGTAGTTACCCACCAGAACTACGGTAGTTACCCACCAGAACTACGGTAGTTACCCACCAGAACTACGGTAGTTACCCACCAGAACTACGGTAGTTACCCTCCAGAACTACGGTGGTTACCCACCAGAACTACGGTAGTTACCCACCAGAACTGCGGTAGTCACCCACCAGAACTACGGTAGTCACCCTCCAGAACTACGGTAGTCACCCTCCAGAACTACGGCAGTCACCCTCCAGAACTACGGTAGTCACCCTCCAGAACTACGGTAGTCACCCTCCAGAACTACGGCAGTCACCCTCCAGAACTACGGCAGTCACCCTCCAGAACTACGGCAGTCACCCTCCAGAACTACGGCAGTCACCCTCCAGAACTATATAGTAGTTACGGCCGGAAACAGGAGTCGTTCACCTGTTGCAATGGTTCTGCTGCTGCTCAGTTACCTCTCTATGCCTGACTGGGTTAACAGACTGTTTTCATGCAATTAATGTCTCTTGGTATTTGTTTGGTTTACCATTTCATAGACCCAAGGAATATTGATATTGTAACCCCATCCTACTGTTTACACAGGTTTACACAGTAGTTTTTATAGCTATGTGCACCATAGTACAAACATTGACGTACTAAGCAATTAGATAGTAGAACTTTGTACTAATCACTTTATTGAGTCCAAGAAAAATGAAACTAAAAGTAAGTAATTATCAAAAGAAGACACCAAACCGGGAAGGCTATGTAGCACCATCAAATGTGCGGGATAATCAGAGGGCGCTAAATATCACCAAGGATACCAATACGAGAACAGAAATGAACAAGGCGAACGATATCAAAAGTATACGATTCACTTCTATCGAAGGACAAGTGACCGGGAGGGACGGTCGGAAAGCAAGACACACGCTCGTCCTGGAAGTCAGGACATTCAACAAGGATATGCACGACGGTAAGAGGGACAACGCAATTTGGACAACAAGGAGCTGAGCGGCGCTCCATTAAGTGACCGTGAGTTAAGCGAGTATGGCCAGGACGCAACTGTGCTAGAGCCATTTCCCACCGCTGGTTACGGTGGCAGGAGGAAGGCCACGGGGACACACGACGCTTAAGAGTACGCAGTTTGTTACCAACAACAGAGGCCCAACAACCCTGCCAACGGGCAAGGATAGAGAAATGATTAACCGGATAAAAGTTGGAAAAAGGAATACCTTTATGGGAAATGGGACAAGAGCAGATAGCCTCCCTAGTGGCAGCATCCGCACGCTCATTTAAAGCAACACCAACGTGGCTCCAGCAAAACTCCACGGATTTAAATTTACTAGAGATAAGAAACAGCCAATGTTGAATCTTGATGACAACAGGATGGACAGGATTAAAGGACCCGAGAGCCATGAGGGCATTACGAGAGTCAACGACAATCACAAACGAGGATTGACAACGAGAAAGCAGGAGACAGAGAGCATGGAGAATAGCATAAAGCTCCGCTGTGAAGATGCTAGTCTCTGAAGGAAGGCGACACATATAAGTGCAGACAGGAAAAGCAACGGAGTAGCCCACCTGTCCGCGGACTTAGACCCATTGGTGATGATGGAAACGGAGCAGGAGTGTGAAGAAAAGTGCTCAAGAAAAAGGCGTTTCAGAACCGTAGAAGGAGTGAAAGCTTCAGTAATACTAGTCAAGGGCGTACAAAACTTCGGAAGGGGGACCCTCCACAGGGGCAAGGAAGAAACAATACGAGGAGAAATATGAGAAAGACGAATGGAGAGAGACCTGTAAGCGAGATAGCTGGACAGAAAGAGGGAGGTGATGAAGAAGAACAGGATCTACAGGAGGGGTAAAAGTCAAAGCATGACAGAGACGAGAGGAAGGATGTTGCAAGGACCGCGCCAGATAGCGAAGACAGTAGCGATCACGGCTGTCCTGGAGAGATAGGAAGCCAGTGTCAACATACAAGCTGAGGGCGGGAGTCGAATAAAAGGCACCAGAGTTGAGGCGCAACCCAGCATGGTGTAAAGCATCAAGATGGCGAAGAGTAAAAGGAGAAGCGGACAAGTAAGCAGGGCAATCATAATCGAGTTTAGACAGGACGAGTGAAGAATGTAGAGAGGAGCGTACGCCTCTCCGCCCCAAGGAGTATGGGACAAAACCTTAAGCAGGGAAAGGGCCTGAGAGCATTCAGCGCGGAGGTAAGAAATATGGGCTGACCGAGACAAACGAGTGTCAAAGATTAACCCCAGAAGCTCAGCGGAATCCTTGTACATAAGGGGATGTCCATAAAGAGACAAAGAGGGATGAAGAATGACACGCTTCCGAGTAAAAGTCATAGCACAAGTCTTAGATGCAGAGAACTTGAAGCCGTGATCGGTATACCAAGACGACACGGCATCAACTGCAAGTTGAAGCCGCCGTTGAAGGAGTGGCGAATCATCACTCCGTCAGCAAAGGGTAAGATTGTCTACATAGAGAGTGGAGAAGACGCCAGAAGGAAGGGAGGAAAGAAGACCATTGAGAGCAACAAGAAAAATAGTAGTGCTCAGAACACTACCTGGGGCCACACCTTCATATTGCCAAAAAGGGGCAGAGAGAGTGGTACTGAGCCTCACTCGAAAGGAATGACGAGAGAGGAAACTTTGGAGCAAGAGATGGAGATTCCCACGAAGGCCAAAAGAATGAAGTTGGGACAGCATGTGATACCACCAGGTAGTGTCGTAAACCTTTTCCCAGGTCAAAAAGGATGGCAACAACGGAGGTCTTTGCAGCAAAAGCAGTACGAATATAGACCTCCAAGTTTACCACGACATCTGTTGTGCTGCGGCATTTGCGAAAACCAAATTGAGAAGAGGAAAGGAGGTGATAGTGCTTTAAGAACCACATCAGACGAACGTTACCCATACGTTCAAAGAGCTTGCAGACAACTCGTGAGGGCAATAGGGCGAAAGTCCTTGGGGGAAGACCCGAGAGACCCTGGTTTCCAAACAGGAAGGACAACAGCGTCGAGCCAGTCCTCAGGGAATGACGACGACTCCCAGACCCGATTAAACAGACTCAATAAATACTGAGACGAGCACGGAGGGAGATATCGAAGCATCTCATAATGAATGCCATCGGAGCATGCCGCCATAGAACCGCAGAGAAAGCGAAGCCTTCTTACCTGCGGGGAAGGAGGAAGGAGAGGAGCCAGGCATACGCTTCTGACTCAAAGAGACAGGTGTCCCAGCAACAATGTACTGGGCAACAGATTCTAGCGTCTCAACAGGAGAAGCAGAACGAGAGCAGACACAATGGTAAGTGATGGACATCAGCTCGCACCGACAGGCGGCGTGGAGAGCCAATAGACTGAGGAGAAGGATGGGAAGGAGGATTGAAAGAAGACACTGGAGACACAACAGACTGGGTAGAGAGAAGGGGAACCCCAGACAGAGAGCCATGAGGGGGACCCTTCGGGACAGAATGCAAAGGAACAGCTGTGGCGGCGGTGGGCATGTCTGGGTCCAAGGCCCGGAAACGGTTGTGAGACGGAGGAAGGCAGGAAGAACGAGGAGAGGAAGAGCGCAACACGCAAGCATAAGAGACGTTAGCATAAGGCGGGAGATGGCAAACTTGGCGCCTCGCCTCAGGAAAAGACAAACGATTTTTCACCGGTGCTTCAAGTTGAGGATGGCCGCCTCAAGCTTGTAATGCACACACGAGCGGAAGAAGGCAGGGTGGACCTCACCGCAATTGAGCCAGCGAGCCTGGGGAGAAGTGCACTCCAACTTAGAGTGACCCTCGTCCCTACACACAGGACAGAGAGAGACAGTACTGGAGCAGCGGAGGATTCCATGCCCAAACCTCCAGCACCTATTACAGAGACAAGGAGAGGGAATGTACTCCTGGACAGAGCACCTTTCACTAGCAAGAATGACGGAGGGCAGAAGGGTCCTACCATCAAAGTTAA
>NC_091174.1:18101934-18121934 GCF_040958095.1 Procambarus clarkii
TAATGAGGTGATAGCCGAGGCTATTTGAACCACCCCACCGCCGGCACTGGGATAGTAATCTTGGGCATAGCATTTTACCAAATCACCTCATTCTTTGGGGCACACGTGAGGAACACAAATGCGAACAAGCCTGAATGGTCCCCAGGACAATATGCAACTGAAAACTCACACCCCAGAAGTGACTCGAACCCATACTCCCAGAAGCAACGCAACTGGTATGTACAAGACGCCTTAATCCACTTGACCATCACGACCGGACATAATGAGGTGATAGCCGAGGCTATTTGAACCACCCCACCGCCGGCACTCGGATAGTAATCTTGGGCATAGCATCACCAAAGAATGAGGTGATTTGGTAAAATGCTATGCCCAAGATTACTATCCGAGTGCCGGCGGTGGGGTGGTTCAAATAGCCTCGGCTATCACCTCATTATGTCTGGTCGTGATGGTCAAGTGGATTAAGGCGTCTTGTACATACCAGTTGCGTTGCTTCTGGGAGTATGGGTTCGAGTCACTTCTGGGGTGTGAGTTTTCAGTTGCATATTGTCCTGGGGACCATTCAGGCTTGTTCGCATTTGTGTTCCTCACGTGTGCCCCAAAGAATGAGGTGATTTGGTAAAATGCTATGCCCAAGATTACTATCCGAGTGCCGGCGGTGGGGTGGTTCAAATAGCCTCGGCTATCACCTCATTATGTCCGGTCGTGATGGTCAAGTGGATTAAGGCGTCTTGTACATACCAGTTGCGTTGCTTCTGGGAGTATGGGTTCGAGTCACTTCAGGGGTGTGAGTTTTCAGTTATATATATATATATATATATATATATATATATATATATATATATATATATATATATATATATATATATATATATAATATAATGTTGTACCTAGTAGCCAGAACGTCGTACTCGGTCTAGTATGCAAGGCCAGATTTTCCTAATAAGCCAAGTTTTCCTGAATTTATATATTTTTCTTATTTTTGTTCTTATGAAATTATAAATCTTTCCATTTCATTATGTACAAGTTAATTTGTTTAAATTTGAGTTAAAACTAACGAAGATATATAACCGAACCTAACCAACCTTACCTTACCTAACCTAAACTAAACTAATTCAACTAAGTCAATAATTTATGTTCCTAATATAACATGATAATAATTCAAATAAACTAGCTGGAAACAATTTATTGAAAATAATGAAAATCACTCGGCCTATTAGGCAAATCAGGCCTTGCATAGTAGGCCGAGAAGTGCGTTCTGGCTACTAGGTACGACATTATATACATGTGAATGAAAGAATGAAAACTCCACACCCCAGAAGTGACTCGAACCCGGAACGCCAAGAGCACACTGCAACTGTTGTACATGGTGCCTTAAACCACTCGACCATCAGTGACCGTACCCCCCCGACAGCACTTTGATGGTAATCTTTGGCCAACACCAACATATGCTTCGGTGCTGATCAATCAGGTGGGGCGGCCAACCACAGAGAAATACTAAAATAAGTCAAATACAGGCGGCTGGTAGGTCAATACACCTTTGTTCCCATAGCGTCTGAGACGTATGGCCCCTGGGGTGACGTATGGCCCCCACCGAAGCGCCTTGGGATTTCTCAAAGAATTGGGTTCCATGCTCATTGACATCACCAGACCCAAGGGCTGCCAGTTTCTTGTTTCAGAGCCTCGGTGTGGCGATCCTGAGGGGAAACGCCTGCTGCACCGAGACCGATCGCGACCAGGACCGATGAGTCACAGCAGAGAGCCTGAAACCTTCCCACAAAACATCAATTGCCACTGTGACCCAAAGAGTCGCAGAGAGGACACAAAGCGACCTCAAACGTGTAAAAGTTAGAGCTACCCTAACTTTTCTGGGAACAAACACCTCCAAAGGATTCCTGATCAACAAGGCTGTGACTCATATGTCAGGCTGCGAGCAGCCGCGTCCAACAGCCTGGTTGACCAGTCCAGCAACCAGGAGGCCTAGTCGACAACCGGGCCGCGAGGACACCAAGCCCCGGAAGCACCTCAGAGTAACTCTGGTCGCATTATGACTAACGGAGAGGCTTGCCGGACCAGACAACCACCGATTCGTCAGGGAACTGAATGTGTTGTACCTAGCCAATGGCCTGGACCCCATCACAGACCCCTGACCCAAGTCTCACTACCTCCCCTACCACAGAGGGGACTTCTACAAGGTCGATCTCAACTCAGACTTCAGATCCACTAAAGACCCAGGCGCACAAACAGCAGCATCCTCCAATCCAGCCCCAAAAGCTACCACCATCACCGTCTCAGCAGAGGCGCTCGCAGTCGTGCTCTCGCCGAGCACCAGCACCACTACCGACGTGACCGAACTAGCTTCTAACCACAAGAACAAATCCACAAGGGTCGTGATGAGGGTTCGAACCTAGGTGCGGGATATTCCCAAATGTGCCTTCGTCAACTTTACCACCACACGGTCAAAAGCATTGCAACCTGAAGGAACACTGTTCGCACGATTGTGCTTCGTAGAAGCTTCGGAATCCTTATGAGGGCATTAACACTCTAGTTTGCAATTCTTTTGACTATGTCGTGGTACAGTTGACTAAGACACATCTGGGAACATCCCGTGCATAGGTTCGAACCCTCACCACGGCCCTAGTGGAATTGTTAATTTGATATATCATAATATTGTGATTTCTGGGTGTATTCTACCACAACTCATCGACTCCAGAGCCAACCTCAACCTCAGGTTGGGAGACCAAAACCATCAACAACGGACTACGCCACGGACTCCTCAGACGAGGAAATCTCTGTAAAAGCTCCATCGCCGCCTCACTTCCACTACTCCGTACATGATCTTCTCATGGAGGCCACATTACCCAACACCAGTGACAACACAGCCATGTCAACTCGCAGCAGGACTCGGATTAAGAAAAAACGGAAGACCTAGAGGCCTTCATTAGCTCACCTGCTCTATAATTGGTATAGCTTGCCCTCCGTGACCCTCGAATGCCCTCCCCCACAAAAATAAACATCCATCCGTTTACAGATCTCCAGTATCAGCTGGAGATCTGGTTCCAAAGAGCCTCCACTTACGAGCTATTCATGCCTGTGCCACCTATTGGGTGGCTTAATCTTTATCAGTCATCCTTTCTTGAGAGTACATTGAGACGGTCCCAATTATTGACATGTTTTATCGTGTCTATGCGTGCCGTTTATGTTCTCTGTATTCCCTGTAATTCAGAGATCTCTCCCGCTCTGAAAGGGAAGTGATTACCAAGAAATACTCAAGACGGGACAGCACCAGGGATTTAAATAGTATCAACATTGGTGTGGGGTCTCTGGATGTGAACGTTCTCATAATCCATCCTATCATTGTCCTGGCCGCCGCTATATTTGCTCGGTTATGTTCACTAAATGTCAGGTCGTCAGACAATAATTCCAAGATCTTTTAAATGTTGCTTTCCCTCTATGATTGTGTCTGTCTTCAGTATCCTATGTTACGTTTAACTTCCTCGTTTACACCATACTTAAGTACCTAGGACTTGCCACCGTTAAACATGTTATTTTCAATTGCCCAATCGAATACTTTATTTGTATCTGCCTGTAGAAATTCGGTGTTTGGTACAATTGCAATTTTCTTTCTGATTTTTGTATCATCTGCAAAGGATGCCACGAAGCTGTGACTAGTATTTTGTCTATATCAGAGATAAGAATAAGAATAGTGGTGCAAGGACTGTGCCCTGGGGTACAGAGCTTTTCTCTGCACTTAGGCTTGATCTTATTTGAATGACCGTCACTCTGCATTTTGTTTGCCAAAGTTGAAAATCCAACTCCCCATTTTATTCGGTATGGACTATTACTCCTTGGTCACATCTGTCGAATTCGACAAATGGCGAATCACATTTACAAAATCTGTCTATTCAACATCTGCATTTTGTTTTTCTGCTCAGGCTTGTGATTCTGTCATAGTGGTTGAATAACTGTGACAGACAGCTAGTTCTTCCCGCTCTAAATCCATGTTGTCCGGGGTTGTGTAGTTTATTATTTTCCATAAAACTGGAAAGTTGAATCCTAATCACTCTTTCAAAAAATTGTGTGTGTGATATTAGTGCAACTGGTCTCTAATGTTTCGCCAAAGCTTTACTATCTCCCTTGTGCAGAGGAGCTATATCTGCTCATTTAAGTGCTGCTGGTATCTTCCCTGTACCCAGGCTCTCTTTCCATATTACACCGAGCTCTCGTGCTACTGTACTTTACATTTCTTTATGAATATTGAATTCCACGAGTCAAGACCAGGGGGCTGAGAGCATGGGCATGCTGTCAATTTTTCTTTCAAAGTCTTCTGAAAGGAAGGGAACTATCAGGAGAAAGCGCCAAGTCATTACGACTATATAGCACTGGGAAGGGGTCAAGATAAGGGTTTGGGATGGGACGGGGGGAAAGGAATGGTGCCCAACTACTTGGACGGTCGGGTATTGAACTCCAACCTACATGAAGCGAGACCGTCACTCTACCGTCCAGTCCAAGTGGTTGGTCAAAGTCTTCTGAGTTCGTGTTAATATCGGTTATATTTTCTGAAGCTTGGATGTCATTCATAAAGAAACTGTCTGGATCCTCAATTTCATGTTTATTGGAGTGCTAAACAGCCTCATACTGGCTTTTGAGAATTTCACTAATGAATTTGTTGTCCTCTGTGTACGAACCTTCAGTTGTAAGTAAAGGTCCAATACTGTTGGAGGTTTTTGATTTTGCACACGTGAAAAATATTTTGGATTTTTCTTAATCTCTTAAATAGTTTCTGTTCCAGTTCCATTTCCTCAGACTCGTATGATCACTACAACGTCTGCTCTATTTCTTCGAGCTCCCCGTTTACATTTATTTTCCTTGCTTGTGATAGTTGTGTCTGTAAGTCTCTCCGTAATTTTTGTCCTTCTCCTGTACAGTCGTCTGCGTTCTCTTTTAGAGTGGTCAACTTTCTGCCCCTCCTCACAGGCACGTGCTTCAAGCAGACCTTGTGTACTTCAGCTGTCAGTTGAGCTATTCCCTGTGTGGGAGTTTTGTCACCGAAGACCGTCTCCCATTGAATGTTTGCAAGGTCTATATTTTTTCCCAGTCAATCATCTTATTGTTGAAACTGAATTGATTGAATACATCTTCTCGCTTGTTGGGTCTCTTGAACCTACTACCATTATTATTATTAGTTTGCACTTCAATGAGCTTGAGGTCTGAGTATATAGTATTTGAGATTGTAATGTCTCTGATTAGCTCCTCATTGTTTGTGAATATCAGGTCTAGTGTGTTTTCGTTCCTAGTTGGTTCTGTAATCTTCTGATTGAGCGAAAGTGTCACGGAATCTCAGTAGTTCTCTGACCTGTGGTTGATTATTTCCAGGTTGATTTCCTGCTATAATGTTATTGTTTAGTATTCTCCATTTTAAACTGGGTAGATTGAAGTCTCCAAGGAAGATAATATCTGGTAATGGGTTTGCTAGGTTATCAAGGATATTCTCTATTTTGTGAATCTGTTCAGTGAATTTCAACTGGTGCATCTGGCGGCTTGTATATTAGAATAATAATTAGATTTATATTTTCTACCTTGATTCCAAGTACCTCTACCACCTCATTGGTCGAGTTCAGGAGCTGTGTGCATGCAAGTTCCTCGTTAATGTAGAGACCTACTCCTCCACTTGACCTAATTACTCTGTCACATCTATATAGATTATAATTTGGGATCCATATTTCACTATCCATTAAATCTTTCGTGTTGGTTTCTTTAAATACACCAAATATTGAGTTTGATTCTATTAGGAGGCCATTTATGAACTTCCTTTATTTCTTGATTTTGACTTTAGGACTTGTATGTTCGCAAATATGAATGATTTCCCATAGTGTGTATCACTTGATGGACATTGTCACTTGATGGGCTATTGGCAGTTCACCTCCCTCTCCATCCTGATCCAGTATGTGCTATTTTGGTCCAGTGCTGTTCATCCAGTTTTAGTAGTAGTGCAGGGTGTTGTGTGCTGTTGTGCTTGTTGAGGACTTGTATTCCAGTCTTGTGGATATCTCCCTTCCCCTCTGTACTCCTGCGATGATTATGTCTATTCCCCTCTCTTATATGTTCTACTCTGTTTTTGCCTGCCTTTAAATAAAAATTAGTAATATCATATTGGTGTTCTCGTCTATAAAGTTGTGTACTTCTCGTGTAGAATTCCGGGCACTGAAGATTGTAACTTTTTTTCATTAATCAAAAATTTGCACAATTTAGGGTGGAAGTATCAGCACTCTGTTCCAAAATGGCAGGTACCCTTCCCTAAAACATGTTCATGCATTTTCGAGGATGCATAAAAGTGCATTTTTTGCCTTTGGGCCCCATATTTGCATATTCCCTATGCATTGAATTTGCAAATGTTCTCAATTTTAATTTTTTTCCGGTTGTTTATACCTGTGCTTGACTTGCCCATCTCTTTATTGGAGCCATCTCCGTTTTGGGTCCCAAGTTCTTCATTTACGTATTTTTCTTACTGTTGCTCTCATTGTTAATATTACTTGGCTCTGCAATATTGCTGTTATGTGCCACGATACACTCTCCTTCCACACTACTACTGTGGTTCTCTAAACTACCATGATCATGAGTTTTGGTCGTTGTCCACTGTTGTTTTTTCACAATCCTTATATATCGCTGGCAGCTTTCCTGTGAATGGTAATCTGTGTGCGTGAGGTATGACATTCATCACTTGGGTTATATTGTCCCATACTAACCTGTCAGTGTTGCAAATCCAGTGTATTCCTTGTCTGTTTGTGCATGCTGTAGATAATTCTGTACAGGTCAGGGGAAATCTTGTGTTACTGATGGAACACTTGACGCTTACAATACGTCTTCGAATGCTTAAAAACACTTGCCACACACCTTGATTTGATTTATAACATTTGCTTCTTATCTGTCGGTATTACCAAAAGGAAATTTCTGCTTAATTTCCGGCTTGTAATGATATTGACTTATTCTACTACTATTGACTTATTCTACTACTAATTCCTAGCTTCACATTCCTGTACTACAGTATATATTCACAGTATATTATCACTGAGGGACGTCTCTTACACTGGGTAAGGCCTCGCAGATATTTTGATTGTTGCTGCCGGAGGCGGCTAGTTTATTGTGCACCCCATACTCATCCTGTGAGCGGTAGTACAAAAAGAATTAGAGAGCACAAAAGGTCTTTATCAGACCTCATCTTAGATTATTACAAACAATTTCATTTATCCTTCCCACCTTATAGTTACAATGTCGGCTAGTTACAGAGCAAGTGCTATTTCAAGAGCTTTCTCTGTAACTCGCTGGCATTATAACTATAAGGTGTGAGTGTAAACAAATCCTAGCGTGTTGCCTCCTCCTGCCACTATTATTTTTTATAATTTTCCCTGTGCAATTTTCTTTGACTTTTAATCAACTTGTATATGTGCTGTGTTACACGTTCCACTTCACTGTTCAACGTATCACTGTTCACTATATTTCAGATATATCGACTATACACAAGCCACGTGTATTCTCTATGTAACTCAAATTTTCATTGTTAATCACTCTATTCAACTTTCCTACGGGTCACTATGCCCTTTGACTGTGATAAGTGTTCTATGGCTGTAACCCTCCAAGAACCCGGTCTAATTCCAGATTTTAACGGAGCGCGGCCCAACAGTCTCTCCCTTTCTACTGTCTTCAGTGCGAGAGTTTCGTGACGTTGGGATCGCTGGCGCGAGCGGACAGCAACACGGGTGTTCCCCGAGGAGCACTACGGAAGTCCTGGCTGCGTGTATGATAATCTTAACTACAACGAAAGACCACAGTTCCAAGCGTATTTAGTTCTGTTCTATAGTATTCGCAATTTATGCTGTGTGAATAATACAACTGCCGCAGCCTACACCCCTCCCTCCTACTCTGCCGCAGCCTACACCCCTCCTCACTCTTCCGCAGCCTACACCCCTCCTCCTTACTCTGTCGCAGCCTACACCCCTCCCTCTTACTCTGTCGCAGCCTACACCCCTCCCTCTTACTCTGTCGCAGCCTACACCCCTCCCTCTTACTCTGCCGCAGCCTACACCCCTCCCTCTTACTCTGCCGCAACCTACACCCCTCCCTCTTACTCTGCCGCATCTTATACCCCCTCCCTCTTATTCTCTCGCAGCCTACACCCCTCCCTCTTACTCTGCCGCATCTTATACGCCCTCCCTCTTATTCTCTCGCAGCCTACACCCCTCCCTCTTACTCTGCCGCATCTTATACCCCCTCCCTCTTATTCTCTCGCAGCCTACACCCCTCCCTCTTACTCTGCCGCATCTTATACCCCCTCCCTCTTATTCTCTCGCAGCCTACACCCCTCCCTCATATTCTCTCGCAGCCTACACCCCTCCCTCTTACTCTGCCGCATCTTATACCCCCTCCCTCTTATTCTCTCGCAGCCTACACCCCTCCCTCTTACTCTGCCGCAGCCTACACCCCTCCCTCTTACTCTGCCGCAGCCTACACCCCTCCCTCTTACTCTGCCGCAGCCTACACCCCTCCCTCTTACTCTGCCGCAGCCTACACCCCTCCCTCTTACTCTGCCGCAGCCTACACTCCTCCCTCTTACTCTGCCGCAGCCTACACCCCTCCCTCTTACTCTGCCGCAGCCTACACCCCTCCCTCTTACTCTGCCGCAGCCTACACCCCTCCCTCTTACTCTGCCGCAGCCTACACCCCTCCCTCTTACTCTGCCTACACCCCCTCCCTCTTACTCTGCCTACACCCCCTCCCTCTTACTCTGCCTACACCCCCTCCCTCTTACTCTGCCTACACCCCCTCCCTCTTACTCTGCCGCAGCCTACACCCCTTCCTCTTACTCTGTCGCAGCCTACACCCCCTCCCTCTTACTCTGTCGCAGCCTACACCCCCTCCATCTTACTCTGCCGCAGCCTACACCCCTCCCTCTTACTCTGCCGCAGCCTACACCCCTCCCTCTTACTGTGCCGCAGCCTGCACCCCCTCCCTCTTACTCTGCCGCAGCCTACACCCCCTCCCTCTTACTCTGCCGCAGCCTACACCCCTTCCTCTTACTCTGTCGCAGCCTACACCCCCTCCCTCTTACTCTGTCGCAGCCTACACCCCCTCCCTCTTACTCTGCCGCAGCCTACACCTCTTCCATCTTACTCTGTCGCAGCCTACACCCCCTCCATCTTACTCTGCCGCAGCCTACACCCCTTCCTCTTACTGTCGCAGCCTACACCCCCTCCCTCTTACTCTGCCGCAGCCTACACCCCCTCCCTCTTACTCTGCCGCAGCCGGCACACCGTCCCTCCCTCAGCTGCCGCAGCCTGCACACCCTCCCTCCCTCAGCTGCCGCAGCCGGCACACCGTCCCTCCCTCAGCTGCCGCAGCCGGCACACCTTCCCTCCCTCAGCTGCCGCAGCCGGCACACCTTCCCTCCCTCAGCTGCCGCAGCCGGCACACCCTCCCTCCCTCAGCTGCCGCAGCCGGCACACCCTCCCTCCCTCAGCTGCCGCAGCCGGCACACCCTCCCTCCCTCAGCTGCCGCAGCCGGCACACCCTCCCTCCCTCAGCTGCCGCAGCCGGCACACCCTCCCTCCCTCAGCTGCCGCAGCCGGCACACCCTCCCTCCCTCAGCTGCCGCAGCCGGCACACCCTCCCTCCCTCAGCTGCCGCAGCCGGCACACCCTCCCTCCCTCAGCTGCCGCAGCCGGCACACCCTCCCTCCCTCAGCTGCCGCAGCCGGCACACCCTCCCTCCCTCAGCTGCCGCAGCCGGCACACCCTCCCTCCCTCAGCTGCCGCAGCCGGCACACCCTCCCTCCCTCAGCGGCCGCAGCCGGCACACCCTCCCTCCCTCAGCGGCCGCAGCCGGCACACCCTCCCTCCCTCAGCTGCCGCAGCCGGCACACCCACCCTCCCTCAGCTGCCGCAGCCGGCACACCCTCCCTCCCTCAGCTGCCGCAGCCGGCACACCCTCCCTCCCTCAGCTGCCGCAGCCTGCATACCCTCCCTCCGTCAGCTGCCGCAGCCGGCACACCCTCCCTTCCTCAGCTGCCGCAACCTACACACCCTCCCTCCCTCAGCTGCCGCAGCCGGCACACCCTCCCTCCCTCAGCTGCCGCAGCCGGCACACCCTCCCTCCCTCAGCTGCCGCAGCCGGCACACCCTCCCTCCCTCAGCTGCCGCAGCCGGCACACCCTCCCTCCCTCAGCTGCCGCAGCCGGCACACCCTCCCTCCCTCAGCTGCCGCAGCCGGCACACCCTCCCTCCCTCAGCTGGTGCAGCCGGCACACCCTCCCTCCCTCAGCTGGTGCAGCCGGCACACCCTCCCTCCCTCAGCTGCCGCAGCCGGCACACCCTCCCTCCCTCAGCTGGTGCAGCCGGCACACCCTCCCTCCGTCAGCTACCGCAGCCGGCACACCCTCCCTCCCTCAGCTGCCGCAACCAACACACCCTCCCTCCCTCAGCTGCCGCAGCCTGCACACCGTCCCTCCCTCAGCTGCCGCAGCCTGCACACCGTCCCTCCCTCAGCTGCCGCAGCCTGCATACCCTCCCTCCGTCAGCTGCCGCAGCCGGCACACCCTCCCTTCCTCAGCTGCCGCAACCTACACACCCTCCCTCCCTCAGCTGCCGCTGCCTGCACACCATCCCTCCCTCAGCTGCCGCAGCCTGCACACCGTCCCTCCCTCAGCTGCCGCAGCCTGCACACCGTCCCTCCCTCAGCTGCCGCAGCCTGCACACCGTCCCTCCCTCAGCTGCCGCAGCCTGCACACCGTCCCTCCCTCAGCTGCCGCAGCCTGCACACCGTCCCTCCCTCAGCTGCCGCAGCCTGCACACCGTCCCTCCCTCAGCTGCCGCAGCCTGCACACCATCCCTCCCTCAGCTGCCGCAGCCGGCACACCATCCCTCCCTCAGCTGCCGCAGCCGGCACACCATCCCTCCCTCAGCTGCCGCAGCCGGCACACCATCCCTCCCTCAGCTGCCGCAGCCGGCACACCATCCCTCCCTCAGCTGCCGCAGCCGGCACACCATCCCTCCCTCAGCTGCCGCAGCCGGCACACCATCCCTCCCTCAGCTGCCGCAGCCGGCACACCATCCCTCCCTCAGCTGCCGCAGCCGGCACACCATCCCTCCCTCAGCTGCCGCAGCCGGCACACCATCCCTCCCTCAGCTGCCGCAGCCGGCACACCATCCCTCCCTCAGCTGCCGCAGCCGGCACACCATCCCTCCCTCAGCTGCCGCAGCCGGCACACCATCCCTCCCTCAGCTGCCGCAGCCGGCACACCATCCCTCCCTCAGCTGCCGCAGCCGGCACACCATCCCTCCCTCAGCTGCCGCAGCAGGCACACCATCCCTCCCTCAGCTGCCGCAGCCGGCACACCATCCCTCCCTCAGCTGCCGCAGCCGGCACACCATCCCTCCCTCAGCTGCCGCAGCCGGCACACCCTCCCTCCCTCAGCTGCCGCAGCCGGCACACCCTCCCTCCCTCAGCTGCCGCAGCCGGCACACCATCCCTCCCTCAGCTGCCGCAGCCGGCACACCATCCCTCCCTCAGCTGCCGCAGCCGGCACACCATCCCTCCCTCAGCTGCCGCAGCCGGCACACCATCCAAGTTCTGTACAATACTACGAAGTTAAACGAGCTGATTCATCCTGCTAAAACATGTGTCTCACATAAGGACATCATCTACACATCCTATTTGTATTTTTTCATGAAGTTCACTATTAGCAAATACATTAAGATGTTGAATAGTGTGGGGCTTCAACCTGCTCTCGCACTAGACAGCACATATATGACTTACTGCTTATAATCACTATTTCACTTATTAATAAGTTCATATGTGACATATTCCAAGCCATATTTTTTTTCAAGGCACTAACTTTTATATAAAATTTGACAATATCCCAAGTTACTTTACAATTTATTTAAATATTTTAGTTGTGTTATTATTTTTATAAAACAAATATCAATATAGGTATAGTTTTAGTACTAATTGTAATATCTTAACATACTAAGAAGGTTAGGTTGTGGTTTTCTATTCAGCTTTTCAAGGTAAACTCAAATATTCACAATAAATTAGCATGTCACATATGCACTTATTCATAAGCAAGATATTGACTATAAGCAAGTGCGAGAACGGGTTGGGGGCTTAACACTGCTCCTGATGGGTCCCCAGTTCCATATTTACTATACTCTAAACTGACCCACCGAAGCAGACATTTCCTTTCCTTCTTGTGAGTCTTCACTCCATACCTTGAGCCTCCCAGAGACCTCCATATATGCAAGCTAATCCAGGATAAAGCTAATTCTCAGGATAAAGTGATAAGAATGAGATACGAACCTCCCTCTTAAGCCACTTGGATAGTTTTCTAGATATTTGTGATGGTCTGAAGACATATTACTGTTCCAATAACAGTCTACTTGTAAAGTGGTAAGTGAACCTTTGTCTTAAACTGATAATATTCTCATGTTATATATGTATTGTACCACAAATCCCGGGTTTAAAATGTAAAACGTCTATGGTAAACTCGTTTTCTTTGATAAGCTCTAGGGCCTAAGTTTTCTTTAGTGTCAGAATCTAGAGACAACTCAAATAGTTTTTTAATCACATTAACATCATAATAATCATTTCAACATATTTCAGAATGCTGATTTCTGAATGTTGTTTCTGAAACATGTTTCAGAATGTTTTAATGTGTTAATGTAACCTAACCAAACCAAATCAAACCTAGTCTAACTTAATGCAACCTAATCTAAATTAACCTGACCTAACAAAACCTAACTTAATTATGTATAAGGAGCAGATAATAGCACTAATTACATAGTGGTTCTGCAGTGATCACCACAAGGATGCATACACCCAGTTGATTGACAGTTGAGAGGCTGGACCAAAGAGCCAGAGCTCAACCCCCGCAAGCACAAATAGGTGAATAACCCCCCCCCCCCGAGAAAGGGGGGGGGGTAGGAAAACAGATACAACTATCCACATCTGGGAGAATTTTAAGCAAAGGAAAGAGAAAAAGAATGGTTGAAATGTCAAGACTCTACTACTAACCCAGTCCACTAACTAACAGGACCAGCGCCGTGGCGCCCCTACCAGAACCACAGATAATGACACCAAGCAAAGCATCCAACACTTCCGCAAATACGACAATATTCGTATTTCCCAATATTCTCGGCATAAAAAAGACTATTCAAAAAAGTTCCTCTTATAATTGGCTTCCTAATTAATGAAGCAAATGAAGTGTTTGCAGCCCTACCTGAAACACACACAAAAGGTTACTGTGACAGTGAGATATGGATACCGGTGAACAACCTTTTCAGATATGACAGGAAACACAGGTTATAGGGTGGGGGGGGGGGGGTCAGCCTGTATGTACATCAAAGTGACATTCATCTGCCCTGTGCTGTTAAACACTACATATGACATGTTGGAAATGCTGATAGAATAAAAATCATACATTTCATTGTATGGCATTTCCATACAATGTTCATTGTTCTGGGCATTTCCACATGTTGGAAATGCTGATAGAATAAAAATCATACATTTCATTGTATGGCATTTCCATACAATGTTCATTGTTCTGGGCATTTCCACATGTTGGAAATGCTGATAGTATAGAAATCATAAATTACTGTCCTTTTATATAAGTCACAGAAGACGCAAATTCTCAGCCGTTTGAAGACCAACTAATGAGGAAAGAACACTGCTTAGAAAACCTTACAAATCCAGCCCCAATCATCTGACTTGCGGACTTCAACCTACGGCGCCTAAAGTGGAAGAATGTGACAAATACAGTTATTCTAGAGAACCTCAGGTCTAAATTAAAATAACACACAAACGACCTCTTACAGATGTGTGTGACAGATTTGCCTTAAGCCAGCAAATATTAACAGCTAGAAAAGGAAACACCCTAGACTGTATTTTTACAATGATGAATTGGTTAGGAACAATGATTACAAATACATGTTACTCAGATCACAACTTAATCGAAGTTCAAACACAATATATTTGAGACCAACGCAGCCAGTCTCAAATGCAAATGCATTCATTAAATTAAATTTTAATAATACGCTGATTTACTGGTAACTAAGAAACCAAGAACACACAGAAATAAGCTCAGAAGAACAAGTAGATAATGCAAGCCTAAATCAGTGCCTCGAGAAACTAGGCACAATAGCACTTGAAATCCGTTCATGTTACGTTCTACTAAGGAAAATAGAACAAAAACTGTAAATTGGAACAAGAACGCCGTTCTCTATACCGGAGAAGAAAACCTACGAAACTGCACAACTCTCAGGATTGTATAGAAAAACTTCCACACACACACACACAATCCCCTCCTTTCACACACACACACACACACACACACACACACACACACACACACACACACACACACACACACACACACACACACACACACACACTCACACTCACACTCACACTCACACTCACACTCACACTCACACTCACACTCACACTCACACTCCCGACACCACTGTGAGTACAAAACAATGCTATCTTAGCTAAGAATTTAAAACATTTACCCAGAGAGGTGTAACCTAACCCCCTGACACGGCACAAGTACTGTCCGTGTTTGATGAAGCTTACGTGTCAGTACTACGGCCGGAACAAACAAACACTAAGCCAGCTTGGTGTAAACATACATCACGTCACTTGGTTTGCACGTCTCAAGAGGCTGGGTCATGTGTTTGTGCACGTGTTGGCCGCCTTCCACGTGCTTACCACTCAAGCCCTATATTCAATACCTTTACGTGCAAGATTCATTCTGTGCCAGGTGAGTACGAGGTCGGAGTGCGCAAGATTCATTGTGTGCCAGGTGTATACGAGGTCGGAGTGCGCAAGATTCATTGTGTGCCAGGTGTATACGAGGTCGGAGTGCGCAAGATTCATTCTGTGCCAGGTGTATACGAGGTCGGAGTGCGCAAGATTCATTGTGTGCCAGGTGTATACGAGGTCGGAGTGCGCAAGATTCATTCTGTGCCAGGTGTGTACGAGGTCGGAGTGCGTAAGATTCATTCTGTGCCAGGTGTGTACGAGGTCGGAGTGCGCAAGATTCATTCTGTGCCAGGTGTGTACGAGGTCGGAGTGCGCAAGATTCATTCTGTGCCAGGTGTGTACGAGGTCGGAGTGCGCAAGATTCATTCTGTGCCAGGTGTGTACGAGGTCGGAGTGCGCAAGATTCATTCTGTGCCAGGTGTGTACGAGGTCGGAGCGCGTAAGATTCATTCTGTGCCAGGTGAGTACGAGGTCGGAGTGCGCAAGATTCATTCTGTGCCAGGTGTGTACGAGGTCGGAGTGCGCAAGATTCATTCCAAGCACGTTCAAGATCTACGATTGCAAAATCCTGAGCAAATATTGAAATGGCCTAAATGTGCGGGATTCATCCAGTGAATGTGTCCATGACAGAAGGGAGCACTGTATTATCTAGAGTTATATAATGTGTGTGTACTCACCTATACTCACCTATTTGTGCTTGCGGGGGTTGAGCTTTGGCTCTTTGGTCCCGCCTCTCGACCGTCAATCAACTGGTGTACAAATTACTGAGCCTACTGGGCTCTATCATATCTACATTTGAAACTGTGTATGGAGTCAGCCTCCACCACATCACTTCCTAATGCATTCCATTTACTAACTACTCTGACACTGAAAAAGTTCTTTCTAACGTCTCTGTGGCTCATTTGGGTACTCAGCTTCCACCTGTGTCCTCTTGTTCGCGTCCCACCAGTGTTGAATAGTTCATCCTTGTTTACCCGGTCGATTCCCCTGAGGATTTTGTAGGTTGTGATCATGTCCCCCCTTACTCTTCTGTCTTCCAGTGTCGTAAGGTGCATTTCCCGCAGCCTTTCCTCATAACTCATGCCTCTTAGTTCTGGGACTAGTCTAGTAGCATACCTTTGGACTTTTTCCAGCTTCGTCTTGTGCTTGACAAGGTACGGGCTCCATGCTGGGGCCGCATACTCCAGGATTGGTCTTACATATGTGGTGTACAAGATTCTGAATGATTCCTTACACAGGTTCCTGAACGCCGTTCTGATGTTAGCCAGCCTCGCATATGCCGCAGACGTTATTCTCTTTATGTGGGCTTCAGGAGGCAGGTTTGGTGTGATATCAACTCCTAGATCTTTCTCTGTCTGTTTCATTAAGTACTTCATCTCCTATTCTGTATCCTGTGCCTGGCCTCCTGTTTCCACTGCCTAGTTTCATTACTTTGCATTTACTCGGGTTGAACTTCAACAGCCATTTGTTGGACCATTCACTCAGTCTATCCAGGTCATCTTGTAGCCTCCTACTATCATCCTCTGTTTCAATCCTCCTCATAATTTTTGCATCGTCGGCAAACATTGAGAGGAACGAATCTATACCCTCTGGGAGATCATTTACATATACCAGAAACAGTATAGGTCCAAGGACTGACCCCTGCGGGACTCCACTTGTGACGTCTCGCCAATCTGAGACTTCACCCCTCACACAGACTCGTTGTCTCCTGTTGCTTAGGTACTCCTCTATCCACCGGAGTACCTTCCCTCTCACTCCAGCCTGCATCTCTGCATCCAGCCAGCCTGTGTGTGTGTGTGTGTGTGTGTGTGTGTGTGTGTGTGTGTGTGTGTGTGTGTGTGTGTGTGTGTACTTACCTAGATGTGCTTGCAGGGTTGAGTTAGGCTCCTAGCCCCGCCTTCCATACGTTCGTTGATTAATGCAATGATTCATTTTTCACGCTTTTATCATATTTACATTTAAAATTTTGCGTTGAATTTGCTTCAACGGCTTCTGCGTCTAACCTATTCCATTTCCTGACCGCTGTTACAGTGAAAATGATCTTCCTGATGTCTGACTCATTTGCGTTTCTAGTGTCCATCTATGACCCCTCGTTTTGCTGTTCCTATCTTTGAACAACGCTGCTTTGTCTGCTTTGTAAATTTCTTTCAGAATCTTATATATTGTTATATTGTCATATCGCTCTCCTTTCCTCCAGTGTGGTAAGGTCTAGTTCTTCCAGTCTTTCCTCATAGCTCAATCCCCTCAGCTCCGGAACGAGTCTCGTTGCATATCTTTGGACTTTTTCTAGCTTCTTGTCCTTTTGTAGGTAGACGTTCCACGTTGGGGATGCATATTCAAGTGTGGGTCTCACCTTCGCTGTATATAGGGCCAGGAAAGCTCCTATGCCCAAGTTTCTGAAGGATACACAGATGTTGGCCAGTATGCCCTGTGCCGCGGTTCTTGTTCTGTTAATGCCGGCTTCAGGCATCAGGTTTGGGGTTATGTCCACTCCCAGACTTTGAGAGACTTTATGTCCACTCCCGTCTGGGAGTCCCAGACTCCCAGACGTGGGACTCCCACTCCTATTCTGATTGAAGAATTTATCTTCCCTTCATCCTATACTGCTGTACTGGTATTTGCACTCCTGTTACAATCTTCATTACCTTGCATTTGACTGGGTTAAATTCTAGTAGCCATTTTTCAGACCACTTCTGAAGTGTGTCCAAATCCGTTTGCAATGCATCACAATCTAACTCTGACTTGAGTCTTCTCATTAGTTTTGCATCATCTGGAAACATCGATATGAAGGAGCAAATTTGCTCTGTCAGCCAGGTCATTGACATATATTAGAAACAAGATGGGGCCCCTAACCCGACCCCTTGTGGTGGGGCCCCTAACCCGACCCCTTGTGGTGGGGCCCCTAACCCGACCCCTTGTGGTGGGGCCCCTAACCCGACCCCTTGTGGTGGGGCCCCTAACCCGACCCCTTGTGGTGGGGCCCCTAACCCGACCCCTTGTGGTGGGGCCCCTAACCCGACCCCTTGTGGTGGGGCCCCTAACCCGACCCCTTGTGGTGGGGCCCCTAACCCGACCCCTTGTGGTGGGGCCCCTAACCCGACCCCTTGTGGTGGGGCCCCTAACCCGACCCCTTGTGGTGGGGCCCCTAACCCGACCCCTTGTGGTACTCCACTTGTAACTTCTCTCGACTCTGATGTGTCTGCTCTCACTCTAACCCTTTGTTTCCTTCCTGAGAGATGCTCTCTGACCCACCTTACGACTCTTCCAGATATGCTCTAGTGCCAGTAGGTATCTGTCATGAGGGACCGTCTCAAGCCTTCTCACAGTCACGGAGTCTACCCTTCTCACAATCACGGAGTCTACCCTTCTCACAATCACGGAGTCTACCCTTCTCTCTCCGTCTTGATTTATTCTGTCATCTTCTTGTAGAACTTAAGACGAAATTTAACTGTTCACAATTTTCTACTTGCCTGGTCTGGATCAGTCTAGCAACTGCAGGACATCCGTGTTAGCGATATGGGTCTGAAATTTAACGGTTTGTGTCTTCCCTGAGAGAGAGCTGTAGCGGGTGTGTTGGGGAGGGTGACCATGTGGGGTATAGCAGATCCACCTGCATGCTAGCCGCATCTGCGGGCTCGCCATAGCCCGTGCTGCTTGGAACTTTTTGTTACGGGTAGTGAATCTGAAACAACAACAACAACAACGTGCGAGCTGGGGTAGTGCAGTTACCCGAGCTAATTGGTCGTTCACTGTGAAATCAAACATTATTCAAAATAATATATACCGCCAAAGGATACCTGATCAACCAGGCTGTGACTCATACGTCAGGCTGCGAGCAGCCGCGTCCAACAGCCTGGTTGATCAGTCCGGCAACCAGGAGGCCTGGTCGACGACCGGGCCGCGGGGACGCTAAGCCCCGGAAGCACCTCAAGGTAACCGCTACCTACCTACCACTCACAACCATACGAGAGAAAATCAGAACCGCGAGGGATAAAATATAAAGAAAAATAAAACTCACACGCCATTGATTGTATCCAATTTAACCTCCACCAGGACACGGATTCCATGGGCCGCCGCTTGGCACGACCAATAACATAACTAACATCAAGAGCGAAGGTTGAAAACCTCCGCCCGACCCTAAAAACAAGACCCAAAGAGGAATAAAGAACTGAAAACGACACGCAGCAATAACGCGCTATAACGAAGCCCAGACGAGGCTTCGACAAGCCAAGCGCAAGCATATTATCACCAGACACCAGGCCCGGCCTCGGCCACACCAGGGCCCGGCCTCGGCCACACCAGGCCCCGGCCTCGGCCACACCAGGCCCCGGCCTCGGCCACACCAGGCCCGGCCTCGGCCACACCATCTTGAGGTTATCTTGAGATGATTTCGGGGCTTTTAGTGTCCCCGCGGCCCGGTCCTCGACCAGGCCTCCACCCCCAGGAAGCAGCCCGTGACAGCTGACTAACACCCAGGTACCTATTTTACTGCTAGGTAACAGGGGCATAGGGTGAAAGAAACTCTGCCCATTGTTTCTCGCCGGTGCCTGGGATCGAACCCAGGTCCACAGGATCACAAGTCCCGCGTGCTGTCCGCTCGGCCGACCGGCTCCCTCCCTCCCTCCCGACCGGCCGGGCCCACCAGGCCCGGCCTCGGCCACACCAGGGCCCGGCCTCGGCCACACCAGGCCCCGGCCTCGGCCACACCGGCCCCGTCCTCGTCCACACCAGCCCGGCCTCATCAACTCCAGCCCGGCCTCATCAACACCGGCCCGGCCTCATCAACACCGGCCCGGCCTCATCAACACCAGCCCGGCCTCATCAACACCAGCCCGGCCTCATCAACACCAGCCCGGCCTCATCAACACCAGCCCGGCCTCATCAACACCAGCCCGGCCTCATCAACACCAGCCCTAATGCTTTTACACCATACTACACTACACACCAGCCCAGCCCTAAGGCAGCGTCTGGGATGCTCTCAGACGTAGGTTCGAATCCTCATCACGGCCCTTGTGGATTTGTTCACCTAATGCTTTTTAAGCAGACAAAAACGGTTTACACACAACTTGCAACTGATGACGTTTGAACATTTCTGGAACAGTGCTTCGCTCACGACCTCTATTCAAATTGCAAATCGGTAAATGTTTCACTCACATACTACAGCCCGTCCTCATAAACAAAGACCCAAAAGA
>NC_091174.1:18126934-18186564 GCF_040958095.1 Procambarus clarkii
AATGGATGATAGAGACGATTAGAAAAGTACTAAGACTAAATGACTGGGATTAATCTCGCCCAACGTTTCAGAATGACACGCGAGTAGTAGGGGATTTTCCCAAGCAGATCAGGGTCGGCCTCCCTGTCCCCACTTTAGGATCGGCTCTTATTGCGACGCCCAGCGATGCCTCTGAAGTCTGATGTGTGTCCTAGACAGTTTTTCAACAATTGTCAGTTGTTCATGACAACAATCACAATGTTATTAAATCATTGAATTAAAGTAAGTAATTATCAAAACAAGGCACCAAGCCGGGAAGGCTCTGTAGCACCATCAAATGTGCGGAATAATCAGAGGGCGCTAAATATCACCAAGGATGCCAATACTGTACTAGAACAAATGCGCACAAGGCGAACGATATCAAGGGTACCTGATTCACCAAGAATTCTATCAAGGGACAAGTGACCTGCTTGATGGGGTTCTGGGAGTTCTTCTACCCCCCAAACCCTCCCCGAGGCCAGCAAGGGACGGTCGGGAAGCAAGACACACGCTCGTCCTGGAAATCAGGACATTCAACAAGGATATGCACGACCGTAAGAGGGACAATGCCGTTTGGACAAGGAAGAGCAGGGCGGCGCTCCATTAAGTGTTCGTGAGTTAAGCGTGTATGGCCAATATGCAACCTCGCCAGAGCCGTTTCCCACCGCCGGTTACGGTGGCAGGAGGAAGGCCACGGGAACACACACTACTCTTTAGAGTACACAGTTTGTTACCAGTTACAGAAGACCAACAACCCTGCCAACGGGCAAGGATGAAGGAATGAATAACTGGGTCAAAGTCTGAATAAGGAAAATCTTTACGGGACATGAGACAAGTGCGGATAGGTTCATTGCTCATCACAATGAAATGTGTCAAGTAAAACATGTGTATGGGGCAAATAAAGTCAGTATAGACTAACAGATGTTGACACAGCTCGTATAAGACTTGGCTACAAGTATCTCTGGCAGTTCGGCTTGTATAGGGTTCTAGATGAAGTAAAGTGTAAAGTGTGTGGACAAAGACAGGGACACACACTCTAACACTATATCTTGGATTGTAGTAAAATTGAGTCATTAAGAGAAATCTAAGCTCACGTTGTATGATATGGGAACCTATCTCCTTTCCTTCCGGACAATACATGGGACACTACCACACGGGGAGCTCCCCCTTTCCTTCCGGACAATACATGGGACACTACCACACGGGGAGCTCCCCCTTTCCTTCCGGACAATACATAGGACACTACCACATGGGGAGCTCCCCCTTTCCTTCCGGACAATACATGGGACACTACCACACGGGGAGCTCCCCCTTTCCTTCCGGACAATACATAGGACACTACCACACGGGGAGCTCCCCCTTTCCATCCGGACAACACATGGGACACTACCACACGGGGAGCTCCCCCTTTCCATCCGGACAACACATGGGACACTACCACACGGGGAGCTCCCCCTTTCCATCCGGACAACACATGGGACACTACCACACGGGGAGCTCCCCCTTTCCATCCGGACAACACATGGGACACTACCACATGGGGAGCTCCCCCTTTCCTTCCGGACAACACATGGGACACTACCACACGGGGAGCTCCCCCTTTCCTTCCGGACAATACATAGGACACTACCACACGGAGAGCTCCCCCTTTCCATCCGGACAATACATGGGACACTACCACACGGGGAGCTCCCCCTTTCCTTCCGGACAATACATAGGACACTACCACACGGGGAGCTCCCCCTTTCCATCCGGACAACACATGGGACACTACCACATGGGGAGCTCCCCCTTTCCATCCGGACAACACATGGGACACTACCACACGGGGAGCTCCCCCTTTCCATCCGGACAACACATGGGACACTACCACATGGGGAGCTCCCCCTTTCCATCCGGACAACACATGGGACACTACCACATGGGGAGCTCCCCCTTTCCATCCGGACAACACATGGGACACTACCACACGGGGAGCTCCCCCTTTCCATCCGGACAACACATGGGACACTGCCAACACTCACGCAACACCCCTCTCCGGCCCGCACCACCGTAACGATCTTGGGAAGCACGCAAACACTGGTTAATTTTGTATTTTTATTACTCCCGTTCTCTTACCCAGTTTTTACTTTCCCCTTCCCTCTTCGACGGTCACCAGTACACCGGACACTTGCCGGTCTCCTACAGGTAGTCACCAGTACACCGGACACTTGCCGGTCTCCAGCAGGTAGTCACCAGTACACCGGACACTTGCCGGTCTCCAGCAGGTAGTCACCAGTACACCGGACACTTGCCGGTCTCCAGCAGGTAGTCACCAGTACACCGGACACTTGCCGGTCTCCTACAGGTAGTCACCAGTACACCGGACACTTGCCGGTCTCCTACAGGTAGTCACCAGTACACCGGACACTTGCCGGCCTCCTACAGGTAGTCACGCAGTACCTGGTCGCAGCCAGCTGTTCACGAGACCCTTATCGCGGGCAGGTTTATGATCGAGATAACCTCCACCAACTGGTTGTTGAATCTCTGTCCTTCGTAACTATTCGTGCTTGAAAATAAGGTCATTCTGAGGTCAGGGAGCTCTTGGACGGGTTTGGTTAAGCCTAGGAAAGGTTACTTTAGGTTGTGTAGTTATGGTGTCATCTGGGGGATGGTGTCATCTGGGGGTGGTGGTGTCATCTGGGGGTGGTGTCATCTGGGGGTGGTGTCATCTGGTGGGGTGGTGGCATCTGGGGGGTGGTGGTGTCATCTGGGGGTGGTGGTGTCATCTGGGGGTGGGGGTGGCATCTGGGGGGTGGTGGTGTCATCTGGAGTGGTGTCATGTGAGGGGGTGGTGTCATCAGAGGGGTGGTGGTGTCATCAGAGGGGTGGTGGTGTCATCAGAAGGGTGGTGTCATCAGAGGGGTGGTGTCATTTGAGGGGTGGTGGTGTCATTTGAGGGGTGGTGGTGTCATCTGGAGGGTGGTGTCATCTGGAGGGTGGTGGTGTCATCTGGGATGGTGGTGTCATCTGGGATGGTGGTGTCATCTGGGGTGGTGGTGTCATCTGGGGCGGTGGTGTCATCTGGGGGGGGGGTGGTGTCATCTGGGGTGGTGGTGTCATCTGGGGTGGTGGTGTCATCTGGGGTGGTGGTGTCATCTGAGGGGTGGTGTCATCTGAGGGGTGGTGTCATCTGGGGTGGTGGTGCCATCTGGGGTGGTGGTGCCATCTGGGGGGGTGGTGCCATTTGGGGGGTTGGTGTCATCTGGGGGGTCAAACTGGGGGGGGTAAACTGGGGGGGTGGTGTCATCTGGGGGGGTGGTGTCATCTGGGGGGGTGGTGTCATCTGGGGGGGTGGTGTCATCTGGGGGGTGGTGTCATCTGGGGGGTGGTGTCATCTGGGGGGGGGGTTATGTCATCTGGGGGGTGGTGTCATCTGGGGGGGGTGGTGTCATCTGGGGGGGGTGGTGTCATCTGGGGGGGGTGGTGTCATCTGGGGGGGTGGTGTCATCTGGGGGGGTGGTGTCATCTGGGGGGTGGTGTCATCTGGGGGGTGGTGTCAACTGGGGGGGTGGTGTCAACTGGGGGGGTGGTGTCATCTGGGGGGGTGGTGTCATCTGGGGGGGTGGTGTCATCTGGGGGGGTGGTGTCATCTGGGGGGTGGTGTCATCTGGGGGGGTGGTGTCATCTGGGGGGGTGGTGTCATCTGGGGGGGTGGTGTCATCTGGGGGGTGGTGTCATCTGGGGGGTGGTGTCATCTGGGGGGGGTGGTGTCATCTGGGGGGGGTGGTGTCATCTGGGGGGGTGGTGTCATCTGGGGGGTGGTGTCATCTGGGGGGGTGGTGTCATCTGGGGGGTGGTGTCATCTGGGGGGGTGGTGTCATCTGGGGGGGTGGTGTCATCTGGGGTGGTGGTGTCATCTGGGGGGTGTGGTGTCATCTGGGGGGGTGGTGTCATCTGGGGGGGTGGTGTCATCTGGGGGGGTGGTGTCATCTGGGGGGTGGTGTCATCTGGGGGGTGGTGTCATCTGGGGGTGGTGTCATCTGGGGGTGGTGTCATCTGGGGTGGTGTCATCTGGGGGTGGTGTCATCTGGGGGTGGTGTCATCTGGGGGGTGTGGTATCATCTGAGGGGTGTGGTATCATCTGAGGGGTGTGGTATCATCTGAGGGGTGTGGTATCATCTGAGGGGTGTGGTATCATCTGGGGGGGTGTGGTGTCATCTGTGGGGTGTGGTGTCATCTGTGGGGTGTGGTGTCATCTGTGGGGTGTGGTGTCATCTGGGGGGTGTGGTGTCATCTGGGGGGTGTGGTGTCATCTGGGGGGTGTGGTGTCATCTGGGGGGTGTGGTGTCATCTGGGGGGTGTGGTGTCATCTGGGGGGTGTGGTGTCATCTGGGGGGTGTGGTGTCATCTGAGGGGTGTGGTGTCATCTGAGGGGTGTGGTGTCATCTGAGGGGTGTGGTGTCATCTGGGGGGGTGGTATCATCTGGGGTGGTATCATCTGGGGGGGTGGTATCATCTGGGTGGTGTGGTGTCATCTGGGTGGTGTGGTGTCATCTGGGGGGTGTGGTGTCATCTGGGTGGTGTGGTATCATCTGGGGGGTGTGGTGTCATCTGGGTGGTGTGGTATCATCTGGGGGGGTGGTGTCATCTGGGTGGTGTGGTATCATCTGGGGGGGTGGTGTCATCTGGGTGGTGTGGTATCATCTGGGGGGTGTGGTGTCATCTGGGTGGTGTGGTATCATCTGGGGGGTGTGGTGTCATCTGGGGGGTGTGGTGTCATCTGGGGTGGTGGTATCATCTGGGGGGGTGGTATCATCTGGGGGGGTGGTATCATCTGGGGGGTGTGGTGTCATCTGGGGGGTGTGGTGTCATCTGGGGGCTGTGGTATCATCTGGGGGGTGTGGTATCATCTGGGGGGTGTGGTATCATCTGGGGGGTGTGGTGTCATCTGGGGGGTGTGGTGTCATCTGGGGGGTGTGGTGTCATCTGGGGGGTGTGGTATCATCTGGGGGGTGTGGTATCATCTGGGGGGTGTGGTATCATCTGGGTAGTGTGGTGTCATCTGGGGGGTGTGGTATCATCTGGGTGGTGTGGTGTCATCTGGGGGGTGTGGTGTCATCTGGGTGGTGTGGTATCATCTGGGGGGTGTGGTATCATCTGGGGGGTGTGGTATCATCTGGGGGGTGTGGTATCATCTGGGTGGTGTGGTATCATCTGGGGGGTGTGGTGTCATCTGGGTGGTGTGGTATCATCTGGGGGGTGTGGTGTCATCTGGGGGGTGTGGTGTCATCTGGGGGGTGTGGTATCATCTGGGGGTGTGGTGTCATCTGGGTGGTGTGGTATCATCTGGGGGGTGTGGTGTCATCTGGGGGGTGTGGTGTCATCTGGGGGGTGTGGTGTCATCTGGGGGGTGTGGTGTCATCTGGGGGGTGTGGTGTCATCTGGGGGGTGTGGTGTCATCTGGGGGGTGTGGTGTCATCTGGGGGGTGTGGTATCATCTGGGGGGTGTGGTATCATCTGGGGGGTGTGGTATCATCTGGGTAGTGTGGTGTCATCTGGGGGGTGTGGTATCATCTGGGTGGTGTGGTGTCATCTGGGGGGTGTGGTGTCATCTGGGTGGTGTGGTATCATCTGGGGGGTGTGGTATCATCTGGGGGGTGTGGTATCATCTGGGGGGTGTGGTATCATCTGGGTGGTGTGGTATCATCTGGGGGGTGTGGTGTCATCTGGGTGGTGTGGTATCATCTGGGGGGTGTGGTGTCATCTGGGGGGTGTGGTGTCATCTGGGGGGTGTGGTGTCATCTGGGGGGTGTGGTATCATCTGGGGGGTGTGGTGTCATCTGGGTGGTGTGGTATCATCTGGGGGGTGTGGTGTCATCTGGAGTAATCCAACTAAAGGTGAACCTTCTGTACAACAGTCAGTTCATTGTGTGTGTTTAACTAATCCTTGTTGTGAACGAACTGTCATTTCTGGAGGCTGGGCTGGTGAGGCGCCTCTTGGCCACCAGTGACCCCGGGGGTCACACCAACAGTGACCCCCGGGGGTCACACCAACAGTGACCCCCGGGGGTCACACCAACAGTGACCCCCGGGGTCACACCAGCAGTGACCCCCGGGGGTCACACCAACAGTGACCCCCGGGGGTCACACCAACAGTGACCCCCGGGGGTCAAACCAACAGTGACCCCCGGGGGTCACACCAACAGTGACTCCGGGGGTCACACCAACAGTGACCCCCGGGGGTCACACCAGCAGTGACCCCGGGGGTCACACCAACAGTGACCCCGGCCCCCCCGGCTGCCAGGACAATGATAGGATGGATTATGAGAACGTTCACATCCAGAGACCCCACAGCAATGGTAATACTGTTTAAATCACTGATGCTGTCCCGTCTTGAGTATTGCTCGGTACTCACCTCACCTTTCAGAGCGGGAGAGATCTCTGAATTAGAGGGAATACAGAGAACATATACGGCACGCATAGACACGATAAAACATCTAAATTATTGGGACCGTCTCAAAGCTCTCAACATGTACTCGCGGGAAAGGAGACGAGAAAGGTACCAAGTAATAAATACATGGGAGATACGAGATGGCTAGGTCCCAAAATGCACAGTAGAATAACATACTGGAGTATAAGATACGGAAAGAAACAGAACCTGTGAAGAGTAGAGGTGCCATAGGCACAATCAGAGAGCACTGTCTGAACATCAGAGGTCCACAGCTGTTCAACATCCTCCCAGCAATTATTACAAATATTGCTGGAACAAAGGTGGATGTATGCAAGAGGACTTAGATAAGTTCTCACAAGAAGTGCCGGACCAACCTGGCTGTGGTGGGTATGTGGGCCTGCGGACCGCTCCAAACAACAGCCTGTTAGACCAAGCTCTCACAAGTAGAGCCTGGCACCGGGGAGGAAAAGAACTCTCGAAACCCTCTCCAGGTATGCTCTAGGTAGTGTGGTGCAGGCAGGGGCCAGGGGGCAGTAATCACAGCTACACACACTAGCAGGGTGTAGGTAGTGTGGTGCAGGCAGGGGCCAGGGGGGGGGGCAGTAATCACAGCTACACACACTAGCAGGGTGTAGGTAGTGTGGTGCAGGCAGGGACCAGGGGGGGGGGCAGTAATCACAGCTACACACACTAGCGGGGTGTAGGTAGTGTGGTGCAGGCAGGGACCAGGGGGGGGGCAGTAATCACAGCTACACACACTAGCGGGGTGTAGGTAGTGTGGTGCAGGCAGGGACCAGGGGGGGGGGGCAGTAATCACAGCTACACACACTAGCGGGGTGTAGGTAGTGTGGTGCAGGCAGGGACCAGGGGGGGGGGGCAGTAATCACAGCTACACACACTAGCGGGGTGTAGGTAGTGTGGTGCAGGCAGGGACCAGGGGGGGGGCAGTAATCACAGCTACACACACTAGCGGGGTGTAGGTAGTGTGGTGCAGGCAGGGACCAGGGGGGGGGGGGCAGTAATCACAGCTACACACACTAGCGGGGTGTAGGTAGTGTGGTGCAGGCAGGGACCAGGGGGGCAGTAATCACAGCTACACTCACTAGCAGGGTGTAGGTAGTGTGGTGCAGGCAGGGACCAGGGGGGCAGTAATCACAGCTACACACACTAGCGGGGTGTAGGTAGTGTGGTGCAGGCAGGGACCAGGGGGGCAGTAATCACAGCTACACACACTAGCAGGGTGTAGGTAGTGTGGTGCAGGCAGGGACCAGGGGGGCAGTAATCACAGCTACACACACTAGCGGGGTGTAGGTAGTGTGGTGCAGGCAGGGACCAGGGGGGCAGTAATCACAGCTACACACACTTGCGGGGTGTAGGTAGTGTGGTGCAGGCAGGGACCAGGGGGGCAGTAATCACAGCTACACACACTAGCAGGGTGTAGGTAGTGTGGTGCAGGCAGGGACCAGGGGGGCAGTAATCACAGCTACACACACTTGCAGGGTGTAGGTAGTGTGGTGCAGGCAGGGACCAGGGGGGCAGTAATCACAGCTACACACACTTGCGGGGTGTAGGTAGTGTGGTGCAGGCAGGGACCAGGGGGGCAGTAATCACAGCTACACACACTTGCGGGGTGTAGGTAGTGTGGTGCAGGCAGGGACCAGGGGGGCAGTAATCACAGCTACACACACTAGCGGGGTGTAGGTAGTGTGGTGCAGGCAGGGACCAGGGGGGCAGTAATCACAGCTACACACACTTGCGGGGTGTAGGTAGTGTGGTGCAGGCAGGGACCAGGGGGGCAGTAATCACAGCTACACACACTTGCGGGGTGTAGGTAGTGTGGTGCAGGCAGGGACCAGGGGGGCAGTAATCACAGCTACACACACTAGCAGGGTGTAGGTAGTGTGGTGCAGGCAGGGACCAGGGGGGCAGTAATCACAGCTACACACACTTGCAGGGTGTAGGTAGTGTGGTGCAGGCAGGGACCAGGGGGGCAGTAATCACAGCTACACACACTTGCGGGGTGTAGGTAGTGTGGTGCAGGCAGGGACCAGGGGGGCAGTAATCACAGCTACACACACTTGCGGGGTGTAGGTAGTGTGGTGCAGGCAGGGACCAGGGGGGCAGTAATCACAGCTACACACACTAGCGGGGTGTAGGTAGTGTGGTGCAGGCAGGGACCAGGGGGGCAGTAATCACAGCTACACACACTTGCGGGGTGTAGGTAGTGTGGTGCAGGCAGGGACCAGGGGGGCAGTAATCACAGCTACACACACTTGCGGGGTGTAGGTAGTGTGGTGCAGGCAGGGACCAGGGGGGCAGTAATCACAGCTACACACACTTGCGGGGTGTAGGTAGTGTGGTGCAGGCAGGGACCAGGGGGGCAGTAATCACAGCTACACACACTAGCGGGGTTTAATGAAAAACAAACACAGCGGCCAGGAGACTACCTACTCACAAACGCTCTTCCTTAAATTCTATTCCAACCCAACACTCAAATAGGTGGCTGGCGGGGGTCCCTGGCGGCTGGCGAGGGGGTCCCTGGTGGCTGGCGGGGGGGGGGGGAGGGTCCCTGGTGGCTGGCGGGGGGAGGGTCCCTGGTGGCTGGTGGGGGGAGGGTGCCTGGTGGCTGGCGGGGGGAGGGTCCCTGGTGGCTGGCGGGGGGAGGGTCCCTGGTGGCTGGCGGGGGGAGGGTCCCTGGTGGCTGGCGGGGGGGGGTCCCTGGTGGCTGGCGGGGGGGGGTCCCTGGTAGCTGGCGGTGGGGGGGGGGGGGAGGGTCCCTGGTGGCTGGCGGGGGGGTCCCTGGTGGCTGGCGGGGGGGTCCCTGGTGGCTGGCGGGGGGGTCCCTGGTGGCTGGCGGGGGGGTCCCTGGTGGCTGGCGGGGGGGTCCCTGGTGGCTGGCGGGGGGGTCCCTGGTGGCTGGCGGGGGGGTCCCTGGTGGCTGGCGGGGGGGTTCCTGGTAGCTGGCGGTGGGGGGGGGGAGGGTCCCTGGTGGCTGGCGGGGGGGTTCCTGGTAGCTGGCGGTGGGGGGGGGAGGGTCCCTGGTGGCTGGCGGGTGGGTCCCTGGTGGCTGGCGGGGGGGTCCCTCGTGGCTGGCGGGGGGGTCCCTCGTGGCTGGCGGGGGGGTCCCTCGTGGCTGGCGGGGGGGTCCCTGGTGGCTGGCGGGGGGGATCCCTCGTGGCTGGCGGGGGGGTCCCTGGTAGCTGGCGGTGGTGGGGGGGAGGGTCCCTGGTGGCTGGCGGGGGGGTCCCTGGTGGCTGGCGGGGGGGTCCCTCGTGGCTGGCGGGGGGGTCCCTGGTGGCTGGCGGGGGGGTCCCTGGTGGCTGGCGGGGGGAGGGTCCCTGGTGGCTGGCGGGGGGGGGGGTCCCTGGTGGCTGGCGGGGGGAGGGTCCCTGGTGGCTGGCGGGGGGAGGGTCCCTGGTGGCTGGCGGGGGGAGGGTCCCTGGTGGCTGGCGGGGGGGGGGGTCCCTGGTGGCTGGCGGGGGGAGGGTCCCTGGTGGCTGGCGGGGGGAGGGTCCCTGGTGGCTGGCGGGGGGAGGGTCCCTGGTGGCTGGCGGGGGGAGGGTCCCTGGTGGCTGGCGGGGGGAGGGTCCCTGGTGGCTGGCGGGGGGAGGGTCCCTGGTGGCTGGCGGGGGTGTCCCCATGGTGGCTGGCGGGGGTGTCCCCATGGTGGCTGGCGGGGGTGTCCCCATGGTGGCTGGCGGGGGTGTCCCCATGGTGGCTGGCGGGGGTGTCCCCATGGTGGCTGGCGGGGGTGTCCCCATGGTGGCTGGCGGGGGTGTCCCCATGGTGGCTGGCGGGGGTGTCCCCATGGTGGCTGGCGGGGGTGTCCCCCTGGTGGCTGGCGAGGGTGTCCCCCTGGTGGCTGGCGGGGGTGTCCCCCTGGTGGCTGGCGGGGGGTCCCCCTGGTAGCTGGCGGTGGGGGGGGGGGGAGGGTTCCTGGTGGCTGGCGGGCGGGTCCCTGGTGGCTGGCGGGGGGAGGGTCCCTGGTGGCTGGCGGGGGGGGGGTCCCTGGTGGCTGGCGGGGGGAGGGTCCCTGGTGGCTGGCGGGGGGAGGGTCCCTGGTGGCTGGCGGGGGGAGGGTCCCTGGTGGCTGGCGGGGGGAGGGTCCCTGGTGGCTGGCGGGGGGAGGGTCCCTGGTGGCTGGCGGGGGTGTCCCCATGGTGGCTGGCGGGGGTGTCCCCATGGTGGCTGGCGGGGGTGTCCCCATGGTGGCTGGCGGGGGTGTCCCCATGGTGGCTGGCGGGGGTGTCCCCATGGTGGCTGGCGGGGGTGTCCCCATGGTGGCTGGCGGGGGTGTCCCCATGGTGGCTGGCGGGGGTGTCCCCATGGTGGCTGGCGGGGGTGTCCCCCTGGTGGCTGGCGGGGGTGTCCCCCTGGTGGCTGGCGGGGGTGTCCCCCTGGTGGCTGGCGGGGGGTCCCCCTGGTGGCTGGCGGGTGGGGGGGCCCCTGGTGGCTGGCGGGTGGGGGGGCCCCTGGTGGCTGGCGGGGGGGGGCCTGGTGGCTGGCGGGGGAGGGCCCTGGTGGCTGGCGGGGGGGGGGCCTGGTGGCTGGCGGGGGGGGGTCCCTCGTGGCTGGCGGGGGGGTCCCTGGTAGCTGGCGGTGGGGGGGGGAGGGTTCCTGGTGGCTGGCGGGGGGTCCCTGGTGGCTGGCGTGGGGAGGGTCCCTGGTGGCTGGCGGGGGGGGGTCCCTGGTGGCTGGCGGGGGGAGGGTCCCTGGTGGCTGGCGGGGGGAGGGTCCCTGGTGGCTGGCGGGGGGAGGGTCCCTGGTGGCTGGCGGGGGGAGGGTCCCTGGTGGCTGGCGGGGGTGTCCCCATGGTGGCTGGCGGGGGTGTCCCCATGGTGGCTGACGGGGGTGTCCCCATGGTGGCTGGCGGGGGTGTCCCCATGGTGGCTGGCGGGGGTGTCCCCATGGTGGCTGGCGGGGGTGTCCCCATGGTGGCTGGCGGGGGTGTCCCCCTGGTGGCTGGCGAGGGTGTCCCCCTGGTGGCTGGCGGGGGTGTACGTCCCCCTGGTGGCTGGCGGGGGGTCCCCCTGGTGGCTGGCGGGGGGTCCCCCTGGTGGCTGGCGGGTGGGGGGGCCCCTGGTGGCTGGCGGGGGGGGGGCCTGGTGGCTGGCGGGGGGGGGCCCTGGTGGCTGGCGGGGGGGGGGGCCTGGTGGCTGGCGGGGGGTCCCTGGTGGCTGGCGGGGGGCCCCTGGTGGCTGGCGGGGGCCCCTGGTGGCTGGCGGGGGGACCTGGTGACTGGCGGGGGGCGCTGGTGGCTGGCGGGGGGGGGGGGCCTGGTGGCTGGCGGGGGGGGGCCTGGTGGCTGGCGGGGGGGGGCCTGGTGGCTGGCGGTGGGGGGCCCCCTGGTGGCTGGCGGGGGGTCCTTGGTGGCTGGCGGGGGGTCCTTGGTGGCTGGCGGGGGGGGGGGCCCTGGTGGCTGGCGGGGGCCCTGGTAGCTGGCTGGGGGGGGGCCCTGGTGGCTGGCTGGGGGGGGCCCTTGTGGCTGGCGGGGGGGGGGGCCTGGTGGCTGGCGGGGGGGGGGGGCCCTGGTGGCTGGCGGTGGGGGGCCCTGGTGGCTGGCTGGGGGGGGCCCTGGTTGCTGGCGGGGGGGGGGGCCTGGTGGTTGGCGGTGGGGGGCCCTTGTGGCTGGCTGGGGGGGGCCCTGGTTGCTGGCTGGGGGGGGGGCCTGGTGGCTGGCGGTGGGGGGCCCCTGGTGGCTGGCGAGGGCCGCCTGGAGGCTGACACTAACATCGAGGTCCCCTGACACTAACATCAAGGTCCCCTGACACTAACATCAAGGTCCCCTGACACTAACATCGAGGTCCCCCTGGCGCAACAAGAACACGACTTGCAATGGCCTTTTTGACTGCGCACCCCGCGTAACTCCCTTATATTACTATATTATTATTTATTTATATATATATATATATATATATATATATATATATATATATATATATATATATATATATATATATATATATATATATATATATATATATATATCTTTCTCTACCCGGCCACGTGTTGCTGTGGTTCAGCAACACGTGTGCGTCGCTGGGCCACAGCAAACTTCCCTCGTCCTCCCTGACCACGCCCCACTCCCTCGTCCTCCCTGACCACGCCCCACTCCCTCGTCCTCCCTGACCACGCCCCACTCCCTCGTCCTCCCTGACCACGCCCCACTCCCTCGTCCTCCCTGACCACGCCCCACTCCCTCGTCCTCCCTGACCACGCCCCACTCCCTCGTCCTCCCTGACCACGCCCCACTCCCTCGTCCTCCCTGACCACGCCCCACTCCCTCGTCCTCCCTGACCACGCCCCACTCCCTCGTCCTCCCTGACCACGCCCCACTCCCTCGTCCTCCCTGACCACGCCCCACTCCCTCGTCCTCCCTGAGCACGCCCCACTCCCTCGTCCTCCCTGACCACGCCCCACTCCCTCGTCCTCCCTGACCACGCCCCACTCCCTCGTCCTCCCTGACCACGCCCCACTCCCTCGTCCTCCTGACCACGCCCCACTCCCTCGTCCGATGCACTCCCAAATGATCTGATGTTCCCATCACTTAAAAAAAAGAAAAAGTTAAAAAAACGAAACGAAAAAACAATGAAAAAACAAAAAATAAACTATACTCACGAAATAAATGGTATTTAAAAAAACACAGCTCAATTCCAACACAGTGTCACACAAAATAATTAAATAAAAATGAAAATGAATCTAAATCTATGAAAATTCAATGTATCAATGAAATCGGAAACACTGAAATAGAATTGTAACATATTTAGTATAGCGTGTGTGGCTCTTACGTGCAACAGATAGTCTTGTTTTTCAAAAAAGTATGTTTTTTCCTGTCACAGGTGAGGCATGAATATAGTAGGTATATAAAAAACGCACCTATTCGAATGAAACGTTGTGTCAAATTTTCAAAGCCATCGGTAAAGCGGTTTTGAAGATTTCCCTCGCATAAAAAAAACACATGATAAACAGTTTAAAAAAAAAAAAAGTTTCTTCCCGTCACAGACGTGATATCTATATAGTATGTATATAAAAACCCGCTCGGATGCAAATGGAACGTTGTGAGAATATTTCAAAGCAATCGGTGAAGAACTTTCGGAGATTAGCGATTTTGAACAAACGAACATTTACATTTTTATTTATATACTAGCAGTACCCGGGCACGCGTTGCTGTGGCTCAGCAATGTGCGTTGCTGAGCTACAGCAACCTTCCCTGTTCCCCAGTCCTCCCCACCATTCCCCCCTCACCCGTCTCCTCGGCCTCTCAATCATTCCTTACTCCATCGTCCCCTCGTCCTCCCCACCATTCCCCATTCCACCATCCCTCTCTTCCTTCCCACCATCCCCTCTTCCTTCCCACTATCCCCACTTCCTTCTCAAAATCTATGAAAATTCAATTTATCAATGCAATCAGAAATACTAAAATGGAATTGTAACATATTTAGTATAGCATGTGTGTTGCTCTTACATGCAACAGATGGCGCTGTTTTTCAAGAAAAGCATAGTTTTACCTGTCACAGGCGTGGCATCAATACTTATACTCGCGAAATAAACGGTATGGCAAAACAACACATCTCAATTCCAACACAATGTCACACAAAATAATTCAATAAAAAATAAAATGAATCGAAATCTATGAAAATAAAATTTATCAATGCAATTGGAAACATTGAAATGGAATTCATGACATATTTAGTATAGCGTGCATGTTGCTATTATGTGCAACAGATGGCGCTGTTTTTCAAAAACGCATGTTTTTACCTGTCACAGGGGTGGAATCTATATAGTAGGTATATAAAAAGATGCGCCTATTCCAATGCAACATTGTGTCAAAATTTCAAAGCAATCGGTGAAGAATGTTCGGAGATTAGCGGTTATGCACAAACGAACATTTCCATTTTTATTTATTTATAGTATTATTATTATTATTATTTATATATATATATATATATATATATATATATATATATATATATATATATATATATTTAAACCTAGAAGGGGGTACCACCTCTGGTGCAAGTGTAGGGACCCATAGCCTCGGAGAAGAAAATAAAGAGTACTCAGAGAAGACCTTGTGGATCCTCACTGAACATTTTGATATTTTCTTCTCCTACCACCCCTATTCTTTTGTTGTGTGTATATTTATCTAACTTTATTTGAAAATGTCATTAAACAAAAAAGTTACAATATTGATTACATGCAGGGTACAAGGCTGCTTGTCACAAGTTGAATAGCTCCTCCAGCGCCTCAGATGGTGGGCAGGAACCATGGATGCAGTGAGCATTTCCTCTCTGGATTGCCACACTAAGGCGCTGAAAAAGAAAACTGGCAGCTCTAGGGTCTCTGGTTGTTTCGATTAGCTTAGACCCCAACTCCTTCAAAAAGCTTGCAGCACTTTTACCCCAGGCACCAAGTGTCTCTGAGGCAATGGGGACAAAACTGTAGTGGTGCTCAAGGTCTCTGTATTTACGTGACTTGGCCGTTTCCCGGTGATTGGCAGCTCCTCCTGCTTGTGTAGCACTGAAGTCAACATAGGTATTGGCTAAAGTTGAAACGCAAGTGTAGTCCCACACCAACTGTCTACCATTCTCCCAGGGGTTCACCGTGATTCCGTCTGGACGACCGACAGGCTCATCAGATTTGCGGGACATTAGGTAACGGAGCTCTCTCTCTGCTGGACAACCGGCTGTGGTAAGGCTTCTCTTAATAATGTCATTGACCTCGCATTGTCTTGCATGCCATCCTCCTGTCCTTTGGCAGAGAAGGCCATGCCGTTCGTACCTGTCGGCCTCTGCCTCGCCGCAAATACACCTGTATTCGGTGTGGATTGGGGCAGCAAGGCGGAGAGCCACGGCAATTCGGAGGGCCTGCAGTGTGAGACGGGTGACGGTTGCTGACATTGGGGTTGCTAATAGGAAATCACCTGCATGGGGAGCTGCTACAGCTCTAAGTCGGGCAGTGTCATGTGGTGTTGTCGCAGCTTCTAGCAAAGTCGCAGCTTCTTGGTCAGCAATGGGGCGATCCCAGCTGGATTGCTTATGGGCTTCAGAAGGCGGTGGTTGGAGTGCTGGTCCTGCGAGAGAGACCCATTTGGTTGTGCAGTCTGTGAAGCTGGGATCATGTTCCCCTGCCTGTTGAACTAGGTGCTCAGGTAGGATTTCCTTCACCAAAATGTCAGACCCCACTGAAGAGGACAGGAACGCTGGTACAGCAATTTGTGTTGCTGTGTGCACGCCAAGGCCCCCCGAGTCTGACAGGAAGGGAGGCCTGTTTCCACCGAGTCGCTGAGGGAAAGATTGAGGGCTTTTTCTAGTGTTGATTTCAGCAAGCTGTCGTACTCTTCTAATTTAATATTGTTGAAAGATGGCGAACATCTTAGAAAGTAGGTCAGCCTGGGGAGGGACAAGCATCTGGTGATGAGGTAAAGTGCATCATGAACATCGATGTCTTCAATCCTCTCGTTCATCCTCTTCAGGTCAGTGATCTTCTTACCAAGGACCTCGTCGATGGCATTCCTTCCAAGAGGAGCACCTAGGAGTGTGCTGTCCTCAGGGTTGGTTGTATGAATGTCAGGCAAAACAACCTTTATTTGCTCTATTATGTGCTGGTTGGTGGAGGTTATTTCGCACTTGGAAGGGTTCAGGGTAAAGCCTAGGCTTGCTCCTTGCTCCTGAATTATTCTTATGTCGTCCAAGAGTGAGGCTGGGGAGCCGGCTAGCGTACCATCATCCAAAAACCAAATGTTGAGCTCACTGGACAGGTTATCGGTGACTTCCTTGATAACTAGGCAGAAAAGAAAAGGAGCAAGGGGGTCACCCTGTTGGACACCTTGTGATTCAATTTCATGTTCCCCAAAAAGCAGAGTTAGATTCTTGCTGTAGCATGAGTTTACAAACGGGTAGAGGGAAGGAAAAAGGCGATGAACCGCACTGAGTACTGCATCCCTTCTAACCAGATTGAAAGCATTTTTGAAGTCCAGCTTTATCAGGGCTTTTTCATCCGTAATGTTGGCAATGTAGGCTCTAGCTGCATGAGCCGCTGCCTAACACCCTTGGGGAATGCCAAACCCAAGCTGTTTTGGCTTCAGCATGTCGGCTGCTGCCTGACTAACTGCTCTAGCAGCAGCCTTAGCGACGAGGTGCAGGAGTGAATTTCCCACAGCTATCGGTCTGATTCATCCATCTTTTTTCCTCAGGGCACAGAGGGTAGCGCCAAAAAAGAGAGGCCGTATGGTCTCTGGTATATTGCCAGCTAGACATGTGTTGGCGAATCTAGTTAGTTCCACCAGGAGGCCCTGTGCAATGTCTCCCAGTGCAGGGTTGAGCATTTGTTTGATGTGGTTGGGTCTTAGTCCTGTGAACCCACCTGCTATATATATGTTGTACCTAGTAGCCAAAACGCAGTTCTTGACCAACTTTGCAAGGCCCGATTTGCCTAATAAGCCAAGTTTTCATGAATTAATTGTTTTTCGACAACCTAACCTACCTAACCTAATTTTTTTGGCTACCTAACATAACCTAACCTATAAAGATAGGTTAGGTTAGGTTAGGTAGGGTTGGTTAGGTTCGGTCATATATCTACGTTAATTTTAACTCCAATAAAAAAAAATTTACCTCATACATAATGAAATGGGTAGCTTTATCATTTCATAAGAAAAAAATTAGAGAAAATATATTAATTCAGGAAAACTTGGCTTATTAGGCAAATCGGGCCTTGCATAGTAGCCCGAGAAGTGCGTTCTGGCTACTAGGTACGATATATATATATATATATATATATATATATATATATATGTCGTACCTAACAGCCAGAACGCACTTCTCAGCCTACTATTCAAGGCCCGATTTGCCTAATAAGCCAAGTTTTCATGAATTAATGTTTTTTCGTCTACCTAACCTACCTAACCTAACCTAACCTAGCTTTTTTTGGCTACCTAACCTAACCTTACCTATATATATAGGTTAGGTTAGGTTAGGTAGGGTTGGTTAGGTTCGGTCATATATCTACGTTAATTTTAACTCCAATAAAAAAAAAATGACCTCATACATAGAGAAAAGGGTTGCTTTATCATTTCATAAGAAAAAAATTATTGTAAATATATTAATTCAGAAAAACTTGGCTTATTAGGCAAATCGGGCCTTGAATAGTAGGCTGAGAAGTGAGTTCTGGCTACTAGGTACGACATATATATATATATATATATATATATGTCGTACCTAATAGCCAGAACGCACTTCTCAGCCTACTATTCAAGGCCCGATTTGCCTAATAAGCCAAGTTTTCATGAATTAATGTTTTTTCGTCTACCTAACCTACCTAACCTAACCTAACCTAGCTTTTTTTGGCTACCTAACCTAACCTTACCTATAAATATAGGTTAGGTTAGGTTAGGTAGGGTTGGTTAGGTTCGGGCATATATCTACGTTAATTTTAACTCCAATAAAAAAAAATTGACCTCATACATAGAGAAAAGGGTTGCTTTATCATTTCCTAAGAAAAAAATTATAGTAAATATATTAATTCAGGAAAACTTGGCTTATTAGGCAAATCGGGCCTTGAATAGTAGGCTGAGAAGTGAGTTCTGGCTACTAGGTACGACATATATATATATATATATATATATATATATATATGTCGTACCTAGTAGCCAGAACTCACTTCTCAGCCTAATATTCAAGGCCCGATTTGCCTAATAAGCCAAGTTTTCCTGAATTAATATATTTCCTATAATTTTTTTCTTATGAAATGATAAAGCAACCCTTTTCTCTATGTATGAGGTCAATTTTTTTTTATTGGAATTAAAATTAACGTAGATATATGACCGAACCTAACCAACCCTACCTAACCTAACCTAACCTATATATATAGGTACGGTTAGGTTAGGTAGCCAAAAAAAGCTAGGTTAGGTTAGGTTAGGTAGGTTAGGTAGACGAAAAAACATTAATTCATGAAAACTTGGCTTATTAGGCAATCAGGCCTTGAATAGTAGGCTGAGAAGTGCGTTCTGGCTATTAGGTACGACATTATATATATATATATATATATGTCGTACCTAGTAGCCAGAACGTCGTACTCGGCCTACTATGCAAGGCCCGATTTGCCTAATAAGCCAAGTTTTCCTGAATTAATATATTTACTATAATTTTTTTCTTATGAAATGATAAAACAACCCTTTTCTCTATGTATGAGGTCAATTTTTTTTTATTGGAGTTAAAATTAACGTAGATATATGGCCGAACCTAACCAACCCTACCTAACCTAACCTAACCTATATTTATAGGTAAGGTTAGGTTAGGTAGCCAAAAAAAGCTAGGTTAGGTTAGGTTAGGTAGGTTAGGTAGACGAAAAAACATTAATTCATGAAAACTTGGCTTATTAGGCAAATCGGGCCTTGAATAGTAGGCTGAGAAGTGCGTTCTGGCTATTAGGTACGACATATATATATATATATATATATATATATATATATATATATATATATATATATATATATATATATATATATATATATGTCGTACCTAATAGCCAGAACGCACTTCTCAGCCTACTATGCAAGGCCCGATTTGCCTAATAAGCCAAGTTTTCATGAATTAATTGTTTCTCGACTACCTAACCTACCTAACCTAACCTAACCTCTCTTTTTCAGCTACCTAACCAAACATTACCTATAAAGATAGGTTAGGTTAGGTTAGGTAGGGTTGGTTGGGTTCGGTCATATATCTACGTTAATTTTAACTCCAATAAAAAAAAATTGACCTCATACATAATGAAATGGGTAGCTCTACCATTTCATAAGAAAATATTTTGAGAAAATATATTAATTCGTGAAAACTTGGCTTATTAGGCAAATTGGGCCTTGCATAGTAGGCTGAGAAGTGCGTTCTGGCTACTAGGTACGACATATATATATATATATATATATATATATATATATATATATATATATATATATATATATATATATATATATATATATGTGTGTGTATATCACGAAAATAAACACGTGATTAAGAATGTGACAATGTCAGACCACGGAGGAAAAATGAAACAGGAAATTTCCTTAATTTCCTTAACAGGAAATTTTCCTTAAAAGGAAATTTCCTGTTTCATTTTTCCTCCGTGGTCTGACATTGTCATATTATATATATATATATATATATATATATATATATATATATATATATATATATATATATGTCGTACCTAGTAGCCAGAACTCACTTCTCAGCCTACTATGCAAGGCCCAATTTGCCTAATAAGCCAAGTTTTCATGAATTAATTGTTTTTCGACTACCTAACCTACCTAACCTAACCTAACTTTTTCGGCTACCTAACCTAACCTAACCTATAAAGATAGGTTAGGTTAGGTTAGGTAGGGTTGGTTAGGTTCGGTCATATATCTACGTTAATTTTAATTTCAATAAAAAAAATTGACCTCATACATAATGAAATGGGTAGCTTTATCATTTCATTAGAAAAAAATTAGATAAAATATATTAATTCATGAAAACTTGGCTTATTAGGCAAATCGGGCCTTGCATAGTAGGCCAAAAAGTGAGTTCTGGCTACTAGGTACGACATATATATATATATATACACACGCACACACGTTTATGTGTGAGAGAGGAGAGGAGAGAGAGAGAGAGTGAGAGTGTGTTTATAGGGGGGATAAACAAGAGTACCTCACATGGGCTACTAGACCTCTTGCAATCTCCTAAATTCCCATGTTCTTAGTCTTCTTAGCTCTTATGTTTATGGTTAGTGTGCTGCTTTAAGCTGCTGCTCAGAAGAGATTTTCGCACGACAACATCTATTGCCCTCGAAGTTGATGGAATACCTGGTCATCTCCCCCCCCCCCCCCCAACAACTCTAAAGTAGAAGTCTCCCTGCCCCTCACAGGAATACTGGCACACACGGAGAAAGCCAAACACAAAGTATAGTATTATGAGAGTTGAGGTTACATGTTAAACTATCATACATGATGCGTACATGTATTTGATAACCTTTAAGCTGCTTCCCGATTGTGGAGATGAACATAGTGTTCAGTTAGAACTCTGAACAGACGCCCGACGGTGGGAGGGGGGGGGGGGGTCGTACGCTAGCAGTCGACTTAGCAGTACGTACGCTAGTAGGTCGTACTCCAGTAGTACGACCTGCCATCGTACGAAGGCAGGTCGTATCTGCAGTCACTTGCCACCTACATCACTGTACGTCATAATGTGATGTATAATGTACAACATATTGTGATGTATAAGAGTATATTGAGATGAGTAACACAACATTGTGATTATCAGGAACTGTAACTATTTACTGACGTAATATTATACAGTACTCTTGTCATTAAATTTTTAACATTAAAGTTGTGTACACGAGCACTAGTAACACCTTGCTTCTGTTACTCAGTGTGTCTAGTTAATATCATAAATTATGAATACACAAAAATTATTGTTGATATGAACTGTAACTTGTGTAACTATTGTGCCTTGTTTTGGTAGACTTGTCTAATCCTAAATATCCAACAATATATGGATCAAAATATGTGTTAATATTACCTTGATATTACCTGATGTAGTTGATTAACACGAAGTGGATTGGGTAAAATCTCATTATTTTATTAACACTGTCCACACCTTTGTTGTTCATTGGGATTTAACATATATATATTTTGGATGGGCACGAATCTCGAGATATTCGATCTATGGTTCTATGTGGACAATCTATCACTGGTACAATGTGAATATTAGATTAATAGTACACGAATTTTAGATCCATGGCACCCTATGGATTTGGGATCAATGGTGCCATGTTGACGTTGACATTCACTGTCAACATGGGAGCTATTGGATCAATGGTACAAAGTGGATTTAGAATCTATGCTACCTCATGTTAATTTACACAGTACAAAAACAAGTCTTATCAAGCCTACGGAACTTACCCTAACTACACGTGACTAAATCATCATACCACACACACACACATATATACACACACACACACACACACACACACACACACACACACACACACACACACACACACACTGCTCTGTAGTAGTCCTCAGCCTAAGTTACTCACGGCACCTCTCGTCACAGAGTGCCACACTAGGCACCTTGAAGCAGTATGCCAGGGCAGCAGCTGGTGAGTGTGGGGAGGGGGGGGGGGGTGATGCACGCTGCCTCCCACACTAGCCAGCCCGTCTCCCACACCTTCCATACCTGTCGTGAAGACAAACAGTAGTTATAATAGGTACATATGTTAATTGTCAACATATAATTGTTGTAACAGTCAGAACATATTGTTCAAGATGAAAAAGACATCAGATTAGCATTAATTTACATATCTAAAAAATAAAACTTCTTATCTGTCTAAGGTTCGAGACCCGGCACTTGGGACTAGCCTCACCAAACTTTCAAGGAAGACACATGGGGGGTAAGGGATTGGCAAAGGCCAGTTGGGGTCAGCTCCTGTGCCACCGTTAAAGAAATACCGACATCTATACACACACACAACCCAAGTTTTCATGAAGTCTGGAATCGAGTGTGTGTTTTCCGCAGTTATTTATCAGTTTTTCAGTTCTTCGTGATATTAAATTTTGTGTATAGGGAAGGGGGGGGGGTTGAAGGGAAGGGGGGGGTTGAAGGGAAGGGGGGGGGATGAAGGGGGGGATGAAGGGGGGGGATGAAGGGGGGGGGATGAAGGGGAGGGGATGAAGGGGGGGATGAAGGGGGGGGGGATGAAGGGGGGGGTTGAAGGGAAGGGGAGGGGTTTGAAGGGAAGGGGGGGGTTGAAGGGAAGGGGGGGGTTGAAGGGAAGGGGGGGGGGGTTTGAAGGGAAAGGGGGGGGTTGAAGGGAAAGGGGGGGATTGAAGGGAAGGGGGGGGATGAAGGGGGGGGGGATGAAGGGGGGGGGGGTTGCTGAGAATGGAGGTGAGGCATAAAAGTGAGTATCGTTTACCTTAACAATCTGAAAGTTGATATATTGTAAAGATTGTACAGGGAAAGGGAAGGGAACTATGAGGTGAAAGCGCCAAGCCATTAGACTATATAGCACAGGGAAGGGATCAGGATAAGCATTAGGGATGGGATGAGGGGGAAAGGAATGGTGCCCAACCATTTGGACGGTCAAGGATTGAACGCCGACCTGCATAGAGCGCGACCGCCGTTCTACCGTCCAGCTCAAGTGGTTGGTAAAGAGAAAGTGAGGTTAAACATTATCACGGCAACACACATACTGGCACTATTTGTATCACAAAATTAGGATGATGAGACCATGAGAAGGAGAACTAGTATGAAGGAAGCATCCCATGACGGCACAGATATATACACAGCCTCACCATCCTTCATCAACACATCACGGGACTCTCCCGGCTCAAAATCACTCCAAACACACAACTCATAAAACATCGCCCTGACTTGAACTGGACTCAAAATGACTGTCGGTAATCCGTTTTCTGTGACAGTAGTTTATAATTCCAAATATCCAGCAAGGAAGGGGGGGGGGGTGGTCCCTGCTTGTGAGTTGTGTTATCCTATCCAGTACACGCGCTGCACCCATTAAAAACATCGCTCATTCTTAAAGTTGTATTTCCTAATAATGTTTATATTTCTGGAAAAAAGCCCATCGATAAGCGAGTGTCTGTAACACAAAAAATAAAGTTAAGTGAGTTTACTGGATGAGCGATTTTTTCCAGACAAAAATATATCATTCATTTTTTAATTATTTCCTAAAGTGCAGCCCATCGTCCTGTTTTGGTAGTACTTATAGTAACGATGAGGACAATAGTATATATACCGACGTATAACGAAACTATTAAGTAGAAATTAGCACTATTGGCTGGACAAACCGGAAAAGTATCTGTTTACTTGTATTGCTTTGACAAACTAAAATGACTAAACCTAACCTTCCTAGGCCTATTATACGATATATGAGGCCAAATATAGTACCCGTGAGTGCTATACTAGGCCTAGGAAAATTTAACTTGTTTTTTTAGCTTTTTTTTTTTTAAGAATTCCTTACCAGTCAGCATACTACTATCTGATAGCTGTGTACGTACGAATTCGTGACTATTGACGATCGTAAAAAAAATACTATCTAAACAGGAGGATGGTTTGTTAATTGTGGGGGTGGACATCAGGCTAGGGAAGACACATCAACGAGTACGAGGACGGCCATCAACGAGTACGAGGACGGCCATCAACGAGTACGAGGACGGACATCAACGAGTACGAGGACGGCCATCAACGAGTACGAGGACGGCCATCAACGAGTACGAGGACGGCCATCAACGAGTACGAGGACGGCCATCAACGAGTACCCAAGCTACGTCGCGAACATTACCCCCACTGACAATAAAGCTTACCCCAGGACAATATCTTACAGGTGCCGTAGTTCACATCCACACACGCTTGAACGTTCACTGTTAAATAACCTGACTTTCAACCCAGGTATCAAGATGACCCAGGTCACATGACCCGTGTTGTGACCTTCAGATGACCCAGGTCACATGACCCGTGTTGTGACCTTCAGATGACCCAGGTCACATGACCCGTGTCATGACCTTCAGATGACCCAGGTCACAAACAGCATCAGAACAATTGACCAGTGAGCCCTTTGAGGATATAATATCCCCCCCCCCGGCCCCAAGATGCTTTTCAGAATACTTTGCTGGAAAGTTTACTGCCAAGTAATTTTCAATCTGGGATCTCGATAAGACGATTCCTGGGAGTTGAAAGCAATCACAGGAGATTTTGAAGGATTGAACGTTAGGTTGTATTCTGCAGACGGAATTGTCACGAGAAAGCGTTAAGACATTACGACTATATAGCACTTGGAAGTGGATCAGGATAAGGATTTGGGATGGGACGGTGGGAAAGAAATGGTGCCCAACCACTTGGACGGTCGGGGATTGAACGCCGACCTGCACGAGGTGAGACCGTCGCTCTACCGTCCAGCCCAAGTGGTTGGGCAACTGTTAAAGCTCCAAAAGCACAGCCTACGCCGCAGATGGAGCTTAGACACGAGGGACGAAAGTAGATTATTTAATTGACCCGAAGATGAATGGGAGACAACACAGGGTAGACCTGGCCAGACTGTTCGACAGGGTAGACCTGGCCAGACGGTTCGACAGGGTAGACCTGGCCAGACGGTTCGACAGGGTAGACCTGGCCAGACGGTTCGACAGGGTAGACCTGGCCAGACGGTTCGACAGGGTAGACCTGGCCAGACTGTTCGACAGGGTAGACCTGGCCAGACTGTTCGACAGGGTAGACCTGGCCAGACTGTTGGACAGGGTAGACCTGGCCAGACTGTTGGACAGGGTAGACCTGGCCAGACTGTTGGACAGGGTAGACCTGGCCAGACTGTTGGACAGGGTAGACTAAGACGGACTGTTCGACAAGGCTGCCAACGTACACAAATGTACTGTTGGATCCCCATAACTTCACGTTTCACATTACATAAAACAAAATCACATTTTCCATTACTGAATTAGCCCAAATGGCATTCTAAAAAATCTTAAATGGAAGTAAAGAATCTAACTTGACCTATTCAAGCAATCCTAGCCCTATATACGCTATCATAGGCCTAATATAGTACATATATATCAGTTATACTAAGCCTACCATTGTTCAAAAGAAAAAAAAATTGTCCTTACAAAATTATCAACGCAAAACGATTTTTTTTATTGGGGGGGGGGGGGAGAGGGACACAACAGTACATTTTTGCACATTCGCCTAATTAGTTGCTATAAGTGTTATCATTTGAGGAGGATAGGTTGGTTAATCCAGTCCCTTATAATTAATAATCCTTATTGATTATATGATTTATATATATAACGACTTGAGAATGGTCCAGGACGGACCGAAACGTCGTCGCTTCAACTTCTAGTGTGTGGTCTGGTCAACAATCCTTATTGCTTCCTTTGTTGAGAACCAAAATTTAGACACGCCTGACGGCCCTTCACAAATTTATGGTTCAAGCCATCAGCAAAATGCCCGGTAATATATAAAGCCCGCGCTTCTCTCTATAATCCATTTACCAAATATTTCCTTGCATATTTGATAGGCCGAGCCACACAACAGCTGCCTTCTGCGCTAAATGCTTTTACCAGAATTATTATTTTTGTTTGTTTTTACGCAACAAGTTTTGTATATGCTGTTGCTGTTGAACATATCTACAAGGGCCCGTGATGAGGGTTCGAACCTACGTACGGGATGTTCCCAGATGCGCCTTAGTCAGCTGTACCGCGACATGGTCAACATGGGTACGAAGTTGTTCTTGGCTAACAGTATGAAGCTTGAAGCGTACCTATTAGCCTAGTGTTCATAGGGTACCCATTACCCTAGTGTGCGTAGGTTACCCATTAGCTTAGTATTCATAGGTTACCCATTACCCTAGTGTGCGTAGGTTACCCATTAGCCTAGTGTGCGTAGGTTACCCATTAGCCTAGTGTGCGTAGGTTACCCATTAGCCTAGTGTTCATAGGTTACCCATTAGCCTAGTGTGCGTAGGTTACCCATTACCCTAGTGTGCGTAGGTTACCCATTAGCTTAGTGTGCGTAGGTTACCCATTAGCTTAGTATTCATAGGTTACCCATTACCCTAGTGTGCGTAGGTTACCCATTAGCCTAGTGTGCGTAGGTTACCCATTAGCCTAGTGTGCGTAGGTTACCCATTAGCCTAGTGTTCATAGGTTACCCATTAGCCTAGTGTGCGTAGGTTACCCATTACCCTAGTGTGCGTAGGTTACCCATTAGCTTAGTGTGCGTAGGTTACCCATTAGCCTAGTGTGCGTAGGTTACCCATTAGCCTAGTGTGCGTAGGTTACCCATTAGCCTAGTGTGCGTAGGTTACCCATTAGCCTAGTGTGCGTAGGTTACCCATTAGCCTAGTGTGCGTAGGTTATCCATTAGCCTAGTGTTCATAGGTTACCCATTACCCTAGTGTGCGTAGGTTACCCATTAGCTTAGTATTCATAGGTTACCCATTAGCCTAGTATACGTAGGTTACCCATTAGCCTAGTGTACGTAGGTTACCCATTAGCCTAGTATACGTAGGTTACTCATTAGCCTAGTGTACGTAGATTACCCATTAGCCTAGTGTCCGTAGACACTACTTACCCATTAGTAAGAAAGTAATTATCAAAAGAAGGTACCAAGCCAGGAAGGTTATGTAGCACATTCAAATGTGCAGAACAATCAGAGGGCGCTAAATATTACTAAGGATGCCAATACGAGAACAAAAACGCACAAGGCAAACGATATCAAAGGTATCCAAATTCACCAAGAATTCTATCGAGGGACAAGCGACCGCGAGGGACGGTCGGGAAGCAAGACACAAGCACGTCCTGGCAATCACCACATTCAACAAGGATATGTACAACTGTATGAGGGACAATGCAGTTTGGACAATAAGGAGCAGGGCGGCGCTCCATTAAGTGCCAGTGAGTTAAGCGTGTATGGCCAATACGTAACCTTGCTAGAGCCGTTTCCCACCATTTACGGTGGAAGGAGGAAGGGCACAGGGACACACTACTCTTAAAAGCAGACAGTTCGTTAAAAGTAAGAGAAGACCAACGACCCTGCCAACGGGAAAGGGCTGCAACTGTCGCATCTCTCGTGAAGGTATTCCTTATTCTGACTTTTACCCATGATACTCACTCCCACTCCCATGGGTTAAAGTCGGAATAAGGAATACCTTTACGAGAGATGGGACAGTTGCAGATATTTCGTAAGCGACAGCATCTGCAGGTTCATTTAAGGACACACCAATATTGCTGGGAAACCAGCATAAGTCCACTGTCTTAAATCTACTGGAGATAAGAAACAGCCAATGTTGGATCACAACGGCCACCGGATGGACTGGATTAAAGGACTCCAGAGCCATGAGGGCACTGCAATTGTCAACTACAACCACAAAGGAGGATTGACTGCAAGAAAGCAGTTGAAGAAGAACATAGAGAATAGCATAAAGTTCTGCCGTGAAGATGCTAGTCTCCGGAGGCAAGTGACAAGTGTGGTCAGGAAAAAACAACAGAGCTGTCTACACCTTCTGCAGACTTAGACCCATCGGTGAAGATGGAAATGGACCAGGCGTGTGAAGAAAAGTGTTCAAGGAAAAGGCTTCTCACAACTGTAGGAAGGATAAAAGCTTTAGTCAAGTGAGTTAGGGTTTTACAAAATATAAGAAGGGGGACCCTCCCCTGGCCATGGTACAAAGACGGAACGGCACGAGGGGAAATATTGGTAACACTAACTGAAAGATCATTTTGTAAGTGACACAACCATACAGAAAGAGGTAGATTGTGACAGGCAACAGGAACCACAGGAGAGATAACAGTCAAGGCACGACATTAGCAAGAGTGAGGGTGTTGCAAGGACACCTTACTACCTTACCTACGTTCAAGGAAGCAAAGACAGTAGGGACCACGGCGATCCTGTAGAAACAGGACGCCAGTTTCAACATTCAGGCTTAGGGTAGAAGTCGAACGAAAGGTACCAGAGCTGAGGCGCAACCCAGTATGGTGCAGAGCATCAAGAAGACGAAGAGCTGAAGGAGAAGCAGACGAGTAAGCAGGGCAGCCATAATCGAGTTTAGACAAAACAAGAGAGGAATGTAAAGAAAGGAGCATTCATCTATCAGCTCCCTAAGAAGTATGGGACAAGCCCTTAAGTAAGTTTGGGTCCTTAGAGCATTCAACTCGGAGATAAGACCAAGGCGACCAAGACAAATGAGTGTCAAAGATTGACCCCAAAAGCTCAGCAGAATCTTTGTACTTAAGAGGATGACAATAAAACACCAAGTGGTACCAAGCCTCACTCTAAAGCAATGACTAGAGAGGATGTTTTGGAGGAAGAGAGAAAGATTACCACGAAGGCCAACCTTGGAGTTTTTCCGGGGCTTAGCATTCCCGCGGCCCGGTCGTCGACCAGGCCTCCTTGTTGCTGAAAAGTTGAAGTTGGGACAGAATATGTTATCTCCAGGTGTCGTATGCCTTTTCCAGGTCAAAAAGGGCAGCAACAACCGAGGTCTTTGCAGCAAAAAAGTACAAATGTAGACCTCCAAGACATCAGTCCTGCTGAGGCACTTGCAAAAAACAAATTAAGAAGGGGAGAGGTGGTGATAAGTGTTCCAGGAACCACACCGGACGGACATTGGCATTACGTTCAAAGAGATTGCAGATGCAACTCCTGATGGGCAATGGGGCAGAAGTCCTTAGGGGATAACCCTAGAGACCCCCAGTTTCCGAATAGGGAGAACAGCCGTATCGAACCAGTCCTCAGGGACTGATGACGACTCTCAGATACAGTTATATAGATTCATTAAATACTGAGACACGCATGGAGGGAGATGGCAAAGCATCTCAATGAATGTCGTCTGAGCCCGCTGCTGTAGAACTGCAGAGGGCCAGAGCAGACTGAAGTTCGGAAAGAGAGAAGGGATCGTTATAGGAAGTAGGAGAAGAGTGCGGAAATCTAAGGGATGAGATTCAAGAACGGGCTTACAAAGAAGGAATGATTAAGGAAGATGAGAACTAGAGCTAACAGTCGAAAAATGTCAACCCAGTTTGGTTGAGATCGTCACTGGAACCACCACAAGAGTACCACGAGGTGAAGGACTGGCAAGGCATCTGAAACAAACTTGCCCACTATCTGTGAATTTTCTTTCAGATGGCAGAGGAGTATCAGACGTAATGGTGGAAACAAGATTTCCAACTCTCACATTTAGCTGTATAGATGGTCCTACGGGCCACCGCATCGCTTTCCGAAACAAAATAAAAGAATCGGCCGTCTGCCAGCATCAGTGTTTCTTCCAGGCTGCATGCTTACAGCGGACAGCCCAAGCACAGTCCGTATTCCATCACGGAACATACTTCTGTGTGCCCCAGGTGGTAGAGTGAGGAATAGAGCAGAGGACAGCGTCGAACACGATGTCATAAAAGAGGAGGATTGTTAGAGGGAGAGGCAGAGTGGAGAGGTAATAATAATAATAATAATATTTATTTAGGTAAAGGTACATACATAAAGAGATTTTACAAAGTTTGTTGGCTTTATAGATAGAGCTTGTACATACAATGCCTAAAGCCACTATTACGCAAAGCGTTTCGGGCAGATAGAGTAAGAGTAGCATGGAGGGTGAATAGATTCCAGTCAGCCTTGGCAAACTACCACTTAGAGAAGAAGGGAGGGTGAAAAGAGAAAAGGGTGACTAGGATGGGGACATGGTCACTGTTATGGAGGTCATAAAGAACCAGCCATGTGAAATCTAAGTAAAGAGAAGACGAGCAGAGAGAAAGATCAAGACAGGAGAGGGTGCGAGTATCGGAGTCCATGTGGGTGGGTTCAGCAGGACTCTGAGACAGAAGAAGCAAGGACAAATGGTTCGAGAAGGCGGCCCCAGGTGTTTATCAAAGCATCATCCCAGAGGGTATGTCGACAGTTGAAGTCACCCATCAGGAGCACAGACTCTGGTAAGGAGTCCAACAGGTGTTTAAGAGCAGGAAAAGAAAGCGGGATATTTGGGGGGAGATAAATGGAACAGACTGTATACCATTTACTCACAAAAATACGAGCAGCAGAATATTAGATAGGCGACTGAAAAGTAGGGAGACGAAGGGAATATCAGTACAAATCAAGAGAGCAGTAGAGTTATAGGCCCAGCAAAAGCTGGGGGGGCGGGGGATGGAATAACCACTAAAGTGACCAGGACGAGCACCAAGCGTCGGCTCCTGGAGGCATACACAAAGTGGTGAAAACTGTGATATCAGAAGTTGGAATTCATGGATGTTGGCATAAAATTTACGAATATTCCATTGAAAAATAGACAGTCAAAAGGAGAGAGAGAACAGCAACAGGGAACAATGAAAAGACAAAGGCAAAGAAGAACACAGTGTACTAAATAAGATCAGGATCAGTGAAATCAGGGATAGGGGGCATAGATAAATTTAGCAATGACAATGAAGTCAAGGTAGTGGGAGGACAGACAAGAGGCAGACGGACAGGGTCTGGAGCAGGAGGCGGCATTGGAGAGGGGCGGTCATAGGAATCAGGGGGAGGGAGAGGGTGGGGGGGCGGCTGAAACAGGGGAACGTACCTCAGCAAGGGCAGCAACTGAGAGAGAATCGAGGGCTAAAGGAACCTCCATAGCCAGGACAGAGGGCTTGACCACCAAAATAGTAGGGGATGCAGTGATAAGAGTCGAAATCAGAAGGTGGGGAAGAAAGCGATGCCTTCTTACCTGCCAGGGAGGAGGAAGGAGAAGAGCCAGGCTTACGTCTCTGACTTAAAGAGACAGATGTGCTAGCAGCAAAGTACTGGGCAACAGTCTCAATAGTCTCAACGGAAGGAGAATGGGAGCTACCAACATGAAGATTGCTGGGAGGATGATGGACAACAGCCTAGCTGGACAGACAGGCAGAGTGAAGGGCCAAGGGACAGGGAAGAAGGATTGGGATGGAGGAGACGGGACAGAAGACACAGAAGACATGGCAGACTGGGAAGGAAGAAGGGAAACACCAGATGGAGAACCAGGAGGCCCGGTGGTTCAGAACATAAAGGAACTGGGGGAGGAGGTGGTGGGTGTGTCTTATTCTAAGGCCTGGAAACGGTTGAGAGACTGAAAACGGAGGGACGGGCAAGGAGAGACAATGCAACACACTAGCATAAGATATGCTAGCGAAAAAGAAGAGACAGTGGACTTGGTATCTTGCCTCAGGAAAAGACAAACGATTGCAGTGCTTCAAATTGAGGATGGCTTCCTTAAATTTGTAGCGTATACATGCATGGGAGAAGGTAGGGTGGGGTGGGCGTCACCGCAACTGAGGCAGTAAACCTGGGAAGAAGAGCACTCCGTCTTAGAGTGGCCCGAGTCCCTACACATGTGGCATAGATAGACAGCACTTGTGCATTTGAGAGCACCATGCCTAAATTTCCAGTACTTATTGCAAAGTCTAGGAGAGGGAATGTACTCCTGAATGGAGCATCTGGCACCACAAGAATTCTAGAAGGCAGAAGGGTCCTACTCTCAAAAGTCATTTTTACAACTCGAAAAGGCTAATGACGACCACGACGGGGTCGAGTGAACGTATCAACCTGGAGGACAGAATGGCCTTGGGCTTCAAGGATATGTTTAATATCCTCATGACAGTCTTTCAGGTCCCTAACACCAGTTGCAACATGGTGCGGGAGGATATCGGTGCCAATAATAGCATTTAACCGGGCATTTTTGGAGACCCTAACAGGGGTCTCTCCAATGCTGGACAATGCAGATAAGCGGGCAGCTGCATCCTGAGGAGGAAGAGCAATGACACGTACCAAAATGGGTGGGGTTAAAAGTAACAGAGGCATCCAGCAAATCAACGAGGTGTTTATGGAGGAAGAAATCATCGGGACATGTAGGGTCCAGATGGTTGAGATCAAAGTATTTAGTCCACATGGCAGAACCAAACACGGCGTGGAACATATTAGCACTGGAAGGAATCGTGGGAGTGCGTTTGTGGGGAGGTCGGCGCAGAGCACCCCCAGTAAGAGTTTGGGGGGGGGGGGGGTAAAAGGTGCAGTTGTCACAACGTAATGAGGTGGTCACCATCGGGGGCCTGGGGCTCAACAATACCACAGAGGAAGGGGCACGGAGGGGGTAGTCGGGAAGGCCAAAGGAGTAGCTTGGTCTGGGCTCAATGTAGCGGGGGCTACAGAGCCCGGTCTTCCAATGCAGTCTGACTCTGGAGACCTAGTTGCCCACCCCACGAGCCTGGGAAGTTATAAGAGGATAATTCAGTGGCAGAGAAACGTGTAGATAATAATTTCATTCACGAAGTAGCCCCCAAACCCACCATGGAGCCATAATTACACGATAGGACACGCAACAAGACGGGACCTCGCAGGGGGGCATTGTGAGTACACGCCCTGCAATTGCCACTTAAGAACCGTCAGTCCGTCGAGATCGGGTTCAGCAACGAAGACAAGGATTGACAATAAAAGTGTTCCCTCGCTCGGAACGTCGGGTACCACAGTTCTACAAGTGAAAGAGTGAGCAGCCTCAAACTCCGGGGCGTCAAAACAGAAGATGTCCGAAAGAATAATCAAGAATGGCAAAAAATTGGCGGGATATGAAAATTAGCAAGGAGAAGAGGGGGGGAGGAAAAATTAAAGATAAGGAAGAGGAAATAGTTTCCAGCAAAATAAGTGAAGACAGCAGCAGGAGCCTAAGGCTTCAAAGGGACAGAGAACTGTCTCCTGGAGCATCACACCCCGGCAGACGCCTACGAAGCCCCCTCACGACGACAACGGGCCGGAATGGTGAGGTTACCCATTAGCCTAGTATCCAAAGGTTACCCATTAGCCTAGTGTCCATAGGTTACCCATTAGCCTAGTGTCCATATGTTACCCATTAGCCTAGTGTCCATATGTTACCCATTAGCCTAGTGTCCGTAACTTACCCAGTAGCCTAGTGTCCGTAACTTACCCATTAGCCTAGTGTCCGTAGCTAACCCATTAGCCTAGTGTCCATAACTTACCCAGGGAGCCGGTCGGCCAAGCGGACAGCACATTGTACTTGTGATCCTGTGGTCCCGGGTTCGATCCCGGGCGCCGGCGTGAAACAATGGGCAGAGTTTCTTTCACCCTATGCCCATCATACCTAGCAATAGAATAGGTACCTGGGTGTTAGTCAGCGGTCACGGGCTGCTTCCTGGGGGTGGAAGGCTGGTCGAGGACCGGGCCGCGGGGACACTAAAGCCTAGAAATCATCTCAAGATAACCTCAAAATAACCCATTAGCGCAGTGCTCGTAGCTTACCCATCAACCTGGTGTTTAGAGCTTATCCATCAGCCAAGTGTCCACAGCTAACCTCTTTCATCAGTGTCTATAAGCCGTCGCACAAAACCCAGAGCGCAGTAATCAACACAGTTAAATCCGGATCATCCACCATGAAAAGCGTAGTCCCCCGGGGGGGGGGGGGGGACCGCGCTTGCTCAGTCCCCCGGGGGGAGGACCGCGCTTGCTCAGTCCCCCGGGGGGGGGGGTACCGCGCTTGCTCAGTCCCCCCCCCCCGGGGGTACCGCGCTTGCTCAGTCCCCCCCCGAGGGTACCGCGCTTGCTCAGACCCCCCCGGGGGTACCGCGCTTGCTCAGTCCCCCCCCCGGGGTACCGCGCTTGCTCAGTCTCCCCTCAGGGGTACCGCGCTTGCTCAGTCCCCCCGGGGGTACCGCGCTTGCTCAGTCCCCCCGGGGGTACCGCGCTTGCTCAGTCCCCCCGGGGGTACCGCGCTTGCTCAGTCCCCCCGGGGGTACCGCGCTTGCTCAGTCCCCCCGGGGGTACCGCGCTTGCTCAGTCCCCCCGGGGGTACCGCGCTTGCTCAGTCCCCCCGGGGGTACCGCGCTTGCTCAGTCCCCCCGGGGGTACCGCGCTTGCTCAGTCCCCCCGGGGGTACCGCGCTTGCTCAGTCCCCCCGGGGGTACCGCGCTTGCTCAGACCCCCCCGGGGGTACCGCGCTTGCTCAGTCCCCCCCCCGGGGTACCGCGCTTGCTCAGTCCCCTCAGGGGTACCGCGCTTGCTCAGTCCCCTCAGGGGTACCGCGCTTGCTCAGTCCCCCCGGGGGTACCGCGCTTGCTCAGTCCCCCCGGGGGTACCGCGCTTGCTCAGTCCCCCCGGGGGTACCGCGCTTGCTCAGTCCCCCCGGGGGTACCGCGCTTGCTCAGTCCCCCCGGGGGTACCGCGCTTGCTCAGTCCCCCCGGGGGTACCGCGCTTGCTCAGTCCCCCCGGGGGTACCGCGCTTGCTCAGTCCCCCCGGGGGTACCGCGCTTGCTCAGTCCCCCCGGGGGTACCGCGCTTGCTCAGTCCCCCCGGGGGTACCGCGCTTGCTCAGTCCCCCCGGGGGTACCGCGCTTGCTCAGTCCCCCGGGGGTACCGCGCTTGCTCAGTCCCCCGGGGGGGTACCGCGCTTGCTCAGTCCCCCCGGGGGTACCGCGCTTGCTCAGTCCCCCCGGGGGTACCGCGCTTGCTCAGTCCCCCGGGGGTACCGCGCTTGCTCAGTCCCCCCGGGGGTACCGCGCTTGCTCAGTCCCCCGGGGGTACCGCGCTTGTTCAGTCCCCCGGGGGTACCGTGCTTGCTCAGTCTCCCAGGGTACCGTGCTTGCTCATATCCGACACAGACGGAGATACAAACTATTTTTTGTTATTGTTGCCGCCAGAGGCGGCTAGTTTATTGTGCACCCCATACTCATCCTGTGAGCGGTAGCGCAAAAAAAGCATTATAGAGGGCACAAAAGGTCTTTATCACACTTCAACGGAGATTGTTACATTAACAATTACGTCTATAATTCACACCTTATAATAATGTCACCTAGTTAAAGATAATGTTCCATTTCAGTAGCTATGTAATTACAGTTTTCGAACGGAAAACGCTTTACACGAGAGACTCAACTGATGATGTTCGAACATTTTTCGAACAGTGCTTCGCTGACGACCTCTCTCTGAATCACAACACTGTAAATGCTTCACCCGCGTACTGCAAGGTAATCATCGCCAACTGAACCTAACACTAACCTGTGCCTGATTATATATATATATTACTTTAATAGATATACATAGGACTAATTTAATCGCTGACCACCTCTGTTCCCAGTCGCACCTCTGTAACTGTTTCACCCGCCTGCGCGTGTTGCTGGGGGAGTGGGGGGGGGGGGAGGGAGTGGTTGTGGGGGGAGGGAGTGGTAGTGGGGGGAGGGAGTGGTAGTGGGGGAAGGGGTAGTATGGGGGAGGGGTAGTATGGGGGAGGGGTAGTATGGGGGAGGGGTAGTGGGGGGAGGGGTAGTGGGGGGAGGGGTAGTGGGGGGAGGGGTAGTGGGGGGAGGGGTAGTGGGGGGAGGGGTAGTGGGGGGAGGGGTTGTGGGGGGAGGGGTAGTGGGGGGAGGGGTAGTGGGGGGAGGGGTTGTGGGGGGAGGGGTAGTGGGGGGAGGGGTAGTGGGGGGAGGGGTAGTGGGGGAAGGGGTAGTGGGGGAAGGGGTAGTGGTGGGGAAGGGTAGTGGGTGGAGGGGTAGAGGGGGGAGGGGAACTGGGAGAGAGGGGGGAAAAGGAAGAGGAGAGGAGGGAGGGGTATGAGGGGGGGGGGACACCCGGGAACCCCATCTGGTGGCATATAAAGAAAACAACACATCGACTCAAGATAACAATCTAAGCAATACATGTAAATATAACATCGAGTTAGCATAACTATACATTTTAGTTATAAATCTATATCTATACAAATGGGATCATCAAGTATAATACTTAATAATTCATTGACAAGTGCAGGAATGGACAAAATATACTCACAAGATGAGTGGCGCTGCCCAATAAACTCGCCCCTCGGGGCAAAATTTAAAAAAAAAAATAAATTATACACGAGTGGCTGAGTGGCCATCAAGGAGGAGCCGCCAGCACTGACTAACATCCTTTACAGTTTCCCTCAATCTTAATTTTTTTTTGGAGGAGTGTGGGAGATGTTATGGCAACACCCAGTGATAACTTCTGAATACTTGGTTTAATAGCATATATGTCGAGGAGTGGCAGTGTTGACTGGCAGTATTGGCTGTTAAACCTCGGCCAGCTCTGTACATTATCGCCCGCTGGCAGGCAATACAACTATTGCGTATTACCAGGAGGCCTGGCGGCTGAGTGGGCAGCGCTCGGGGTTCGTAGTCCTAAAGGTCCGGGTTCGATCCCTGGCGGAAACAAATGGGCAGAATTTCTTTTACCCTGATGCCCCTGTTACCTAGCACCTAAATAGGTACCTGGGAGTTAGACAACTGCTAAGGGCTGCTTCCTGGTGTACTCACCTAGTTCTCACCTAGTTGTGTTTGCGGGGGTTGAGCTCTGGCTCTTTGGTCCCGCCTCTCAACCGTCAATCAACAGGTGTACAGATTCCTGAGCCTATCGGGCTCTGTCATATCTACACTTGAAACTGTGTATGGAGTCAGCCTCCACCACATCACCCCCTAATGCATTCCATTTGTCAACCACTCTGACACTAAAAAAGTTCTTTCTAATATCTCTGTGGCTCATTTGGGCACTCAGTTTCCACCTGTGTCCCCTTGTGCGTGTTCCCCTTGTGTTAAATAGACTGTCTTTATCTACCCTATCAATCCCCTTCAGAATCTTGAATGTGGTGATCATGTCCCCCCTAACTCTTCTGTCTTCCAGCGAAGTGAGGTTTAATTCCCGTAGTCTCTCCTCGTAGCTCATACCTCTCAGCTCGGGTACTAGTCTGGTGGCAAACCTTTGAACCTTTTCCAGTTTAGTCTTATCCTTGACTAGATATGGACTCCATGCTGGGGCTGCATACTCCAGGATTGGCCTGACATATGTGGTATACAAAGTTCTGAATGATTCTTTACACAAGTTTCTGAATGCCGTTCGTATGTTGGCCAGCCTGGCATATGCCGCTGATGTTATCCGCTTGATATGTGCTGCAGGAGACAGGTCTGGCGTGATATCAACCCCCAAGTCTTTTTCCTTCTCTGACTCCTGAAGAATTTCCTCTCCCAGATGATACCTTGTATCTGGCCTCCTGCTCCCTACACCTATCTTCATTACATTACATTTGGTTGGGTTAAACTCTAACAACCATTTGTTCGACCATTCCTTCAGCTTGTCTAGGTCTTCTTGAAGCCTCAAACAGTCCTCTTCTGTTTTAATCCTTCTCATAATTTTAGCATCGTCCGCAAACATTGAGAGAAATGAATCGATACCCTCCGGGAGATCATTTACATATATCAGAAACAAGATAGGACCGAGTACAGAGCCCTGTGGGACTCCACTGGTGTGTGTGTGTGTGTGTGTGTGTGTGTGTGTGTGTGTGTGTGTGTGTGTGTGTGTGTGTATATATATATATAGCTTTATCATTTCATAAGAAAAAAATTAGAGAAAATATATTAATTCATGAAAACTTGGCTTATAAGGCAAATCGGGCCTTGCATAGTAGGGTGAGAAGTGCGTTCTGGCTACTAGGTACGACATATATATATATATATATATATATATATATATATATATATATATATATATATATATATATATATATATATATATATATTATATATATATATATTATATATATATATATATTATATATATTATATATATTATATAATGAGAGAGAGAGAGAGAGAGAGAGAGAGAGAGAGAGAGAGAGAGAGAGAGAGAGAGAGAGAGAGAGAGAGAGAGAGAGAGATTGAATTAGGCTTAACGACTTGCCCGAAACGCTATGCGTGCTAGTGGCTGTACAAGACTAAGAATATATGTATAATATTAATAATAAAACTATTAATAATACAAATATTAATACTAAAAAATTCTTGTATATATGAATAAATAAATATTTGTTCGGTTTAGTTTTGGTACAAGAAAGGTAAACAAAACTAGTATTCAGTATACTAGTACTAGTAAACTAGTACTAGTATACTAGTAGTACCTTATCCTCTGTGCAGTGTATTCTTGAGATGGAACAGGCTCTCTAGGAGGAGGAGGAGGAGGGAGAGGGGGCCCTCCTAGCCACCCCCCTAGCGATAAGTTCTAGCGAGAACCTAGATAGTTCTAGCGATAGCGATAGATGTTCTAGCGATAGGTTCAATGCCAAGTGTTTGAACCTTGGAGTTCTGAGCGTGTTTGTCGACCGGAGACCAGACAAACAAGGCCATAGGTAGTTGTCGACACGCCAGTAAACACACACACACACCTCACCACCCAACACAATGACCAGCTGACCATTATAATAAACAGTTTACACACCGCAGATATTAACATCTGTTTACACACACAACACGGCTGTATGACAATAGAGTCAGGAGTATACGTGTTTTACCACAGTGGCTGTATCACAAGTGTCTCGGACACTTGTTGCCGTTATCTTGCTGATGTACACAACAGCACACGTAATGCTGCAACACACGCTTATAGCTACAACACACACACACACGTATAAATTATTACTATCAGGAGCACAAATTCCATCGACTGCAGTGGATGAACGGCAGTGATAGTGTGATTGGGCAATTCGTGGTTGGTCTTGGTGGGGGGGGGGCACTGTGGGGCGCGGAGGGGGGGAGGGGGGCGCGGTGGGGGGGAGGGGGGGCGCGGTGGGGGGGAGTTGGCGAATGGTGGGGGGAAGCCCCTGGGGGGAGTGGGGGGACGCCTGGTGGGAGGGGAGGGGTGCGCCTGGTGGGAGGGGAGGGGGGCGCATGGTGGGGGGAGGGGGGCGAGGTGGTCACCCCACACCTTGAACACTACACACACACACAAATCACAATAGCGTGATATATCAAATAAAATCCACGGCCCTTGTGGATATACTCACCTTGAACACGATTTATGGAGAGACGTAAAGTGATATATTTATGTCTGTAGGTTAGATTACCATTTTAAAAGCATAACAATCACCTTCTGTGGTTGATTGTTCAATAAATCGCTGAACTATATGTTTACCAGATCTCTCACCCTGTACATGGAGGACAGAAGAAAATGTATATATGCTGGTTTGCATTGTAAATGTGTGGCCACGTCTGTGGTAGATAGTAATAATAACCATCCCTCCTCCACCCCCCAAGCACCAGCCTGCCTGGTGTCAGCAAAGCTGGTGGCCCAAGATGAGACGCCCCGCTCCCACAGCTGGTGGCCCAAGATGAGACGCCCCGCTCCCACAGCTGGTGGCCCAAGATGAGACGCCCCGCTCCCACAGCTGGTGGCCCAAGATGAGACGCCCCGCTCCCACAGCTGGTGGCCCAAGATGAGACGCCCCGCTCCCACAGCTGGTGGCCCAAGATGAGACGCCCCGCTCCCACAGCTGGTGGCCCAAGATGAAACGCCCCGCTCCCACAGCTGGTGGCCCAAGAGCCTCTGTCTACTCAATGAAAACCCCATTTTCCGCAATTTAACATTTTAGTGTTGAAATTTAAAACAATGTTAAATTTTCAATAATTGGGCTTAAAATTGCTGAGGATTTACCTTAAGATGACTATATTATATTATATTATATATATATATATATGTCGTACCTAATAGCCAGAACGCACTTCTCTGCCTACTATGCAAGGCCCGATTTGCCTAATAAGCCAAGTTTTCATGAATTAATTGTTTTTCGACTACCTAACCTACCTAACCAAACCTAACCTAACTTTTTCGGCTACCTAACCTAACCTAACCTAAAAAGATAGGTTAGGTTAGGTTTGGTCATATATCTACGTTAATTTTAACTCCAATAAAAAAATATTGACCTCATACATAATGAAATGGGTAGCTTTATCATCTCATAAGAAAAAAAATTGAGAAAATATAATAATTCAGGAAAACTTGGCTTATTAGGCAAATCAGGCCTTGCATAGTAGGCCGAGAAGTGCGTTCTGGCTACTAGGTACGACATTATATATATAATATATATATATATATATATATATATATATATATATATATATATATATATATATATATATATATATATATATATACACACACACACACACACACACACACACACACACACACACACACACACACACACACACACACACGCACACACACAAATGTAAATGTTCGTTTGTTCAAAATCGCAAGTCTCCGAAAGTTCTTCACCGATTGCTTTGAAATTTAGACAATATTTCATTCGCATCCGAGCAGGTTTTTATATACATACTATATGGATGTCGCGGCTGTGACAGGAAAACAACATGCTTTTTTGAAAAACTTTTTTCATGTGAGGAAAATCTTCGAAACCTCTTTAACGATTGCTTTGAAATTTTGAAACATCGTTGCATTCAAATAGGCGCGTGTTTTTATATACCTACCTGTATACATGTCTCACCTGTGACAGGTAAAACCATGTATTGTTTTTGTAAACAGCGCCATCTGTTGCACGTAGGAGCAACACCCACTATACTAAATATGTTACGATTCCATTTCAATGTTTCTGATTTCATCGATAAATTGAATTTTCATGATTTCGATTTATTTTCATTTTGATGTAATTATTTTGTGTGACATTGTGTTGGAATTGAGCTGTGTTGTTTACGATATCGTTCATTTCGTGAGTGTCGTTTATTTTGTTATTTTTTCGTTGTTTTTTATTCCGTATTTTTGAACTGTTTTCTTATATTTCATTGATGAAACATCAGATCATTTGATGTTCCCAATTTTCTGATGGGAACTTCAGATCATTTGGGAATGAATCTGACGAGGGAGTGGGGAATGGTTGGGAGGACGAGGGGACGGGGGAGTGGGGAATGGTGAGGAAAGACTGGGAGACAGGGTAAGGTTGCTGAGCCACAGCAACGCGTGGCCGGGTACAGCTAGTATATAAATAAAAATGTAAATGTTCATTTTTTCAAAATGGCTCATCACTGAAAATTCTTCACCGATTGCTTTGATAATTTGACACAACGTTCCATTCACATACGAGCGTGTTTTTATATACCTACTATATAGATACCACACCTGTGACATGTAAAAAGGAGCTTTTTTGGAAAAACAACGCCATCTGTTAAATATAAAAGCAACACATGCTATACTAAATATGTTACGATTCCATTTGAATGTTTCCGATTGCATTGATAAATTTAATTTTCATAGATTTCCATTTAATTTCATTTTGATTTCATTATTTTGTGTGACATTGGAATTGACCTGTGTTGTTAACCATACCATTCATTTTGTGAGTAATAGTTTATTATTTTTTATTTTTCTATTTTTTTTAACTGTTCTTAGTTTTCAGTGATGGGAACATCAGATCATTTGATGTTCCCACTTCTTTTAGGGGAACATCAGATCATTTGGGAACGCATCAGATGAGGGAGTGGGGAATGGTGGGGAGGACGCGGGGATGGGAGTGGGGGATAGGGAAGGAGGTAATGGTGGGGAGGGCGAGGAAACAGGGGATGGTAGGGATGGGGGAGTGGAGAATGGTGGGGAGGACGTGGGAACAAGGGAGTGGGGGATGGTGGGGATGAATAGGGGACGGGGGAGTGGAAAATGGTGGGGGAGGATGAGGGGACGGGAGAATGGTGGGATGAACTGGGGGACAGGGAAGGGTTACTGTGGCTCAGCAACGCGTAGCCGGGTGTGTGTGTGTGTGTGTGTGTGTATTATTATATACATACATATATATATATATATATATATATATATATATATATATATATATATATATATATATATATATATATATATATATATATATATCGTACCTAGTAGCCAGAATGCACTTCTCAGCCTACTATGCAAGGCCCGATTAGCCTAATAAGCCAAGTTTTCATGAATTAATTGTCTTTCGACTACCTAACCTAACCGAACTTTTTCGACTACCTAACCTAACCTATAAAAATAGATTAGGTTAGATAGGGTTGGTTAGGTTCGGTCATATATCTACGTTAATTTTAACTCCAATAAAAAAAAATTGACCTCATACATAATGAAATGTATAGCTTTATCACTTCATAAGAAAAAAAAATTGAGAAAATATATTATTTCAGGAAAACTTGGCTTATTAGGCAAATCGAGCCTTGCATAGCAGGCCGAGTACGACGTTCTGGCTACTAGGTACAACATATATATATATATATATATATATATATATATATATATATATATATATATATATATATATATATATATATATATATATATATATGTCGTACCTAGTAGCCAGAACGCACTTCTCAGCCTACTATGCAAGGCCTGATTTGCCTAATAAGCCAAGTTTTCCTGAATAAATATATTTTCTCTAATTTTTTTCTTATGAAATGATAAAGCTACCCATTTCATTATGTATGAGGTCAATTTTTTTTATTGGAGTTAAAATTAACGTAGATATATGACCGAACTTAACCAACCCTACCTAACCTAACCTAACCTATCTTTATAGGTTAGGTTAGGTTAGGTTAGGTAACTGAAAAAGTTAGGTTAGGTTAGGTAGGTAGTCGAAAAACAATTCATGAAAACTTGGCTTATTAGGCAAATCGGGCCTTGCATAGTAGGCTGAGAAGGGAGTTCTGGCTACTAGGTACGACAGACATATATATATATATATATATATATATATATATGCGAACAAGCCTGAATGGTCCCCAGGACTATATGCGAATGAAAACTCACACCCCAGAAGTGACTCGAACCCATACTCCCAGGAGCAACGCAACTGGTAACTACAGGGCGCCTTAATCCACTTGACCATCACGGCCGTCAAAAGGAAGTGATAGCCGAGGCTATTTGAGCCACTTCCTGGGAGTATGGGTTCGAGTCACTTCTGGGGTGTGAGTTTTCATTCATTCATATATATATATATATATATATATATATATATATATATATATATATATATATATATATATATATATATATATATATAAGGAAAAAAACAATCAGGATTTCTATTTTGATTATCAGTACTTCTACCGTATAATTTGTCATGTTTAACAGCTCAGTACAGATGAGTGTCTCTTTGATGTACAAGCGAACCCCACCCTGAAGTCTGTCTTTCCTGTCACATCTGAAAACACTATTCTGGTATCCATACCTCACGTCATATATACATGTGTGTGAGAGTTTCAGCTAAAGCTGCAAATACTACAGGTGTCTCACTTAGGACAGTAATGAGAGGGGACTTCGTTTTCCATTTTTGATCAAGTGAATGATGGCAAATACAAATGCTGTTATGGTATTAGTGATTGCTACGTCAGAGTGCACGCAACGCCGTCGAACAACCAGACTGTCTATACTGTCATGTAGACGGTGAGGACAGAGGACCGGGCTCTGAGGACCACCTCAAGATGAGAAGACATCATCACGGCAGCCAGCACAGCCACTGTGGCGGCCCTCAAGCCTAGTGCTAGGCTTGCAATCAGGCTTAGGCCAGACGGGTTACCAAACCTTATCCTATTCTCGCTTAGGCCTTATTAACCACCTTTAACATCCTTTCAGCTAGAATAACGAGGCAAGAATATTGCAAATAACATTATTGAATATCAGTAATTACGTCCCCCATAAAGTCACTATATCATATACCAAAACTCCTGAGGGCCATGGCTCTGAGCACGGCACGGACGAGACCGCTTTGGCACGTCGAATCTTCATCGCGATAAAAGCTACAAGAGGCTTTAGAATGCTAGAGAGGCCTTCGGGAGCACACAAGTCGCCCCCACGACAGGTGCTTCCACACCTGTGCACACCTGCAGATGAGGCAGGAGGCCTCACACACCTGCCTCCAGCCTGCCATATCTGGCACGCGTTATCACTTCAGCATCATCGTATCTAAGCCACGAGTCAGGAATGTATTTGGAAGCGAGGCATCGTTAGTAACGCAATGCCATCAATACCCAGGACCCAGACAATGAATTGTCCCACCAACGAAGGCCGGCTGTCCTCCCACCAACGAGGGCTGGCTGTCCTCCCACCAACGAGGGCGGGCTGTCCTCCCACCAACGAGGGCGGGCTGTCCTCCCACCAACGAGGGCGGGCTGTCCTCCCACCAACGAGGGCTGGCTGTCCTCCCACCAACGAGGGTAGCGATGTATTAACGACAAGAGTAAACGATCTTCGGACATTTTCCAGCAGGACAGCGCCGGGGGTGATAAAAGTTGATGTCGTCACACGGGGCCGGTTGAGGGGGGGAGAGGGCTGAGAGCCGCTTCGTCGTCCGCTTCACCGCTTCACCTGTGCTGCCAAGCTCTCGTCGCGAGTGTTTCCCCAGAGATGCGATTACTGAAGACAGATTCACTGTGAACCATCACTGCAAGAGACTCAATGTTCCTCCCTAATGCTAGGCTACAAATGTGATTATATATATATATAATATATATATATATATCTTTATTCCGTGTACAATTTAAACTTGCCATAGCTCGTTATTCATTGTATGTTATCCAATAGGAAACATTGATCTACAGGCAAAATTCTTCTGAAACTAATGAAATTAATTTTGACTAATTATGGGGTCATTGAGTACAGAAATAATGTGTAAAGTTGTTGATTAACTCTCTTTTTTCCATCTAGTGCCAGACCAACCGAGCTGTAGTGGATATGTGGGCCTGTTCCAAGCAACAGCCTGTTGGACCAGGTTATCACAAGTCGAGCCTGTCCTCAGGCCGGGCTTGGAGTAGGAGAACAAAAGTTGAAGCTGTATGCATCATGATGGGAGTGTTATACCACTGGATTATGCCGGCTATATAATAGAAGTGTGACAACATGAAGTAGCTTTTGAAGTGCATGAAGTATGCCCAACATGAGTGGCAGCTTCGTGGTGACGTGAAGACTGCTGCTCATGTGATGGATTTGTGCAAGTTTAATAAAACTGAGAGAAAAAGTAAGTACCTTGATATAAATATGGCTTGAAATAAGTCACATATGTACTTATTTATAAGCGAAATAGTGACTATAGGCAATCAGTCATATATGAGCTGTCTCGTGCGAGAGCAGGTTGATCTGCAGAGTGTGTACCCACAGTACTGTTGTCGTCAATAAAGTTTTGTTAATAAAGATGTTAATAATAAAGAGACGGGCCACTCCGGTCATCACTGGAGCCTGGGTGAAAACCGTTCAGCATCCACCACTTTTTTTTTTTTAAGTTCTTACAAGAAGTGCCAGACCAACCGAGCTGTAGTGGATATGTGGGGCTGTTCCAAGCAACAGCCAGTTGGACCAATTTATCATAAGTCGAGCCTGTCCTCAGGCCGGGCTCGGAGTAGGAGAACTTCCGAAATCCCCTCCAGGGGCCAGATTCACGAAGCAGTTATCCAAGTACTTGCGAACGTGTACATCTTTCCTCAATCTTTGACAGCTTTGGTTACATATATTAAGCAGTTTACAAGCATGAAAACTACCCAATCAACTGTTGTTATTGTTATAAACAGCTTGCAGGTGCTTCGGAGGTCATTAACTGTTTAATAATTGCAAACAAAGCCGCCAAAACTCGAGAACAGATGTACAGGTTCGCAAGTGCGTGCGTAACTGCTTCGTGAATCTGGCCCCTGGTGTGGCCCCGTGAGGATTCTGCTCCCCCCCCCCCCACTATCGGCAACCGTGGATCACAACCTTAGAGACCGCGCCTGACAGCTGAGAAGACAGCGCTTCGGATTCGCAGTCCTGAGGTTCCGGGTTCGATCCCCAGTGAAGGCGGAAACAAATGGGCAAAAAGTTTCTTTCACCCTAATGCACCTGATACCTAGCAGTAAATAGGTACCTGGAAGTCAGACAGCTGCTACGGGCTGCTTCCTGGGGTGTGTAACAAATAGGAGGCCTGGTCGAGGACCGGGCCGCGGGGACGCTAAGCCCCGAAATCATCTCAAGATAACCTCAAGATACATAAATGATTGTCATTCTTTGGGATGTGTCTCCGTACAATCTGAACTCTTATGCAGGCGATGAGTCACAATAACGTGGCTGAAGTATGTTGACCAGACCACACACTAGAAGTTGAAGGGACGACGACGTTTCGGTCCGTCCTGGACCATTCTCAAGTCGAATGTGACTTGAGAATGGTCCAGGACGGACCGAAACGTCGTCGTCCCTTCAACTGAACTCTCATTATATCACTTATTCGCAGCAGATAACATTCGGATCATCTGGAGATGTTCATGTGTGACAACTGCGGAAAAGTCTGCAACAGACTGTTAATGGAGTCCGCGATGTTCTTCGGTGATGAGTTCATCTTCTCAGGACATCTTTGACAGGCAGGTCATCATCATCAAAGAACACTAATGACCTCCACCTGACCACGGCTCCGGTTTCTTAAGTTCTCCAAGTTTGTTTGTCATTATAAAAGTAAGTTAATGCAAAAGAAGACATTCCTTCTTTGACAAAAAATCCATCGCCATAGAGAGGAAATTATGTCAGTTTGTTGAAAATGAAGTCTCGCGGATGATTGATGAGGGGAGTGAGGCTGGTTGATGAGGGGAGTGAGGACGGTTGATGAGGGGAGTGAGGACGGTTGATGAGGGAGTGAGGCTGGTTGATGAGGGAGTGAGGCTGGTTGATGAGGGAGTGAGGAGGGTTGATGAGGGAGTGAGGCTGGTTGATGAGGGGAGTGAGGCTGGTTGATGAGGGAGTGAGGCTGGTTGATGAGGGAGTGAGGACGGTTGATGAGGGAGTGAGGACGGTTGATGAGGGGAGTGAGGCTGGTTGATGAGGGGAGTGAGGACGGTTGATGAGGGAGTGAGGACGGTTGATGAGGGAGTGAGGACGGTTGATGAGGGAGTGAGGACGGTTGATGAGGGAGTGAGGACGGTTGATGAGGGAGTGAGGACGGTTGATGAGGGAGTGAGGACGGTTGATGAGGGAGTGAGGACGGTTGATGAGGGGAGTGAGGACGGTTGATGAGGGGAGTGAGGACGGTTGATGAGGGGAGTGAGGACGGTTGATGAGGGAGTGAGGACGGTTGATGAGGGAGTGAGGCTAGTTGATGAGGGAGTGAGGCTAGTTGATGAGGGGAGTGAGGCTAGTTGATGAGGGGAGTGAGGACGGTTGATGAGGGAGTGAGGCTGGTTGATGAGGGAGTGAGGCTGGTTGATGAGGGAGTGAGGAGGGTTGATGAGGGAGTGAGGACGGTTGATGAGGGAGTGAGGACGGTTGATGAGGGAGTGAGGACGGTTGATGAGGGAGTGAGGACGGTTGATGAGGGAGTGAGGACGGTTGATGAGGGAGTGAGGCTAGTTGATGAGGGGAGTGAGGCTAGTTGATGAGGGGAGTGAGGACGGTTGATGAGGGGAGTGAGGCCGGTTGATGAGGGGAGTGAGGCCGGTTGATGAGGGGAGTGAGGACGGTTGATGAGGGGAGTGAGGACGGTTGATGAGGGGAGTGAGGACGGTTGATGAGGGGAGTGAGGACGGTTGATGAGGGGAGTGAGGACGGTTGATGAGGGAGTGAGGCTAGTTGATGAGGGGAGTGAGGCTAGTTGATGAGGGAGTGAGGACGGTTGATGAGGGAGTGAGGCTAGTTGATGAGGGGAGTGAGGCTAGTTGATGAGGGAGTGAGGACGGTTGATGAGGGAGTGAGGACGGTTGATGAGGGAGTGAGGACGGTTGATGAGGGAGTGAGGACGGTTGATGAGGGAGTGAGGACGGTTGATGAGAGAGTGAGGACGGTTGATGAGGGGAGTGAGGCCGGTTGATGAGGGGAGTGAGGACGGTTGATGAGGGGAGTGAGGACGGTTGATGAGGGAGTGAGGACGGTTGATGAGGGAGTGAGGATGGTTGATGAGGGAGTGAGGACGGTTGATGAGGGGAGTGAGGACGGTTGATGAGGGAGTGAGGCTGGTTGATGAGAGAGTGAGGACGGTTGATGAGGGGAGTGAGGCCGGTTGATGAGGGGAGTGAGGCCGGTTGATGAGGGGAGTGAGGCCGGTTGATGAGGGGAGTGAGGCCGGTTGATGAGGGGAGTGAGGCCGGTTGATGAGGGGAGTGAGGACGGTTGATGAGGGGAGTGAGGACGGTTGATGAGGGGAGTGAGGACGGTTGATGAGGGGAGTGAGGACGGTTGATGAGGGGAGTGAGGACGGTTGATGAGGGAGTGAGGACGGTTGATGAGGGAGTGAGGCTAGTTGATGAGGGGAGTGAGGATGGTTGATGAGGGAGTGAGGATGGTTGATGAGGGGAGTGAGGATGGTTGATGAGGGGAGTGAGGATGGTTGATGAGGGAGTGAGGATGGTTGATGAGGGGAGTGAGGATGGTTGATGAGGGGAGTGAGGATGGTTGATGAGGGGAGTGAGGACGGTTGATGAGGGGAGTGAGGATGGTTGATGAAGGAGTGAGGATCGCAGGTGAGGGAACAATGAGGGGGTCCTCGAGTCTTACTGTAAGGACGGGAAGAGACTGGATGTTACATCCACCCTAACCTAACCTAACTCAACCCAACCTAACCCACTCTAACCCAAACAAACCTAACCCAAGCTAATAATACTAAGTACTGTGCCTTAGTACTTGAGCCTAATAATACTGAGCTTAATAATACTAAGCAACTGCCTAGCCTAACCAGTAACGTATGAACCTAAACAACCCACCTAACCTATCGAAGCCCAAGAATAAAAAAAAAAGTCAATATTATAGAGCATAAATTTTTACTATTATGTAACTATTATGTAAATTTTAACGGATTGGGCCAGCTCAGTAAAAAAAATGCGACATTCCCATTTAAAGCTGGATAAATTGTTGAGACGGGGAACATTAAAAGATCCTTTACTACCAGAATCCACTCGATAAAACATCTACATTATTGGGGGCGATTACAATTTTAAAATCTGTACTCCCTTGAGCGCAGGCGGGAGAGATACATACTAATTTACACGTGGAAAATAGTAGAGGGGCTGGTCCCAAACCTGCACACAGAAATAACACCACATGAGACCAGAAGACATGGCAGGATGTGCAGAATACCCCCGTTGAAGAGCAGAGGTGCAACAGGTACTCTGAGAGAGAACTATCAACATCAGAGGCCCGAGACTGTTCAACACGCTTCCACTACACATAAGGGGCATAACTGGCCGACCCCTCACAGTGTTCAAGAGAGAACTGGATAAGCACCTCCAAAGGATACCTGATCAACCAGGCTGTGACACATACGTCAGGCTGCGAGCAGCCGCGTCCAATAGCCTGGTTGACCAGTCCAGCAACCAGGAGGCCTTGTCAGAGACCGGGCCGCGGGGACGTTGATCCTCAGAATTACCACAAGGTAAAGAGGTTCATAAGGAATAGACGAGTGAACGGTGAAGCATTTGAGTCTTGCATCAGTAGTAGCTGTGAGAGGCTGCAACAGTCACTCAGTAGCTGTGAGAGGCTGCAACAGTCACTCAGCAGCTGTGAGAGGCTGCAACAGTCACTCAGCAGCTGTGAGAGGCTGCAACAGTCACTCAGCAGCTGTGAGAGGCTGCAACAGTCACTCAGCAGCTGTGAGAGGCTGCAACAGTCACTCAGCAGCTGTGAGAGGCTGCAACAGTCACTCAGCAGCTGTGAGAGGCTGCAACAGTCACTCAGCAGCTGTGAGAGGCTGCAACAGTCACTCAGCAGCTGTGAGAGGCTGCAACAGTCACTCAGCAGCTGTGAGAGGCTGCAACAGTCACTCAGCAGCTGTGAGAGGCTGCAACAGTCACTCAGCAGCTGTGAGAGGCTGCAACAGTCACTCAGCAGCTGTGAGAGGCTGCAACAGTCACTCAGCAGCTGTGAGAGGCTGCAACAGTCACTCAGCAGCTGTGAGAGGCTGCAACAGTCACTCAGCAGCTGTGAGAGGCTGCAACAGTCACTCAGCAGCTGTGAGAGGCTGCAACAGTCACTCAGCAGCTGTGAGAGGCTGCAACAGTCACTCAGCAGCTGTGAGAGGCTGCAACAGTCACTCAGCAGCTGCAGCAAGGCACATTCCCTCTCGGCCAGCTGCTGGAGCAGTAACCACAGTGTCTCAGGAAGACTGGACATGTGGGTTGTGTGTGTCGTGTACAACCACGTTACTGCCCTGACTGTTGCAGCTGCAAGACGTCGTGGTTGAACAACCACGTTACTGCCCTGACTGTTGCAGCTGCAAGACGTCGTGGTTGAACAACCACGTTACTGCCCTGACTGTTGCAGCTGCAAGACGTCGTGGTTGAACAATTTCCTTCATAACTGCATGGAGAGTTTTGACAATAATTGAGCCTTTTATAATTAACGAGTGATGCGAGGTGTCCACACATTACTCGCCCAATTTTAAGCCTTAATATATTCATTATTGTGTTTTACGCATGACTGAACTGTAGTCGTCTACTTTATTTAAACAAAAATGGTTAGTGTTGTGCTATTAATATTTTTTTTTTTGAGACAGAGGCTAGATACAGTACGTGAGAGACCTGACATACTAATAAAGCGGAGATAGCACCAAAATAAACAGTATATATATGTAAATAAATATAAAACAGGGAAGAAAGCAGAGGCAACAAATTACAGACCGATAGTACTAACATTACGCATCATAAAAATCCTTGAAAGAGTGCTAAGAAATAAGATCTGAATCATCCAGCGCAAAGAGTTCAGTCCCCCAGAGTACGGGCTTTCTGCAGTACTCTTTTTCCATTCTCATATCTTAGACAAGCACAAACTGTAATGCCGTATCATCCGCTGCTAGAGGACACAGGACCTCCAATCTGATATAAATCATGTCTTTCAATGGGTCACAGAAAATAGTATATTGTTTAATGAAGACAAGTTCCAGCTCCTGTGCTTTGAAAAAAACCCCGGAAAGTACATATAGAACCGAGTCATACAACACCAGAACGAAGAAGTAGTGTAAATTATATGGGAGTAATCATGTCGGAAGACCTCACGTTTAACGAACACCATAAAGTAGCCGTCACAACTGCAAGAAAAATGACAGGTTGTATAACAATAATGTTAAAATAAGGGATGCTGTACCAACGATACATACAAGACACTAGTGCTCTCTAGGGTGGAATTGTGTTGCACACTAACAGCTTCATTCAAAGCCTGAGAAATTACTGATTTAGAGAGCGTACAAAGATCCTTTATTCCTAGAATTCACTATGAAATATTTAAATTATTGGGATCGATTAAAAATTTTAAACATTTATTCGCTAGAGAACAGGCGGAATACATAATTATTTACACTTAAAAAACATATAGGGCTGGTCCCAAACCTGCACACAGAAATAACACCACATGAGACCAGAAGGCATAGCAGGATGTGCAGAATACCCCCGTTGAAGAGCAGAGGTGCAACAGGTACTCTGAGAGAGAACTATCAACATCAGAGGCCCGAGACTGTTCAACACGCTTCCACTACACATAAGGGGCATAACTGGCCGACCTCTCACAGTGTTCCAGAGAGAACTGGATAAACACCTCCAAAGGATACCTGATCAACCAGGCCGTGATTCAAGCGTCAGGCTGTGAGCAGCCGCGTCCAACAGCCTGGATGACCAGTCCAGGAACCAGGAGGCCTGGACGAGGACCGGGCCGCGGACACGTTGATCACCGAATCACCGCAAGTCAAAATAAGACTTATCCAAGCCATAAGTCTGAATATATTAAAGCTTATTCCTGCAATAATTATAAAGAATACTGTGTATACAAGGTGTATATTAAACTGATTGAATCCTTACTTTTAATTAGAAGTGTTTCGCAGGTTCTAACGAACCGTCCGCCTCGTAACCCCCTTTTTTTTCGATGCAGATATTTGGGAAAACTACTGGATTCTCTCCAGTACTTTTCAGGTATAGATTTCACTCTAAAAATATAAAACTCTTTAAATGTTGAGATATTTACATACAAGCGTACGTTTGTGTGTGTGTGTGTGTGTGTGTGTGTTCGCCTAGTTGTGTTTTTGCGGGGGTTGAGCTCTGATCTTTCGGCCCGCCTCTCAACTGTAAATCAACTGTTTCTACTACTATTTGTTTTCCCACACCACACACAGCGCCAGCTAGGGGCTGGCTGGCTCAATGGAGAGCGCTCTAGACTCGTGGACCTAGGGACCAGGGTTCGATCCCGGCAGCCGGCGGGAAAACAATGGGCAAAGTTTCTTTCACCCTGTTGCCCCTGTTACCTAGCAGTAAAAAGGTACCTGGGAGCTAGTGAGCTGTCACGGGCTGCTTCCTGGGGCATGTGTGTATGGGGAAAAAAAAGTAGTTAGTAACAGTTGATTGGCAGTTGAGAGGCGGGCCGCAAGAGCAGAGCTCAACCCCCGCAAAAACAACTAGGTGAATACAATTAGGTGAATACACACCACAGGAAGCAGCCCGTAACAGCTTACTAACTCCCAGGTACCTATTTACTGCTAGGTAACAGGGGCATAGGGTGAAAGAAACTCTGCACATCGTTTCTCGCCAGCGCCCGGGATCGAACCCGGGACTACAGGATCACGTGCCCAGCGTGCTGTCCTCTCGGCCGGCCGTGTGTGTGTGTGTGTGTGTGTGTGTGTGTGTGTGTACTCACCTAATTGTACTCACCTAATTGTGCTTGCGGGGGTTGAGCTTTGGCTCTTTGGTCCCGCCTCTCAACTGTCAATCAACTGGTGTACATATTCCTGAACCTACTGGGCTCTGTCATATCTACTTTTGAAACTGTGTATGGAGTCAGCCTCCACCACATCACTTCCTAGTGCATTCCATTTATTAACTACTCTGACACTGAAAAAATTCTTTCTAACGTCTCTGTGGCTCATCTGGGTACTAAGTTTCCACCTGTGTCCCCTTGTTCGTGTCCCACCCGTGCTGAAGAGTTTGTCTTTGTCCACCCATTCAATTCCCCTGAGAATTTTGTAGGTGGTTATCATGTCTCCCCTTACTCTTCTGATTCCAGGGATGTGAGGTTCAGCTCCTTTAGCCTTTCCTCGTAGCTCAATCCTCTCAGTTCCGGGACGAGCCTGGTGGCATACCGCTGAATCTTCTCTAACTTTGTCTTGTGTTTAACTAGGTATGGACTCCAGGCTGGAGCTGCATACTCCAGGATTGGTCTTACATAAGTGGTATACAGGGTTCTGAAAGATTCCTTACACAAGTTTCTGAAGGCAGTTCTTATGTTGGCCAGTCTAGCATATGCCGCTGATGATATCCTTTTGATGTGGGCCTCTGGGGACAGGTTCGGTGTGATATCAACCCCCAGATCCTTCTCTCTAGTTGACTCTTGCAGGATTTCCCCTCCCAGATGGTACCTTGTTTTCAGCCTCCTGCTCCCTTCGCCTAATTTCATCACCATACACTTTCCTGAGTTGAACTTTAGCAGCCATTTTCTAGACCATTCCTCCAGTTTATACAGGTCATCCTGTAGTCTCTGTCTATCTTCATCCGTCTTGATTCTTCTCATAATTTTTGCATCATCAGCAAACATCGAGAGGAATGAGTCTATACCCTCTGGAAGATCGTTCACATATATTAGAAACAGGATGGGTCCAAGTACTGAGCCCTGTGGGACTCCGCTGGTGACATCTCGCCACTCTGATGTCTCCCCCTCACCGTTACTCGCTGTTTCCTGTTGCTTAAGTACTCCCTTATCCACTGGAGCACCTTCCCTTTTACTCCTGCCTGTTGCTCCAACTTTTTTAACAGCCTTTTATGGGGTACTGTGTCAAAGGCTTTTTGGCAATCCAGGAAAATGCAGTCGGCCCACCCTTCTCTTTCCTGCCTAATTTTCGTTGCCTGGTCATAAAATTCTATTAAACCTGTGAGGCACGATTTACCATCTCTGAACCCATGTTGGTGGTGCGTTACAAAGTTATTTCCCTCCAGATGCTCTACGAGCCTTTTCCTCACGATCTTCTCCATCACCTTGCATGGTATACAAGTTAAGGAAACTGGCCTGTAATTCAGTGCCTCTTGCCTGTCACCCTTTTTGTATATTGGGACCACGTTAGCTGTCTTCCAACTTTCTGGTAAGTCTCCTGTTTCCAGTGACCTGTTATACACCATAGAGAGTGGCACACTTAGTGCTTCTGCACCTTCCTTTAGTATCCATGGTGAGATTCTATCAGGCCCAACAGCCTTTGTCACATCCAGCTCCAGCAGACACCTTTTGACCTCATCACTGGTGAGGTCAAATTCCTCCAAGGTTGCTTGGTTTGCCGCCTCCTCATTTAGTGTAGGGGCTTCTCCTTGTTCTATTGTGAAGACCTCCTGGAATCTCTCGTTGATTTATTCACACACCTTGTCATTCTCTGTGTATCTGTTCTCCCCTTTCCGCAGCTTCATCACTTGTTCCTTCACTGCTGTTTTCCTCCTGATGTGGCTGTGGAGCAGCTTTGGTTGGGTCTTGGCTTTACTCGCGATGTCATTTTCAAACTGTCTCTCTGCTTTCCTCCTCACTCTGATGTACTCATTTCTGGCCCTCTGGTATCTCTCCCTGCTCTCTGGTGTTCTGTTATTCCTGTAGTTTCTCTATGTTCTTTTACTCAGTTGCTTCGCTACCTTACATAACTGGTTGAACCATGGGTTTTTCTGTTGTTTTTCGTTTTTCTCCTTTTGGACGGGGATAAACCTGTCTGCAGCTTCCTGGCACTTTTGGGTGACAAAATCCATCATGACCTGCACATTCTTGTCTCTAAGTTCTGTTTCCCATGGTATTCCCCTGAGGAAGTTCCTCATCTCGTCATATTTTCCTCTTCGGTAATTCAGTCTTTTCCCCTCCGCTGCCATCCTTGGATAGGTTATCCCTACCTTCACCAAGTACTCAAAAGGTCAGTACACTGTGGTCACTCATTCCTATGGGGGCTTCAACTTTGACTTCCCTTATTTCTGACTCATTCAGGGTGAATATCAAGTCGAGTCTAGCTGGTTCATCATTGCGTGTGTGTGTGTGTGTGTGTGTGTGTGTGTGTGTGTGTGTGTGTGTGTGTGTGTGTGTGTGTGTGTGTATGTATTCACCTAGTTGTACTCACCTAGTTGTGCTTGCGATGGTTGAGCTCTGGCTCTTTGGTCCCACCTCTCAACCGTCAATCAACAGGTGTACAGGTTCCTGAGCCTACTGGGCTCTATCATATCTACACTGTGTGCGCGTGCGTGTGTGTGTGTGTGTGTGTGTGTGTGTGTGTGTGTGTGTGTGTGTGTGTGTGTGTATGTGTGTGTGTGTGTATGTGTGTGTGTGTGTATGTGTGTGTGTGTGTGTGTGTGTGTGTATGTATGTGTGTGTGTGTGTGTGTGTGTGTGTGTGTGTGTGTATGTATGTGTGTGTGTGTGTGTGTGTGTGTGTGTGTGTGTGTACTCACCTAATTGTGCTTGCGGGGGTTGAGCTCTGGCTCTTTGGTCCCGCCTCTCAACCGTCAATCAACTGGTGTACAGATTCCTGAGCCTATTGGGCTCTATCATATCTACATTTGAAACTGTGTATGGAGTCAGCCTCCACCACATCACTGCCTAATGCATCCCATTTGTTAACTACTCTGACACTGAAAAAGTTCTTTCTAACGTCCCTGTGGCTCATTTGGGTACTAAGAATCCACCTGTGTCCCCTTGTTCGTGTACCACCCGTGTTAAATAATGGCTTTATCTTTTTTGTCAGATTGACCGATTGATGAAGATTAAGCCACCCAAGAGGTGGCATGGGCATGAATAGCCCGTAAAAATTCCTCCGAGTATTTTGTACGTGGTAATCATGTCTCACCTCACTATTTTGTCTTCGAGCGATGTAAGGTGCAATTCACGCATCCATTCTTCGTAACTCAGACCTCATAGTTCTGGAACTAGTCTGGTGGCACATCTTTGAACCTTCTCTAATTCCTTTTCTGCTTGACAAGACATGGACGCCATGTTGGAGTTTGACTGCTGTAAAGGGTTCTTCGTTAGCTTCGAGCTGTTTTAAATGAGGAGATTGGTAGTCTTCTTTTTTTTATAGAATATGATTAGGTCTACGTTTTGGTTAGGAGTTATGCTTTTTACTCCTTTACGGATTATGTCTTTCATCATTCGTTCTTCTCTTTTATGTAAGACCTTTTTTATATTAGACCTTCTCTAATATACAGACTCATGCGACCTATTTACTCTATCATATCTATGTGTAGATTGTTTCTGGTATCCAGATTTCACTGTCCATTAATTCCTTGCATGGTTAAAGGCCAAATGCTCTCTAGGGTGGAATACTGTTGCTAACAGGCCCATTCAAAGCTGAAGAAATTGCTGACCTGGAGAGCGTGCAAAGATCTTTTATTGGGTTGATTTTGGAAGTAGACCTAAATTATTAGGGATCGCTTTAAAAGTTAGTAAATCTGTATCCACAAGAGTGGGAGACAGACATAATAATTTACACTTGGACAAAATAGGACTGTTTCCAAACCTGCACACAGAAATAACACCACATGAGACCAGAAGGCATGGCAGGATGTGCAGAATACCCCCGTTGAAGAGCAGAGGCGCAACAGGTACTCTGAGAGAGAACTATCAACATCAGAGGCCCGAGACTGTTCAACACGCTTCCACTACACATAAGGGGCATAACTCACAGTGTTCAAGAGAGAACTGGATAAACACCTCCAAAGGATACCTGATCAACCAGGCTGTGGCTCATACGTCAGGCTGCGAGCAGCCGCGTCCAACAGCCTGGTTAAGCACACCACTAATCTGGAGACCGTGCCGCGAGGACGTTGATCCTCGGAACCACCCGAAGGTAGAACCCGTTTACTTCCCCCCCCCCCACCTTAACTTCCTCCTTACCTTCCCCACCCCTTAACTCCCCCTTACCTTCCCCTCCCCTTAACATCCCCCTTACATCCCGCACCCTAACGCTTCACCTCTTAACATCCTCCTTAATCCTCATCTCATACCTTAATTTAAACCCTTAACTCCACCCATTAACTTTTCAGATCGTCACCTGTCATCCATTCCCTTCCCTCTCCCCTCACTTCTCCCTTTATCGCCTCACCCTACGCCTCACTGTACCTTCATCCCCTCACCCCCTCCCCTTACCTCGCCCCTATCCCCCCCTCCCCTTACCTTGCCCTCTCCCCTGATCTTGGCACCTCCCCTTACCTTACCCTCCCTTTACCTTGTCCCCTCCCCTTACCTTTGCAGCTCCCCTTACCTTGGTACCTCCCTTTATCTTGGTACCTCCCCTTAGCACCTTCCCCTTACCTTGGCAACAGGTAAAGGATTTGGGAATAATGATGTCCGACGACCTAACGTTTAGGGAGCATAACCAAGCAAATATTGCGTCAGCCAGAAAAATGATAGGATGGATTACGAGAACTTTCAAATCCAGGGATCCCATCACAATGGTTGTACTCTTCAAGTCACTTGTGTTGTCCTGTCTTGAGTACTGCTCAGTACTCACTTCCCCCTTCAGAGCAGGAGAGATTGCTGAAATAGAGGGAGTAGAGAGAACATATACGGCACGCATAGACGAGATAAAACACCTAAATTATTGGGATCGTCTCCAAGCTCTCCAAATGTACTCACTAGAAAGGATACGAAAGAGATACCAAATAATATACACATGGAAAATACTGGAGGGTCAAGTACCAAATCTACACAGTAAAATAACAACATACTGGAGTGAACGATATGGAAGAAAATGCAGAATAGAACCAGTGAAGAGCAGAGGTGCCATAGGCACAATCAGAGAACACTGTATAAACATCAGAGGTCCGCGGTTGTTCAACGTCCTCCCAGCGAGCATAAGAAATATTGCCGGAACAACCGTGGACATCTTCAAGAGGAAACTGGATTGTTTCCTCAAAGGAGTACCGGACCAATCGGGTTGTGGTGGGTATGTGGGCCTGCGGGCCGCTCCAAGCAACAGCCTGGTGAACCAAACTCCTACTTGGAGAGTAGAAGAACTTCCAGAACCCCATCAAGCAGGTACCCCCCTTACCTTGGCACCTCCTTTTAGCCCGCTCCCTCCCCTTACCTCGCTCCTCTCCCTTTACCTCACCCCTGCCTTCGCCTGTCATGCTGTCTTACCCATGAGCGCTACCTGCCCTCACAATCCTATGCATAAAGCAGGCGAGTTTTCCCCCCTCCCCCCCCCCCCTTCGCCCCTCTCCCTTGCCGGTGAGTGCTACTTGACCTGCTTGGTGGTGTCAAGTATTTAGCGGGCGTGTCACCTGCTGTCCACCTGACACGGACGACACATCGGGTATTCAGGCGTCACACACCAGACTTTGCTTACGCAGTCATACGCGCACACACACACAAATATAAACTGACAACAGCAGAGGAATTACTTATCAGCTCTTGATACTGGTAATGGCTTAAAAGGGCCACCACTTACGGGCTATTCATGCCCGTGCCACCTTTTGGGTGGCTTAATCTTCATCAATCAATCAATCAGAGGAATTAACAACTAGCCTCACTAGATGCGACTAGAGCCATGCGACCAGTGTATCACTTGGCTATTAAAAGAAGCGCCACGGGCCCTCAGCGTACCTCTGCCACTGATCTTTAGGGAGTCAATTACATTGTGTGAATTGCCCAGCTGATGGAATAAAGTAATTGTGGTGCTTGACTAAAAGGACAGTACACGAGGGGTAACTACCTCCCTATAACGACTGGTGAAAAAGACCAGGAGTGGACGGAACACCAAACCTAACTCCAGAGGCTTACGTAAATAGGACAACAGCGGCAGCCAAGATCTGAACAACATTCAGAATCCTAAATAAAGAGGTATTTAGATTGTTGTACACCGTCTGAGACTAATTTTAGTGAATGTACATCGTCACCATCTTAGTGTGTACATCGTCACCATCTAAGTGTGTACATCGTCACCATCTAAGTGTGAGCATCGTCACCATCTAAGTGTGTACATCGTCACCATCTAAGTGTGTACATCGTCACCATCTAAGTGTGTACATCGTCACCATCTAAGTGTGTACATCGTCACCATCTAAGTGTGACCATCGTCACCATCTAAGTGTGTACATCGTCACCATCTAAGTGTGTACATCGTCACCATCTAAGTGTGACCATCGTCACCATCTAAGTGTGACCATCGTCACCATCTTAGTGTGACCATCGTCACCATCTAAGTGTGTACATCGTCACCATCTAAGTGTGTACATCGTCACAATCTAAGTGTGTACATCGTCACCATCTAAGTGTGTACATCGTCACCATCTAAGTGTGACCATCGTCACCATCTAAGTGTGACCATCGTCACCATCTAAGTGTGACCATCGTCACCATCTAAGTATGTACATCGTCACCATCTAAGTGTGACCATCGTCACCATCTAAGTGTGTACATCGTCACCATCTAAGTGTGACCATCGTCACCATCTAAGTGTGTACATCGTCACCATCTAAGTGTGACCATCGTCACCATCTTAGTGTGTACATCGTCACCATCTAAGTGTGACCATCGTCACCATCTAAGTGTGTACATCGTCACCATCTAAGTGTGACCATCGTCACCATCTAAGTGTGTACATCGTCACCATCTAAGTGTGTACATCGTCACCATCTAAGTGTGTACATCGTCACCATCTAAGTGTGTACATCGTCACCATCTAAGTGTGTACATCGTCACCATCTAAGTGTGACCATCGTCACCATCTAAGTGTGACCATCGTCACCATCTAAGTGTGACCATCGTCACCATCTAAGTATGTACATCGTCACCATCTAAGTGTGACCATCGTCACCATCTAAGTGTGTACATCGTCACCATCTAAGTGTGACCATCGTCACCATCTAAGTGTGTACATCGTCACCATCTAAGTGTGACCATCGTCACCATCTTAGTGTGTACATCGTCACCATCTAAGTGTGACC